>NW_024412377.1:116590471-116900136 GCF_014898765.1 Herpailurus yagouaroundi | reverse complement strand
AGAAAGA
This sequence comes from Herpailurus yagouaroundi, assembly GCF_014898765.1. NCBI lineage: Eukaryota > Metazoa > Chordata > Mammalia > Carnivora > Felidae > Herpailurus > Herpailurus yagouaroundi. Next base: position 116,900,129 of record NW_024412377.1, on the reverse strand, counting down.
AAGAAAGAAAGAAAGAAAGAAAGAAAGAAAGAAAGAAAGAAAAGAAAGATCACAGTTCAAATAAATGATCCAATAGGAAAGACTGAGAATGTGCTTCAGGCACCTAAGACTTGTTCAAAGACAAGGTACTGGATTTTTTTTTTTTTTTTAAGATTTTGATATTTCATTACAGTCAGTTCATAGTCATAAGGGGAAAATTCAAGTGTGTTGGGCTGCTGTGCCCATGCTTTGGTGTTTAGTAATCTTACAATTTTGAATTCCATATTTTGTAGAGAGCTGTGTCAATATATTTGCAATGCTTAGAACACCTGCCTTCATCACTGGGAGCAGTGGATTTTCTTGCCATCCCTTTCCCTGCTTCTTCTGACTCTACTATCCGGCCCTCACCTACTTTTCTGTATCTTATTTCTGTTTCCATTTATCAGTATATTGATTCTTTCCATATTACACTACTCAAATTCCAGCGGGGGGGGGGCATTATTTAGCTAAAATAATATCCATCACCCCTATTACACAGAAGTCCTCGTTCAAAGTATCCTCAGCCTATGTATTGACTGCCCTCGGACTACATGTCAACCTTTGTCTGATTAGTAGTCATGCCTCCCCACGCTGAAAGAAGGACCCTGAGTTCTCTTTCCTCAAAGAAATTGGGTGGGACAATTTTTCATAGAGGTCAGGCATCATGGAAGACAAAATTACTATTAATGTCATTATTTGAAATTAGAAGTTATTTGGTCTATTCTCAATATGGTATAAATGAGTAATCTCTGTTTTAACAGGACGATGCAGTTTGCCCCAGGCCAGATGAGTTGTAATTAGTAGCCAAGTTATAGTTTGTGTCTCTAGATTTCTACCTCTAATGTTTCTCCTGTACCAGGTACTACCATTGTGATGATCAGCATTAGTAAAGAAAACTAGCATGTGGCAACTTTTTCTTAGCAGTACCAATCTGTTACTGCATTTGTCATGGTAAATGTTATCACCACTGAATGTTTGGATAGACAGCAACAGGTATCAATAGATGCAGACATATAAATATACAGGTACATTTAAAAACCACAAGCTTGCAGTATTCTTTTTAAATAACTTTGATAATTTTTTATTTTACTTTTTTCAGAATATTATTCACAAAGCTTGGCTCATTTCCAGTAAAATTGCTTATTCAATTCCATTTTTAAATGTCTTTTTTGTTAATTTTGGCCGAGTTTTAAGTACTTTTCCTTATTGATCATATGTAAGTGATAACCATTTCCACTGATTACATTATCTGACTTACAAAGATGTATCAGATTACTGTTAAATTTGCATGTCAAAATTTTTGCATACTCAGCAAATATTTAAGGCAGAATAGTTAATTAAGATGTTTGTTTTAATAGAACATTAACCCAGTACAAAGACTTTCAATAAAGAAAATATTTGCTATCTTAAAATATCAGTAGAAAAAGCCATGAGAAATAAAACAGAATGAGACTCAAGATTTAGGTATTGTGCCCTTTACATTTTGGTCTTGTTATCCTATTCTAATTGTATCTACCACTATTTTAATTTACCTTTTATTACAGTCTAGTTAAACTCCACAATATCCCTTTTCCTCAAAATATACTTCTCCTGAACCTCACCTGAGTGTCTTTATGTTTCAGATCACTCTTTTCTCAAGACTTTTATCAAATTTCATGTCTCTTATAAATCTTTTCTTAATGTTTCAGCTGGTTGTAAACTTTCCCATTACAAACTCCCATGGCACTTCATCTTTTGGTGGTTATCACTGTTTATTTCAAAGTAGAGCTATGTTGGGGATTAGCCTTAACTACCCTATTAAATTAGAAGATCCTTGAAAGCAAGGTTTATACCTGATTCATCTTTTGTAACTTCCACAGACTTTGAAATTGATGATCAGTAATGACTCAGCAAATCAATGAATGAATAATTTTAGTTTATGTACTGCTGAAGCGAGCACAAAGAAGGCATCATCTTGATAGAGATAATGGAAAATGAGAAGTAGACTTTAAAAATGAAGAAAGAGGGTAGCAAATCAGTAATGTGTTCAGTGGTGAAAGATACACTTCTTCATACCATGAGGAATATTCAACTGATACAAGATTCAACATACTCAGAGCGATTGAGATGCAGGGGAAAATGTAGCATGGAGAAAAGGCCACACTTGGCATCACTAATTTTCAAACGGTTTATATCTTTTCCCTCTTTCATTTTGATCAACGAATATGTATATAATGTCTTTGCATGTACTCCCTGTACTAGATACTAGATACACACTGGTAATTTAATCTCTATGCACTTTTTTTTAGTTTATTTATTTATTTTGAGAGAGAGAAGGAGAGAGGGAAGGGCAGAAAGAGAGAGAGAGAGAGAGAGAGAGAGAGAGAGAGAGAGAGAGAATCCCAAGCAGACTCCACACTGTCAGTGCAGAGCCCAATGCAGGGCTCAAACTCACAACCCATGAGATCATAACCTGAGCTGAAACCAAGGGTTGAATGCTTAACTGACTGAGCCACACAGGCACCCCCTCTCTGTGCACTTTTTTTGATGAGCACTGGGTGATGTGTGGAAGTACTGAATCACCATATTATACAACTGAAACTAATATTATGCTGTACGTTAACTAACTGGGATTTAAATAAAAACTTAAAAAAAGTAGAAAGTAATGAAGGTGGAAGCTGGGTGAGGCACACTGGTCCTCCCCTTTCTACATGAAAACAAAATACTTTTATTTGTATATATGTTATGATTACATTCACAATCTTATTTGAACAAATTTTATTGTTTAAGCATTAAATTCAATATAGCAAAGACAGAAACATTGTAAGCCCCAGAAAAAGAATAGAAGACACTTAGGAAAGTTCTAAAGGAACAGGAAGAGAGGAAGTTAGGAAAGCAGTCTTTGGAGTGGAAATTTGAGATAGGCCATGGTTACAACAGTGAAGAGAGTCAGAAATACAAATAAACCTTTAGAATGTGGCCAATTGTGAATACCTAGCTAGCTTGGTGAAGTTCCACCAAAGGTAAGAAGCCACTCAAAGAAGGTCCTTGGAAGTTAGACCTCAGAGGAGTTCAGCCATGGAGACGCTAATGACAAAATAATGATTGGGAAACAAGGAGGAAAAAGATAGAAAGAAGGCTAAAGAAAAATCTCCAGGGTTCTACATCTTCTCTTAAAAGTGTATCTCTGGCCAAGATGGATTCTGGATTTGTGTATACATTCTGCAGGCAGGTGATGATACAATTTTTAAAATCAGAGATGAGAAACTGGCCAATCTAATAAATCATTAAAAAATAAATACTTGGCTTTTCTAACAGTACCCTTATACCCTCTGTGGGTCACAGCAGAATCCCTTGTTCCAGAAATAACTGTCTCATCACCAAGATAATTAATAAAACTTTGAAGCTAATTCTGGCTAGGAAGCATAAGGCAGGGTTTCTGAACATCTCTATTGGCATTTTGGACTGGGTAACTCTTTTCTGGGGGCCAGAAGTGCTTTCCTGTGTATTACAGCATGTTTCAACGTTTATTTATTTTTGGGACAGAGAGAGACAGAGCATGAACGGGGGAGGGGCAGAGTGAGAGGGAGACACAGAATCGGAAACAGGCTCCAGGCTCTGAGCCATCAGCCCAGAGCCTGACGCGGGGCTCGAACTCACGGACCGTGAGATCGTGACCTGGCCAAAGTCGGACGCTTAACCGACTGCGCCACCCAGGCGCCCCGAGCATGTTTAACAACATCCTTGGCCACTATCCACCAGTGCCATAGAAGATCCCTAATTGTAACAACTAAAACTATCTCCAGATATTGCTAAATGTCCCCGGGGTTGTGTGGAGAAGGGGGACAAAATTGCCTCCAGTTAAGATAGAGTAAAGCTAATAAAATGTAACCTAGAGTCCAAACCATTACATAAAATTCTATGTAGAGATGAGTCTGAGTTTATTCTCCAAAATACAGGGTGTGAAAGAAGAGTCGATCCCCAAATCAGGCATGAGTAGGTGATTGAAAAGGTGTGGGAGAAAGCACGTGGAGCTGGAAGTCAGGAGACGTGGAATGAGTTTCAGCTTTGCTGTTCTCAGCTGTTTGTCCTTGAATTTATGGCTTCCCCTCATCGGCCTTACAGATAAAATGAAGATCTTTGAAAATACTAGAATATACCAAGACCCGTTCCAGTTCAAAGACTATAAGTTTGTGACTATTCATAAATGTTCACCTAGTTCTTTGGCTATTGAATTCTCACAAAGACTAGACACTCAAGAGGGCTGAGTGTATTTTCTTGTTGAGGCCTAACCTGACAGGTTTCCCCTCTTTCTTCTTTTTTTTTTCTTTCTCTTTTCTAACAGGGCTCCATGCTATATCTACCCTCACTGTTTAATTCTATGAGCAATGGAAGGAAAAAGTGTGCTCTGGCAAAGGCATCTATTTTGCAATATTCATTTTTTTTTCTTTCTAGCAGTTTTGCTTATGAACGCACTTTTTGCTGGGCTCAGAAATGTAATTCAAGTGGGCAAGGAGTCAAGGGTGAACTTCCATGGGAATTGTTCTCTCCATTTGACTCTCTTCCCAGAAAACAAACGTCAGAGGATATTCTGCATTTCCGCCATAAGTAGGCTGCCATTTTCCATTGCATCACAACTTTGAGAGATTACTGTGACTCCCAAGAGTTGTTTTCAGAGCACACCAGTTAATTAGGTGACAGACAACTGGGTGGAGTGATACTTTATTATTCTAGATGTCTCCACACCCACGACGGATTTGGCCTGGTGCCACCACCAGCCACCCTCACAGCAGTGGCATCTTACTATTGCAGCCACACCCAGATGACGACAAATCATATTTTTTAAGAACTTTAATTAAAATTGCATATATTAATTAATCTAAGGGCAAAAAAAAAAAAAGAGTGTCAGCTCTTTCTTTCCCACTCTCCTTTTTTTTTAAGATTTTGAGATGTAACGAGCTAGCCTTGTAAGTGAATGTGGCTGATAAATATATGAGTTGAGGCAGCTTGAGGCACATAATACCAGTATGGACCAAGAACAGCAATGAGCTTAGGCTTAGCACCTTATAGCTCATGGAATACTTCTACTCTTACTGTTTAATTTTATCTTCACGACAAAACTGATTTGTAGATGGCAGTATTAGGTGTATGTTTTAAATGAGAAAATGGGCTAAGAGATGTAAATAAATAGGTTTAAAATTGCACAGATAACTTATGGGACCCATTTTTTTTTTTTTTTACTCCAAATCTTACACTTTTTTTCACAGCTGTTCCCTATGTGACTTAATGATAGGATATTTTAGTCAAAAGAGTCATCATGTAATTTACTATCTACTGAATGCTGTTCTAGGCATTGTTGCCTTTGAAGACTGTATTTTTTAAAACTTTTTTTTAGTAGGCCTTATTTTTTAGAGATGTTTTAGATTCACAGCAAAACTGTGTGAAAGGTACAGAGATTTCCCATATACGTCCTGCACCATACATGCATGGCTTCCCCCATTATCAACATCCTCACCAGAGAGGTACATTTATTACAATTGATGGACTCATCTTGACACATCATTATCACCCAAAGTCCCTAGTTTACTTTAGGGTTCATTCTTGGTGTTGTAGATTCTATGGGTTGGAACAAATGCATAATAATATATGTGTATCCTTATAGTATTGTACAGAGTAGTTTTACTATCTTAAAAACCCTGTCTGAAGGCAATGTTTTTATTACATTGGTTGATATACTTGATTAGTAAAATTTAATTAGTCTACCTTCATTTTGTTCCTTTTGTCAATTTTCCGATGTGCCTTGCCTCATGAGTAATTTAGAAATTTAATCCATGTTCACAGTCTCACTTCAGCTAAAAGTGAGGACTGGAATTAAAATGCAGCTAAAAGTGAGGACTCGAATTAAAATGCAGACTCTCAAATTCCACATTAAGTACTATTTGGCTGTATTCATGAACTTGCTAATGAGTTAAAGGCCTAAGATGGACTCATAACAGTAGGAAAAGGCATTCCCCCCACCCCCATCCCCAGAGAGCTGATAAAATATTCTCTCTCTTTTAAAAGAGGAAATATTTGAAAATGTAAGAGCTTAAAATGAGCTGTTTCATTTCCTGACCTATTTGAAAAGGTGTCACTTTTTCATGTTTCAAATGACCTGTCAGTCCATCCAGCCACGTGTGGCTATTGTTCATTGTGGGTGACCCAATTCCTTGCCAAGGCCTCACCACCTGGAGTGCAATAAGCTGTCCAAAGGAAGGGGCAATGATGAGGAAATGACTCCTCTACCTGGAGGCTATTAGTTTGTACCCATAAAATTAGGCCCCGGTTTTTGGCACTTTCCATAAAATATTCAATACTTTCAAAGCCCAAGAATTGAATTTCCCCACCGTGATCTCTAATTCAATATTGTCAACAGGGTAACAAGAAGACCTTTCTAGTAACATCTAACACTTGTACTCTCCATACACCAGGACTCATCTGAAGTCTTTACAGGAATTACCTCATGTAATGTTCATGGCATTACTATTACAATTTTGAGTTTAGCAGTGAAGAAATTGAGACAGGGAGTTTCGGTCAGTTGTCCCTGGCCACATATCACAAAAGCCAGTTTCTGAATCCAAGTAGCATTGGTACAAAGCCAAACACTTAACTTCGAAGTTTAAAGTATTTTTGGCTCTCAAGTAGTCTTCACTATGTAATTCACACTTACCAATATAATAGTGGCTTTGGCTTTTTCACAGATTCATCTCAATCTGCTTAACAATGCTGTCAAATGGATGATACTCTTATCATGGCTTGCATGATGTCAAAATGCCAGCAAGTCACACATTTCCAAAAAAATCACTGGTCTTCTATGGTGCACTTTGGAGAATTGATCTTCCCTACCCAGACATTGTCAGGCTCCACCTGTAGGAGATGGTTCAGGAAAATCCTAAAACATTTTACTTCATTTTGACTGGACTCTTGAGTCCAGTCCATTTCTTTCTTTTTTTTTTTTTTTTTTTAATTTTTTTTTTTCCAACGTTTATTTATTTTTGGGACAGAGAGAGACAGAGCATGAACGGGGGAGGGGCAGAGAGAGAGGGAGACACAGAATCGGAAACAGGCTCCAGGCTCTGAGCCATCAGCCCAGAGCCTGACGCGGGGCTCGAACTCACGGACCGCGAGATCATGACCTGGCTGAAGTCGGACGCTTAACCGACTGCGCCACCCAGGCGCCCCACTTTTTTTTTTTTGTTTGAGAGGCAGAGAGAGACAGAGCGCGTGTGGGGGAGGGGCAGAGAGAGAGGGAGACACAGAATCTGAAGCAGGCTCCAGGCTCCGAACTGTCAGCGCAGAGCCTGATGCGGGGCCGAACTCCCGGAACGGGAACACGAGATCACGAGCTGAGCCCAAGTCAACCGACTGAGCTACCCAGGCGCCCCAGCAGTCCATTTCTTTCGATTGATGTTTCTTCTCATTACAGGTTCTATTTCCTATTACTCTGTTAAGTTTTTATTGTAGACTAGTCATTGTCTTTACTCTGTTGGGTGATAAATATTTTTGTATTCCTCTGTTCTTGAGCTTTGTTCTGAGACACAGTTAAGTTACTTGGAAATAGACTGATACTTTGAAGTCTTGATTTTAAGTTTTTTTTGGATGGAATCAAAGCAGCCTTTGGGGTTAATTTTGCCCCACTGCTAGAGCAATACCGTTCTCAGATCACTACCTGAATGACAAGGTTTTTCCCTTTTACTAATGAAATACAAGGTATCTCCTCTCCTGTTTAAGTTCTGTATATTGTTCCCTGTAGGGTGATTTTTTTCCCCTCGACTTGAGTAGCTTTCTCAATTACATTTACTTCTTAGTTCTCAGTTGAAGACTACTATTTGCTGCAGCTCTCTGAAGACCTTTCTTTGAAGTTCTCTTCTCTTAGTCCATGCTGTGTGATTTTTTTCTTTTCTTTTCTTTCCTTTTTCTTGAGAGAGAGAAAGAGAGAAAGAGTGTGTGCACACACATAAGCAGGGGAGGGGCAGAAGGAGAAAAGGAGAATCTTAAGTTCCATTCTCAGTGCAGAGCACTAAGCAGGGCTGAATCCCATTACCCTGGAATCATGACCTGAGCTGAAATGAAGAGTCAGACTCCAATGACTGAGCCACCTAGGCACCCCATGCCATGTGAATTTTAACTCCCTTGGTCTCCCCAACTCTCAGCTGTGTATCTGCATTTAGGGAAACTGCTAGGCTCTGCCTGGGTTTTCTCTCTCTGTGTAGCAGCCTGAAAATGCTCTATAGACAGTGAGCAATGTAGGTATTGCTTACTCTGTACTTGTTCCCTCTCCCAGAGATCACCGACCTGTACTATCTGATGTCCAATGTCAGAAAACTGTGTAGTTTTTCTGTTTCTTTTTTTTTTTTTCAGGTAGGAAGAAATATCCTTTCCCTGTTACTACTCCATTGTAGCCAGAACATAAATCTTACTTATCATTTAAAAACAAACCAGTGAACTCCTTAGTATACATACTCATTTCTGTTTCTCTTTTCAGGATATAAAGCAGGTATTTTCCTTTTCCCACCTGTCTTCTCAAAGCCTTCTCATAATTTGCCTTCTAATGAAATTTTGAAAAGTATATCTTTAAGCATCTTTTACATTGTTAGGAGACCCAAAGGTCATTGGGAAAAGACAATAGAATCTTGATTCATTAAATTCCTGTCTGATTCCAACTTTAACCATTTATTGCCTTTGAGAAATTTCCTGTATCTCTCTAAATTTCTGTAAAATGGGGATACTAACAATATTATATGTCTAACCTACTCACCAGGTTAGTAATGAGGCCCAAATGAGAATATGTATTTTAAAACACCCTTTCGTACTCTTTCAACATTTTCTCCTCTTTTTCTTTTTCTTTTTTTAATTTTCTTTTTCTCTTTAAGTAATGTGCCCAACGTGGGGCTCAAACTCATGACCCCAAGATCAAGAGTTGCATGCTCTACCGACCCAGCCAGCCAGGCACCCCTCTCCTTCTTTTCTTTCCTAATATCACTGAATTAGTGTTTAGATCTATCAAATATGAGAGTGAAAAAAAAAAAACATGTCAGAATAAAAGTCAAGAGACATGAATTCCTTTGCCAACTCTTTGGCTAATAGATTTAAGGAAAAATCATTCAATCATGCTGATTTTCAGTTTTACCAACCATGAAATGGAAATAACAAATTATCTACTTACTTTAAAGGGTTAATATGAGGACCAAATATATAAAATATAAACAGCGTACACATATTTATACTGTGTGCAAATTGGTATTGTACTATACAGTATTCTATGAGTATTATTATTCTGGAATAAAATTTACATATAAGTACAGTATAATAATAAGGTGAATACCGTTATTAATGCTAGTAACTGCATAGAGATTTCCTGTACACTTTAAAAACACTTCTCCCGGGGGAACCTAGGTGGCTCAGTTAGTTAAGCATCTGACTTTGGCTCAGGTCATGATCTCATGGTTCGTGGGTTTGAGCCCCGCATTGGGCTCCGTGCTGAAGCTCAGAGCCTGGAGCCTGCTTCTGCTTCTGTGTCGCCCTCTCTCTGTCCCTCCTCTGCTTTGGGTTCTGTGTCTCCCTCTCTCTCCCATTCCCCTGCTCATGCTGTCTCTTACTCTTTCAAAGATAAACATTAAAAAAAAATTAAAAACAAAACAAAACACTTCTCCCAGAAGCATAAGTAGTATATTCTAAGAGTGAGAGAAAAAATAACTGCTATCTTATACTATAGACTAAAGCTAGTTATTGCATTTTCCAAGAGTGTCCTTGTGGTTGGCAAATAAATGTCCACCACTTACAGCTCCTCACTCAGAAATATTAAAATTACTTTTAAGGACAAATATTTTCTTAACTAGATTAGTTTTTTAGTGAGGATTTGAAACGCATTAATAATCACCTGGGAGATATCACTCAAAATAAACCAAAAACCCACTAGATTTAAAATCACTTTCACATTCAATTTTAATTTCAACTCCTGCCTAGCTATTAGATAACTAACTAGTGATACAGTAAAAACTGAAAATATCAGATAAAAGAAATTACCAGAGCAAAACTTAGGCTCTCATAATTATTTAAGGAATGATGCATTCTGATTGTGTGAATTTTTCAGGTAGGTGATTTTAAATACCTATAATCCCAGATCATTTTTTTAAATTGAGCCTGATTTCATCAGGGAATCCCCCTTCAGAGGCTAAATACCTGTGCTAATATACTAGCTTTACTCCATGGACATTTTTTTAAAAAACACTTTCACAGATTTGACTGAACAATGATTTGTATGATTGTTTTCCACCACTTCTACTAGACCATAACCTCTTATAGAGGTAATGACTTTTTATTCACAAATCTAACACTAGCCTCTCACACAGTGCCAGGCAAACGTAGGCATTTAGTCAATATTTGTTGTATCCATGTGGGAGTACTATGCAATCTGCTGGAATACCATAGCACCTCACTTTGGACTCACATTTTTAACTTTTTAAATCATTTGGTCCTGTATCCTAGAACTCTCTGATTTCAAGCTTCCTATTCATCCCTTTATTGCTTTTTTCTGTCTAATGAATAAAGATTGTCACATGACACAATCAATGTATTACTTGATTGAATGAAATTTTTCAAGTCTTAAGACCTAGATACGACTCTCAGCTTAACCACCTACAAGCCAGGTGCTTGGTGTAAGTCACTGTGCGCATGCTTCACTGGTGTGTCCCTGCGTGTCCAAATCTCTTATAAGGACAATGGTCAGTTTGGGTCAGGGCCCAACCCTAATGGCCTTATTTTAACTTAATCACCTCTTTAAAGGACCTATCTCCAAATGCAGTCATATTCTGAGGTATTGGGTGTTAAGGCTTCATATATGAATTTTGGAGAGACACAACTGAGACCATAACAGTGAGTGTCTGAGATAAGTTAATTACAGGTGTAGGTAACATGGTCTCTACATGCGATATTTAAGAGCATGGGCTTTGGAGTTTGACTGCCTTTACTTGCAATGTAAAAACTACTTCTTATAGGCTGTACGACCTTGGAAAAGTTACAGAATTTTACCAAACCTCAATTTCTTTACCTGTAAAAACAGAACAAAATAGTTTCCTTTTAGGTTTTCTGTTATACCTGTCAGTTAGTACACAATAAATGCTAGCAAGTTAGGGGTGCCTGGGTGGCTCAGTCGGTTGAGCGGTTGAGCGGCTGGCTTCGGCTCAGGTCATGATCTCCTGGTTGACGAGTTCACACCCCTCATCTGGCTCTGTGCTGACATCTCAGAGCCTGGAGCCTGCCTCGGATTCTGTGTCTCCCTCTCTTTCCGCCCCTCCCCCGCTCATGCTCTGTCTCTCTCTGCCTCAAAAATAAATAAACATTAAAAAAATTTTAATTAAAAAAAGCTAGCAAATTTTATATTTCCTTGCAAATAATTTTATACAGATATATAAATCAAAAACACAGATTATCTTTTCAAAATTTTACTTATAAATATAGCAATTTTGTTCTTGCTTACTGTACACATAGACACATAAATATTTCACATATAAAATACACAATATTCTTTCAACAAAATTCATTATACTAGCTAGTTCAAAGTAATTCACTGTGATTTTTTCCCAAGGACCATAGCTCCACAAACTTCTGTTTTGTAGAGTCAGAATGACTCCTAGGAGACTCCAGAATGTACTGAATTTCCAGGTGATGGACAGTGTGGAGTCATGGAGCAGTGGTTCTAGTAGCATCAACTGTAGGGATATTGTATTTTAGAACAAATATAACCCAGTATGTAAAAGTTAATCCAGTTAAAAATTAGGTATTGAAACTTTCCTGTTTTCTTAATCCTAATCTAATAAAAGCAACAATATCTATAAATAGTAGGGTCTGTGATCAAACAGTGCCCATCCCATCTTCTTCTTAGATAAAATGAGATGCTTATCTATAGTTTCTAAGGCTTTGTGGACAGAGGGGAATTTCCAGAGAGGGAGTGAAGTTAGCTGTTAATGGAACAGTGCAAGATAAGAAGGTGAGTGAAGGCTGTTTTCCAGTTAGCGTCTTTCAAAAAAGAGAATACAGACAGACCTGTTAATGGGGAAAAATATGAGAATTATAGGAAAGGAAATTAAGGATAAGAAAATAAGAAGTAAATTACTTCATCTTCTAAGATCTATTAGGGTATATACTTTACAGTCATGATCACAACGCATTTATTTTGCCCAAGCCATTATGGGTGAATGGTTTTGTGTGTGTATGTGTGCAATTGTATGAGTGTGTGAGAGCAGGCATGAGAAGAACTAAATGATCAGCACGCTGTCCCTAGTTTACAGCATTATAATGTCTAGATTCTCTTTGAACTCCCTAAAAGGCTCTGGGAGAGCTTTATCGGGTGTATAAGGTGAGCAAGAGGCAAGGCTGGGATTACTTTCCAAGCTAGTTCCTGACCTGGGGTTCATTCATGCTACCATCTGGGGCAGGTAAGAAAAGAATAACACGTACTTTGCTACCTCACGTGATTGCATAAACAAATCAAGACAGCTAATAATGGCAGATTGTTTTGAAAATGCAGAAAGTGATTTTATCTTAAGAGACTATAGTTATTTATTGGGGCGCCTGGGTGGCGCAGTCGGTTAAGCGTCCGACTTCAGCCAGGTCATGATCTCGCGGTCCATGAGTTCGAGCCCCGCGTCAGGCTCTGGGCTGATGGCTCGGAGCCTGGAGCCTGTTTCCGATTCTGTGTCTCCCTCTCTCTCTGCCCCTCCCCCGTTCATGCTCTGTCTCTCTCTGTCCCAAAAATAAATAAACGTTGAAAAAAAAATTAAAAAAAAAAAAGAGACTATAGTTATTTATTAAACTATGGTCATCATCAAGGATATCTCTACATAGAAAAAGAAGATTTGAACCACAGTCTGATAACTTCGGATTTAGGAAATAAATCCTAAATTTAGTAGTGTTTAGCAACACTACTGGTCTACAAAATCTCGTTTGCTTTTATAGTTTTCTCATCTCTTTCCTGTGTGTCAATATCCTTGATGTGAATTCAGATTCTGGACCACTTGATACCTGTTTTGAACTGTAAAGTTTATACTTCTTGTACTCTAGCTTCGTTCCTTCTTCATGAGAAGAAAAAAGGTTCTACATGTTTCATGAATAATTGAAAGAGTGAAGAAAAAAAAAAAAGATGGAATTTGGAATTTAAGGAAAAGTACGCACGCTCCCTGCCTGCCTTGCTGACGCGTCCCTGCACCTGCGCAGAACCTGCTCCTTGAACGCTGGCGGGGGGCGGGGGGGGGAGGGCGCGCTTCCGGAGCCCGAGGCCGCGCCTCCCGCTGCGGGCGGGGGCCTGCCGGCCCGCACCTCCACGAGTCAGTCCCCAGCACTCTGCAAGACTAGAAGGGACAGAGGAACCTGTCCGGGTTCCCTGCAGGGCAGGAAAAAAGGGGAAATGTCAACATGGAAAAAACTCTACGATGAAAAAAAAGGAAAGCTGGAAGCGAGGCTAAAGCCGGAAGATGAAGGGAAATCCGATGAGGAAGAGAAGCTGGAAGTGGAGGAGGAAGCCAGGGCATGAGGGAAGGTTCCAGAATGGGAGACAGCCAGATGATGAGGGACAACCAGAAGATGAGGGAAAGCAAGAAAAGCCGGGCAAGTCCGAGAATGAGGGAAGGCCGCAGTGTGAGAGCAAGCCAGAATCCCAGGCAAATCCTGAGAGCGAGCTGTGGGATGCGGAAAAACGCCTGGCTGAAGATGACATGCCCAGGAAAGCAAAAAGAAAAACGGACAGGGGAACAGACGATTCCCCCAAGGATTATCAGGAGGACTTACAGAAAGGGCAGTCGGGCAGTGTGAGGAGATGATGAGAGAACGTGGAGATATGTCAAGGGCTCAGGAAGAGCTAAGGAAAAAACAGAAAGTGGGTGGTTTACATTGGATGCAAAGAGATGTACGGGATCCATTCTCGCCAAGGGGACCATGGGTGTCAGGAAAGTCACGGGTGGAGGTAGGGGCCAAGTGGGCTTACATGATATCCCATATCTCTAATGCCTTTGGTCTTGAATTCTGATTTCTCTGATGAAAATATTGCTGACTCTGCTTTCCCTGGCAGGCATTTGCCATGCTATGTGCTTTAACCTTAAGCTGATACTTTGCTTTAGCATTAGCTAAACTTTAGCTTTAACCTTTAGCTGATACCTTGCTTTAGCTGGCACTCTTGTTGCCAGCAGCCTTTTGATCCAACTGCAGTGTTCTTCGTCAGTAGGACATTTTCACTCATGTGCGTGGAAGAGGTTTTCATGGTACATTGTAAAATAACAATAAAGAAAAACAGTTTTCAGAACCACACTCACACACAAAGGTACTCTCATAACCCAAACCCCATTTTTCTAAAACTTCAATCCCATTCATTTGAATTTAAATGTTGTGGTTGTCAGAAACATGGAGTAACTAACAGAGTATGTCATGAATCACCTCTGGATTTAGAACATTCCTGAAATGAAATGGAGAAAAAGCCCTGATGTCAAGAGGCAACTGGTTTTCCTTCCAATATTGGGAGTGCTCATTGAATCTTCTTTTGGCTCCCTCTCCTCATAGAAGAGGCTATCCATTCCAAACTTCTTATTCATCATTTCATACGTACTGGGTGTCATTGAGGAGCACTTTTCCAGTAAGAAGGAAACCAACTCCTCAACCTTTCCTCATAGCAGAGATTCTTTAGAGATGCAATAATTTTTGGTTCTTTTGTTCTGCCTTCACACTACTTCCACTCCTGGGAATACTATCCATTTGGGCTAGGTTTGGGGTTCATTGGAGCATATTACACAGTCACCAATTCTACTTTAAGACATTAAACTTCCTTATCACCAGTAATAGAGTGTATTGTTGGGTCCCATTTCATATGATCTGACAGAGCAAATAAAAAATAAAAAATCGGTACTGGTGTGTCAATATTTAGAAGACACTTGTACAGAAAAAGCTAAGGAATCAATGGTGACTGAAATCTTGCAATGACTTTGACAAGTTTTAAACAGCAAAACTCTTGATTTCAGCTCAGGTCATGACCCCAGGGTTGTGGATTCGAGCCCCATGTCAGGCTCGCACACCAAGTGTGGAGCCTACTTAAGGTTCTCTCTCTCTTTCCTCTGTCCTTCCCCTGCTGGAACTTGTGCATGTGTGCACACTTCCTCTGTCTAAAATAAAACTTAAAAAAAAGAAAGAGAGAATATAATAAAATGAAAAGGAGAACTTATATCTTGACTTTTTAATCTTAGTTCAGAACGTGTTGGGGGTGTTATTCCATGATGAGTAAACTTAAATCTATTGTTGAGGTCCATGTCCAAGTGATATTGACTTTTCTTGGGATCTTTGACATTAACTAATACACCTACACCATTATAATAACATAAAAATGCAAAACCAACTATAATTAACTATAAGACTTATCACTATACTCAAAATTATTCTAAGCCACACACACACACACACACACACACACACACACACACACACACAAGAATTTCCTCTAACTCTTACAACAATTGTATACTGCAATTTTATTACCCCTGTTGTGCATATTGGGAAACTGAGGCCGGGAGAAAATAAGTGATTTGCCCAAGGCAACATAGCTAGTAACCAATGAGTCAAGATTTGGACCCACGTCTATCATACGTCAAAGCCAAGTTCATTTCCATTACGCTGTGAGGTTGCAAAGACAGGAATAGAAACAAATTTCCTGACTCTCTGTTCCATTCTCTTTCGATTACGCCATGATGGATATCAATTTTCTAATCTATAACAGTAATGCAGTTTGAATTTGCTTTCCGTAGACACTCATTTTACCAAACTATTGGAAGAAACAAAGCACAGACCTTGAAACCAATGATTATACTTTTATAGGAAATAAGTTATTTCATTAAAAAAAAAAAGAAAAGGAAATACTCTGGCTTTGATGGTATCCAGAATATTGACATCTTTCTCAAATTGGCTAGCCTTAGATCAGTTTTCTGGAAGAACCTTTAAAAGGGCTTTGATCCCATAAAGTTTAAAACTTTCCCTCTATGAATGTAGAGACCCTTTGGAGTACTGGAATCAAACCGTTGGGCTCTGGCTTCAACCATTTTTACATAATTTTTCAGGTGCTTTCTTGAGCTACTGGAGTAGAGTAAGCAGGTAGACAAAAGGCATTACTTGTAAAATGGAAGAAGGAACTAAGGAGAAGATACTATCTCTAGGAAAATGTTACATTGATATATTGGTATTTTTAAATACTTTATTCTTTCTTTCCTCCTTGGGAGACTAAATAATGAGTCAACATAGGAGTAAACTAAATTTAGGAGAAAATAGGTTGAGACAAGTTTTTAAAACAGTCATTTGGGGAGTGATGGGTTGTGGAAACTTAAAGCTGGAGACTCTAATGTTTATGATTATGATGTTTGGTTAGACCAAACAGTGAGACCTTAGAATGTAAAATGTCCTTCAGGTTGAGAATTTTTAAAAGTAGTTATGTGCAAGCTTTGATTTCACACAGTTTCTGCCTTTACTAATGCGTGATGGAAGCCATGAAAAAAGTTGAAAAAAGTGTTGAACTTGTGGTCTTCTTCAAGTATCACCCTTGAGTCTTCCTTCTAAACTGTGTGTTCTGGGGAAAGTCAGTGTTCCTTTTCTGAATTTCAGCTTTCCCATGTACTCAGTGTTAGAATCTTGCTGGGTTAGCTCTGTGGGTTGTTAATTCTAACTTCTACATGAGTCCATGGCACTGAATTGAGACACTTCAAAACATCTGCGGATGGAAGCAACAGCTTCTCTCGCTACAGGCAACTTTCTCCAGATGTGGGAATCTGTACGTCTCTGACTAGTAGGGTAATCCATCTGTCTTTTTCCCTCCCCTCCCACTTATGAAGGGAGACCAGTTAGAAACATGTTTGTCTGAAAAGTAATGTGTCTGGTCTTGGTGAAGAATTCAGTTCTTAGATACTAATAACCGTGGAGTATTAAACTTTAATGACATTCTTGGATTCAATCTATCGCTTTTTGGGGGAGGTATCATGAAAACATATTAGAACTGTAGAAATACACATTATTGGTTCAAATCTGCTCCCTTGACAGGATGCTAAAGGATGGAAACTAAGTTGATGTGGTGTATTAAGTCTAGCACGACCTTGAACAACTGGTTTTATAATGTTGCTTGTTGTTGTGGGTGTCACCAGTATTTGCCAGTATATATAAAAAGTAGGCTGCATCTCCACGGGTTCAGTCTTAGAGCACCAGCTGGTGAGCAATGCACGGAGCAGACTTGTAACCAACTTACATCATCTTCAACATGAAGATAACCACAGTGCCAATGCTTCTGACCCTGGCTCTTTGCCTTATACAAGGTGAGCAATTTGCATGTAATCTAAGCCTCTTGCCACACATGGTAAAGCCCTAGGCAGGGACTTGTCTCCCTCCCCCTACTCCTAAAATGTGTGTTTGTATGTATATATGTATGTGTGTATGTATAATCTTGAAATATCTTGCCAGACAGAGTTTTGAAGGATTACATATGTGGCTTAATAAATAACTATGTTGTTATCTTTAGAAATGGCAAGTAGTTTGACATAATCTGAATTTTTACCAATGAGAAATCCTTCTATTAATTCTTTATTAGTTCTGAAAAGCTAATAGATTCTTCTTCATCTTCCCGTAACCAACTACATCAATTCATACTGATAGGAATTATGTATGTAGTAGATATTTAAAATGTAGATGTATATTTCATGTATATATATATAGTACTATATATAAACAATTAAAAATCAAATTCAATCATCTATTCCTATTTTAAAGTAGCAGTGCCTCCTTGTATATTTTATTTTTGTATTACCAAATCCTAAATGGACTGAGAGCATATCTCCTAAAGGGTAAGAGACTTTTATAAGAAGTGAAAGGTAAGTTTTTGCACTTGCTTTTTGAATTTGAAGGAAACATGAATTGCCTAGGCTCAATCTTCTCTGAAGCATTTGCATTTTTTAAAAGAAAATCTCAGAGATGAAGAGTCTGGAGATTATTATACATAAATGATGCCACTTTCCTAAAATAAGTGTGTAGGTACAAAAGGGAGTCTGATGGGGCGCCTGGGTGTCTCATTTGGGTAAGCAACCTACTTTGGCTCAGGTCATGATCTTGCTGTCTGTGGATTCAAGCCTCGCACCCGGCTCTGTGCTGACAGCTCAGAGCCTGGAGCCTGCTTCAGATTCTGTGTCTCCCTCTCTCTCTGCCCCTCCCCTGCTCGCCCTCTGACTCTCTTTCAAAAAATAAACATTAAAAAAGGGCGGCGCTGGAGTCTGTTAATGAGAGAGTATAATAGCCTGGGATTTTAATTATTCTTAATTTTTGTCAAATCTCTAATCCTTGTAACTGTAATAAGGAGGCAGAGTTGCCAGAATTCAGAAAATTTAATTTTATGTGTATATATGATATAAACTTTACGCTACACTATACTTTTAAATTATAATTGCTGTGATATACTTGGTATTTGTTACATTATAATTTTAAGAGAGGTCTCTCATACTTTTATGTGAAAGGATCTTTTTGAAATCAGATATTTTGAGGGGGTAAGAAAGTATATGAGTATTATTTTCCAAAGTAATTTAGACTTTTATGAGTGACTGGACCTCTGTGAGTGTACGTGCTGATTTCTTGGTGCAGTGCCTTCATTTTATTTGCCATCGTAAATTTTAATGTGTTCAAAAACAATTTGTGGTTTTATAACATATTGCCATTAAAATAAGCAAGACACTGCACGGAGTGAATTGTTTGTTTATTGAATAGTTTACATTCCCTTAACTTTGGTTTCTATATTTTTGTCCCAGATGCTGCCAGTGAGGGTGAAAATCAGGTTAGTCCTGCTTTTTCTGTTCATTGAATCCATTCCAAGATCTCTAAAGAAAAATGATCTGTGGCCAACACCTTCACGTTAATAATACAGACATATTATACTGATAGGTACTAATAGCTTTTGTTAAAAACAGAAACAAGTCTTTATGAAGGAAGACATGAATCATACAGACGCACACACACACACACACACAGACACGCATATCAATGTACAAATGATGATGGATGTCTGCAAGAGGCAATCTACCATGCTAAAGGAGTGCTTCAAAATTCCATAAACAGGGGCACCTGGGTGGCTCAGTTGGTAAGCTTCTGACTGCTGGTTTCGGCTCAGGTCATGATCTCACAGTTTGTGAGTTCGAGCCCCAGGTTGAGGTCTGTGTTCACAGCACAGAGCCTGCTTGCGATTGTCTCTCTGCGTGCCGCCACCCCGCACCCCCCCCCCGCGTCTTCTCTCTGTCTCTCTCCAAATAAATAAACTTTTAAAAATTCCATAAATATACCAGTGAATTAGTATTGTTCAGTTTAACACCTGAAAAAGTAACAACATACATAGAAAGCTGAAGTGAGTGCTCTTGTGATTATTGCGTATAAAGGGGTTGTCTGTACCTAGTATATATTTGTATATGTATGTCAGTGTATGTATTTCATTCAGTTAATATTTACTCAGCATCTACCATTTGTCAGACCCTGTTTGAGATGTTGGAGATATTGGAAAGTAAGGAAACAGACAGGAACCCGGCCCTTGTGGAACTTGCATCTTAGTGGAGAAAAACAGACAAGTTAATGAGTCAATTAATAAAATGTATAGCACATTAAATTATGATTAGTGTCACAAGAAAAATGAAGTAGGATGGAAGGTAGGAATTTCTGGGGATGGAGGTAGTATCAGTTCTTCTTAGGATAGTCAAGAAGTTTTCTCTAAAAAGACAGCATTATAACAAAGATCTGAAGTCCAAAGCCTGACTCAGGGCTCTGCCTCACCAACCGTGACGTCATGACCTGAGCCAAAATCAAGAATGAGACACTTAACTGACTAAGCCACCCAGGCGCCCCCGGTAGAAAATTTCACCATAGTCTCTATTATTTCATCTAAGTTTGCTGTCTGAGAAGAGGCTCAGAAACCTCTATGGAATAAGTAGGGTAGTAGAGTAGAGTAGAAAAACTTGGATTTGAAGGAGTCAGAGAGCATGCTCACTTGCATGTTTTATACTGGCAAAAAGAAGAGTATTGTATAAATATCACTGTGCATGAAGCCATGATTTGCTTTTTCAGACTCTATGATAATGGGTGGTGACTTCTGATAGATATTTCTATTTTTTAAAAAATTTTAAATGTTTTTATTTTTGAAGGAGAGAGAGAGACAGAGCATGAGCAGGGGAAGGGCAGAGAGAGAGGGAGACACAGAATCTGAAGCAGGCTCCAGGCTCTGAGCTGTCAACACAGAGCTGGATGCGGGGCTCAAACCCACTAACTGCGAGATCATGACCTGAGATGAAGTCGGACGCTTAACCGAGTGAGCCATCCAGGCAATTTTGCAACTGGGACTTTGCACAAACTCTATTTCTTTTAAAAATAAATTTAGCCACCCTTTATGTTGGCATAGGCAAGAAGAACACAAAGAAATAATTATGTCTCTGGAAATATTTCTGATAGCAATCTTTGTATATTTTGTCAGAAATGAGAAGTATTGATTTAATGTTTCTTATGGTCCTGGAATTTCTATTTTCCAAATTCAGTAGCTTGAGTTCTTGACAGCTCCAGAAAAGCATGTTGAATGTTATAAACATGACCCGGAACAGCACAGAAAATGACTGTAGTCATCTGCAAGGATCTTTACCATACATTTAAATTTGTTATCACAGAAGGGTTACTATAGTCAAAAGCACCTTGTTAGTGCCCTAACACAGAATGGAGGTGATGCCAGCTCCTGGTGGATTGTATTATGATGTTGGAGGAGAGACAGTAGAAGACAATGAGCTATGTCAGAGCCAGTAAAGGAAAGAGCTTGGCCCTGGAAGGCTTTAGTTTTTTTGAGACATGTGGAGAAGACATGAACAACAACAATAGCAAAACAAAACAAAATGAAAACAAGCCAAAGGCTGTTTTTTCCAGGGAAAAACCCACCTCCTGCTTTTAATTTTTATGGCCTTTTTTCTGTTTGCCAAGAGAATCCATTGGATTATTTCACAACTCAGAAAAACAGCATTGAGTTCTATCTTAACTCACAAGGGATATGTTTCTATCACAAAAAATACCAAGCTCTTCTCTCTATGACAAAGTTGCATCTAGAATTTTGCATTTTTAGAATCAGTTATGTCTGGCAAGCTAAGCAGTAACTTTCCATGTTGGCATAAGATACTGTAGAATCAGAGGCTCCTGGGTGGCTTAGTTGGTTAAGTGTCAGACTCTTGGTTTCGGCTTAGGTCATGATCTCAGTTTGTGAGGCTCACAGAGCCTGCTTGGGGTTCTGTCTCCCTCTCCCTCTGCCCCTCCCCTGCTCATTCACACACTCTCTCTCTCTCTCTCAAAATAAATAAATAAACTTAAAAAAAAAAAAAGATACTATAGAATCAGAGACTACACAGAGCTCAAGCAGCCCAGTCATCAGTCAGTTGCCAGAAATTATTACTGTGCTACTCAGATAACATCACTGGGTGGTGGTAATCATTTTCTGAGGTATTTTAGTAGGTCACCATTAGCAAAATTTCCCAGGGCTTGTCTCTGATATTATTTATTTATTCCTCTTCTCCATTAATTATTCTGCTAGTGCTACCAACTGCCTCCCATGTTAAAGAAGCTAGGTGAAGTACATCATTATCCATTAGTATCCATTAGATGGTAAGCACAATTCAGGCAAGGATGCTCCTGCCTCATTGCTCTATCCATGCACCTAGCTACATACATGGCACTTAGCAAAGTATATTAATATTGTAATGACTTTTTGTTAACTGATTGAGTGATTATTATAAAGATATAGGAGGCTGGACAGAATTCTATGATCACTTCTTTTGAAGAGGTTGTATTTGTCAGAGTTGGACACAAAAGCATCGTTTAATTTTTTTTCTTATGTAAACATGTTGAGGCAGTAATTTTTTTGGCAAAATCAAAACAAAATAAAAACCCCACAGAACTTACATTCTAAAGGCTTGCTCTAAATACCTAGTGGATTTTCTAAACTGATAGCAAGTAAGACATATTAAATTAGTACTGTATGAGATAGTGCAAATGCACCATTGATTTTAAGTTCCTAGAAAATAGTGACATACAGAAAGCCTTCCATGAAATATATTGAATTAACCTTTTCAGTAGTCTTTTCATGTTCCTTTTGACAGCAGTTATTATCGACCTACCGTGTGCTGGGTATCTTATATGCATCATATTCCAATAATAATAATAATAGCAACAATAATAATAAAGGAGGAGGAAAAGGGGAGAGGAATGTGATTATTGATTATTTACTATTTATCAAGCACCTTTGAATGTTTCACATACTTATAATATTTAATGTTCACAAGACATATGAAACGTATGAAATTATATCCTGTTTTTACAGATAGGGTAAGTTAGCCATTGAGAACTTAATTTGAGAAGGCTATTGGGCTTGGGAATGACAGCCCTGGAATATGAGGTCAGGTCTTTCCATTTTACTCATTGTTTTAGATGAATGCTTATTAAGTGGATTTTCAATCCCCAAGGGACAATCCAGTCATTATTTGAATTCATGTTATTTGTGTCAATTGAGTGATTGGCTTCGATAGAAAGCAGGTAGTGGTCATTAAATAATATTGCTCAAGGAAGTTCTTAGAAGGTAAAGCCTTGGTTTTATGAGCTTCAGTAAACACAGTTCTTTAAATCTTTTCCTTAGGAAACATGCAATGAATATCGGGCATTGATGAAAAATGGAAAATTATTTTGTTCCCAAGATAAAAAACTTTTTCAAAGCCCGGATGGAATAGCATTCATCAGCAGGTGTGCCACATGCAAAATGATACTGTGAGTAAAAGTTCTCGTTCTTTTGAGTGTTTGAGTTACCAGCTATTCTCTGAAATAGTAAATGTATTCTTTTTATATCCCATCAAATGTACTTTTCTAAATCTAAATGGTTAAATAAAAATGCTTAGCAGAAGTTGGATAAGTACCTCCTACCTGGAAAGATTTTTTTTTTAACTTTTATTTATTTATTTATTTATTTATTTATTTATTTATTGAGAGAGAGAGAGAGAGAGCACGCTAGGGAGTGGAAGAGGGGCAGAGAAAGAGGGAGAGAGATTCCCAATCAGGCTCCATACTGTTAGCACAGAGCCCTGCGTGGAGCTTGATCTCAGTAACCTCGAGATCATTACCTGAGCTGAAATCAAGAGTTGGACCCTTAACTGACTCAGCTGCCCAGGTGCCTCCTGGAAAGATTTTTAAATCGCTCAAATGGTATTCTAAAACATTCCAGAGGGTAGAGGGTTAATACCTTATGTAGCACTTAATAGTCTTTTGAGGATATAGTTCCAATTTGAGTTTCCTGACTCTGGGAAAAAAGAATTCTTAGTTGTGTTAAGCCCTGACTCTGTGGTACCCTCAGGACTGAGAAAAGCCACCACCACCCCCACCCCACCCCCGCCCTGGGAATGATGCCAAGCTCTCCTTATGGCAGCCAAACAGTAGAAGGCTTTAAGCAGGACACATCTTGCACCCTGACCCTGTGAGCTGCCAGTGTCTGTAGACACCTAGGATTACACTAGGATGAGAAGGTCTAAAGAATTAATTTTATTTTCTACATCCCGGCAGCTCAGAAAGGGTGAGTATCCTGAAAGTTTACCAGCATCTATGTAATGCTTCTTAACTTGACTTTCTTCTCTTTGATGACACCCAAAGGTGGAAGAAGGCTTGTTATCAATACAAAATCCTCAAATCAAAGTGTTCTATTTTGTTTTTGAATAGGGAGGTCATCTTTAATTTCTGACCACCATCAAAACTTCAACACTGATACTAAGCCAACACTAAGCTGATCCATTTAAGATAATTATGTTATAATTAGCTTTTAAATGCTAATTAAATCTCAGGGGATTTAATTTGACATAGTCAATAATATTGGGATAATGAAGCCATGATCACACATGCTGCTGCTAGTGAAGAAACTGTGGGAAGATGAAGGAAAAAGATCAAGATTTAGGTGGGGGTGGGGGGAGGCCTATGGCAAATTATTCTCTTGAAACCTGAATGTAAACTAGCAGTTGTATTAGTTACTACAAAGCTTCTTCCTTGTTACATAGGATTGTCTTGATAGGAGACTGAAACTATGAACCTAGTACATTTACTGAAAAATAATTTAAAACAAAAGTAGAATGCCTTGAGACATAAAGGCAGTTTATCTCTTTGAAGTCATTCACTCAATTATTATTTTTATCACTTAAATTATGTCGGAATAAACTCGGTTTCTTAATCTGGAAAGGAAACTGTGCAAGGCATAAAAGCTATACTCAAATTTCTGAATTTTCTCTGTGGGACCTTAGAGTGTAGAACCAGAAACAAACAGATTTTGGTTCAGTGTGACCAGGGTCTTTCAAAGAGACTATTCCAACAGTGGCAGAGATGGCTTTTAGAGTTGGTGACCACCTAGATGTTGAAAGCACTGAAAGGGGTGGGGGAGTAGTCATTATGCAGTTAAAGGTAAAGATTCTTGCCTCCTGTGGAACCATATCTGAGATATTTTTCAGTACTGAGGAGACATTTATGGTACCTTGGCTCATTTCTGCATGTACCTCACTTCTGATATACCTGATTGAGCTCAGGGTAAGAGTCAAAATTAAGTTTGACATGTATGCTATTATCCCCCAAATTGGGAAAACCTATCTAAGCAAGCTATGCTCTTCCTTGCTCTCTTCCAGGGAAAAACAAGCAAAATCCCAGAGGAGGGCTAGGCATTTAACAAGAGCCACTCAGGCCACTGCCCCAGAAACGGTGAGATTATTTGAAGTCAACTTGTCATATTTACTTTCAAGATTATGTTTGACTATTTAAAACTATTTGTTTATTTCCTAATTACTAGGTCATACCTGTTGTGAAGCCAACTACTTAGGAAGGGAGGGAACATGGCTTAGTCCAGGGGTGGGCTAACTATCTGGTACAGCTTGTCCCTATGCCCAACCCATGACCTAACTCTCAGAAAACATTTTGGGCACTGACAGACGCTAAGAGGTGGAGTAAGTGAGTGTGATGTCTGCCTTCCATAGCCATTTCTCATTCCTCCTGTCCTGTCTCAGCTTCACCAAGAGCCTTCATGGAACTATTAGAACTAAGTTCAAATCTCAGAACTCTTATTTATTGTCTATGTCACTTGGACAATTTATGTGTCTCTGCGTCTCAGTCTTTTCATCTGTGAAATGGAATGTGGACCAAATGAGAAACTAAGTTTAAAAAGCCAAGTACAAGGTTTAACATGTGTTAGCAGGCATCTGATTCCTTTTCTTTGTTTTTTCTTTCCTTCTTTTATTTCCTACTCATGTCCTTTCTGATACCTGTAGTTTCCCTAACTCAACTAGAGTTGCTTGTTTGTATCTATTTTGGAGATTGGAATACAGGCTAATATTTGTTTGAGAAAACTGCTCTGTGGTAAAAAAAAAAATTTTTTTTTGATAAAAAATAAAACAAAATGAAACCATACAGCTGCTAGCCACCACACAATGATTTCACTTTTTATTTTTTTATGTATACACAATTTTTGTATTTCTACAAAAAAATAAGAATTCTAGACCCAGATTAAGGGAAATTTCTAGGGTGCACCGTGTCACAGTAAGTTATTGACAAAGCTGGGGTTACCACTAGGAATCCTGACAACTCATATCACTATAGATCTCCTCTGTAGCTTCTTTTCCAACATCTTCTTTCTCCTCCACTCCTGTCCCTGACACATAATTAAAATGATCAGTCAGGGGAGGCACACCCAAATTGCTGTAACATCCCTGGGCTAACTGAGCTAAAATTTTCCCTGTCAATGTTACTCAGGTCTGTCTGAGAATCTTAGCCTCCACAGTAAATCTAGTCAACCAAATTCTTTGCTTGAACTCAACTAATCTCACTTCCAAAACAATAACACAGTCACCACTCAATTGGCCAATCCCTGAAAATCCTTTATCTGAGCAAAAGCGAGCTGCTTCTGTGCTCTGTAAAGTCTGTGGAGATCAGAAAGGTTTACTGGTAAGTTCCAATTCTGCCCTTACTGGTCACATTGAGAGAGAGGCTCCTTCAGTAAGATCTATTCTCCTCCACATTCTCTTCCCCATCTTTCTCCTTCATGAGAAACTAATCAGTGATGTTTTAAAATATAAAATACAAGCAAATACAAACCAAAAAATGAATTATACAAACATACCAATTTTAACAAAACTATTTCTAAATATTGCTAGTCATATGTTTTCACATGTAGGCATGTATTTGCTGAATTTTAATCAAGTAGGATTTTTAAGAAATAAAATTTTGGAATTTGAAGACATTATACCTTTCTGTTATCATTTTATGCCTGAGTTATAATTTTTACCTCTTAAGTTCTTATGGTTACTTTTTTCCCACCTAGGAAAGTACTTGTAAATTAAGGTAGTTCGTATTTGTCTCTGGGCCTTTCAGATAATTTGTTTAGATTTTTACTTATTTGTGTTTGAATCAGTTCATGTAATTTACTGTTTTTGTTGTTACCTTCTCTCTACTATAAGAGAGAAAAATCTACCCACTTTTTGTGCTTAGATTCCTCCCATCAAAAATCAACCCTGATACTTTCAGAATAAGGTGCTCTTCCAGTTCAAGAATTTTCCTCCTACAGAAATCCTTTCTCTCTTGCATCATCAATTTCTACTTCACTAGTATGTCATTTTTTCACTTTCCAACTCTAATATCCAGTCCATCTACAACTGTCATTGGTGTTGCCTCCAAAGTATATCCCAAATATGACTCCTTTTTACCATTTTCATTTCTACCACCCTCGTCTAATTCCTCATAATCTTTAATGTATTTGGTCTGTGTAGAGACTTTATTTTTTAATTGATTGATTCATTTATTTATGATTTAGGTTGCCAACTGTGTAGGATATTACGTTCATATGTGTGTATGTATGTGTTCCTGAGTTACCTATTCTGTTTAGATGAGTTCATTGCTTTAATAACTAATAAGGCAGGTCCCCTTTCTTAATTCATCTTTTTCAAAGTTGACTTACCTATGTATAGACCTATATTTCCCCCCTATATTACAAATAAACAGTTTATTCAGTTTATGAAAAAATCTAACTTGAGTTTGGGAACCCAAAGTGATTAGGGATACAAAGAATTTATAAATTTGAGTAAATTGACTTTTTTAAAATGTTTATTTATTTTTAAGAGAGAGACAGAGTGTGAGTGGGGGAGGGGCAGAGAGAGGGAGACAGAATCTGAAACAGGCTCCAGGCTCTGAGCTGTCAGCACAGAGCCAGGTGTGGGGCTTGCACTCACAAACCACAAGATCATGACCTGAGCAGAAGTTGGACGCTTAACCGACTAAGCCACCCAGATGCCCCTAAAATTGACTTTTTATAGTAGTAACTTGACCAACTCAAGAGCACAGAATACCTTATCATTACTTCATAATAATTTCTGTGTACTTCATGAAATCTATATTCTCCACAGAGATTTTTATGATTTTTGCTAATACCTACAAAATTTGTAATTTTATTGCTATTTTGATTGGTATTTTATTTATGGTATTTCTTTCGGTTATTGCTGGTATAGAAAAATTCTTTTTGATTTCTACAGGTTAATCTTACACTGAATAGCTTTATAGCATTTTCTGTTAATTCTGATAGTTTATCTATTAATTTTATCATTTTTTCTTGGTAGTTCATCACATTATCTGCATAATAAGAGATTGTAGGTGTTTCATAACTTTCTTTTGCATTTCATCACTCCTTTATTTCTTTTTCTTTTCTTGTATCATTGGTCAGGATCTAGAATTCAAAAGTTAAATAATAGTGATGATAATGAACATCAGATTGCCCTCTCTTCATATATTAAAAGGAATATATCTGAAGTTTCTCCACTAAGTATGTTTACTGTAGGTGTTTTTTAAATAAACTATAGCAGGTTTAGAAAAATTTCTTTCTGTTCTTAATATTCTGAATCTGTTTTGATCATTGTCAAATGCCTTTTCTGCAACTATTGAAATAGTTTTCTAATTTTCTTCTTTCAGTCTATTAATGTAATAAATTTCTTGATAAATTTCTAATGTTAAACTATTCATGTTTTCTTAGGGTAAATCATACTAACCTTAATATATTTTTAATATTTTTAATACACTGTTGAATTATAGTTAGTATTTTATTTAGAAAATTTGAAACTATTTTCCTAAGTAAAATGAGTGTATACTTTTCTCTTTTTAATTATTCTTATCTGGTTTTGAAATCAATATCAAATTACCCTGAGAAGTGGCACTTAAGGCTATAGCTGAATAACAATGTTAGCAAATCCTTTCCCCAAAAAGCAACTATAAATCTAGACAAAATTGACCAAACCAACCCGTATAGCATCTGGAAATTGACCAGTAGCCTATGTCAATCTGATAAGCATTTATGCTTGAAAAACTGCTGAACTTTGATTTAGAACAATGGGAGTCTGTGATGTTCTTCTTAAGGAAACTCCCATCTCACTCTTGTTGTTGGGTTGGTATAGAATGTCCACCAGTTGGGCAGACTATGAGGGTCAGCAACCGCACTGTCTTATTGAAGTAAATTAGAGCAGTGGGCAACAATTATATCCAGAGGTGTTTTCAGTAGATGTCATGATCTTCACCCAGAGTAAAGACAATGCCCTGAAGTGGTAACATGGTTGAGGCAAGCATATTTCTGGCTGAGTCTTCATACATAGGCAACAGAGAGCAAAGAAAGACTGAGCAATTCACAAAGTCTTCGTCAGCCATAGATATTGTGCACAAGCACTTAGAAAACATACATGAAAAAATCCAAGTGGAAAGCAAATGCCGAGGTAGATGTAAATGTATTCTGAACTTTGAATATCCT
Organism: Herpailurus yagouaroundi; assembly: GCF_014898765.1. Taxonomy (NCBI): domain Eukaryota; kingdom Metazoa; phylum Chordata; class Mammalia; order Carnivora; family Felidae; genus Herpailurus; species Herpailurus yagouaroundi. The sequence continues at coordinate 116,871,232 of NW_024412377.1, read as the reverse complement.
CCTCAATATACACAGGCCTATCTGTAGGGGATGGAAGCCTTACTAGCTTGAGATGTTTGAGCACAAACTGTTTCTAATCATTGGCCATCTGCTAAGCTATAGAGATATGGAAAGAAAAACCTAAAGACCCAATCTTAAAAAAATAAAAACTATAAACATTTTCTTAGCAGATGTATCAACAACTGTACATTGTGGGACAGCAAGAAATCAGAGAGTTAGCCCAGCCGAAGATGCAAATACGCAACACAACAGCAAAAATATTCTTTATAGTGAAATCATTATCCAAAATGTCTAGCCATCAACAAAAATTATGAAATATGAAAATAGTAACTGGAATGTATGACCCCTACTCAGGGGGAAAAAAAGCCAATGGAAACTATCTGAATGCCTCTGGGGGTTAGGTTTTGCAGACAAAGGCTTGAAGCAGCTATTTTAAAAGTGTTTAAATAGTTCAAACACTATTTAAATAATTAAAGGAAAGTATAATAACAAAGAATAAATAAATGCACATTTTCAGTAAATAGAGATAGAGACGGAGATAGACAAAGATTAATACCTCAAATAGAAATTCTGGAGTTGATAGCATAATTCACACAAAAAACTCAGTAGAGAGGCTCAAAAGAAGCTCTGAGGCTGCATAAGAAAGAATTAGTAAACTTGTAGAAAGATAAATAAAAATTAACAATGGAAGTAGAAAAAATATTGGTTAAAAATGGACACAAAGAGTCCCTGAGGTAGCAAGCATGTCAATACATGTGCAATAGAAATACCAAAAATAAAAAATATCAAATAAACAGAACAATTATATGAAGGAATAATGGCCTAAAATGTATCAAGTTTGATTTCTAAAAACTTACTCGTCACATTCAATAATTGCAACAAGTCCCAAATAGTATGAATACAAAGAGATCAACACCTAGGCCTATCATGATTAAAATGCTGAAATCAAGAGAAAAAATTTTAAGTGGAAAAAGAAAAATGACACATTGTATATAGTGGTTTCAATTAATGACTGGCTTCTCATCTAGAATAACGAAGGCCAGAACACAATGGTATGACATGCTTGAAGTACTGAAAGAAAAAAAATGTTTATCCATATTCTATATTCACCAAAATTAACCAATAAAAATTAAGTCAAATAAAGACATTTCCAAATAAGTGAAATTGGAGAAAATTTATTGCCTTCAGACCTGTTTTACAAGTAATAATAGGGTAGTCTTTTAGATGAAAGGAAATGACTTCCAGATGGTAACTTGGATTTATAGAAAGAAGTGAAAAGAACCAGAAATGGTAAACACATGGGTTAAAATGAACTACTTTATAAATATATTTCCCTTATTTTTACCTAGTTTCTTTTAACAATATAATATTTTATAAAGCATTAACTATAACACTGTTTTATTGGGTGTATAGATAAAATATTTAAGATAACCATAGTATAAAGGGGAATAAAGGAAATGGAGCTATACAGGGGCAAAATGTCTATATTTTACCAGAATTAAATATTAATCTGTAATAGATTGGGATAAACTGGGGTGAATATGATAATCACTAGAATAAGCAGCAATAAAATGATATATATAATAAATATGTAAAATCAACAGAAGTATTAAAAAGACATACTAGAAGTATTTAACCCAAAAGAAGGCAGTAGTGGAAGAACAGAGAAGTAAAAAGGGTAAGAGTATATTGAAAACAAGCAGAAACATAGCAAATATAAATACAACTATATCAATAATTATACTAAATGTAAATGATTTAAACATTCTGATCAAAAGTCAGAGATTGTTGTTTTATTTAAAAAAAGCTACTATAACTATCTCCAATAGATACTCCTTAGATCTACAGACACAGGAGTCTGAAATGAAGAGTGATACCATGACAAGTATAACACTAAAGAGCAGGATTTGCTATGCTACTCTCTAACAAAATAGACATTAAGTCAAATATTATTGGAGACAAATAGGGACCTTTTATAATTTTATCTTTTTAATGTTTTTATTTTTATTTTTGAGAGAGAGAGCATGGGCAGGCAGAGAGAAAAAGGATGACAGAGGATCCAAAGTGGGTTCTGCAGGCTCTGTGCTGAAAACAGCAAGCCCGACGCAAGGCTCACACTCACGAACTGTGAGATTATGACCTGAGCTGAAGTCAGACACTCAACCAACTGAGCCACCTAGGTACCCCAGGACATTTTATAATTTTAAAAGTATTAATACATCAGGAGATATAACAATTATAACTGCTCTTACTCACAGAAGCTCAAAATGTGTGAAACTAAATGTGCTATAAGTAAAGAAAGAGACAATTCAACAATAATAGTCAGAAATTTTAATACTCTACTTTTAAAAGTTGAAAGAGCCAACTAGAGAAAATACCATCAAAGATATAGAATACTTGAACAACACTATGAACTAACTGAAATATAGGGAGTATTTCCCCAATGATTGCAGAAGGTACATTCTTTTTAAGAAACAATGGAACATTCTATAAGATATCTATCTCAACAAATCTATTATTTTTTTGAGAGAGAGTGAGAGAGAGTGTAAGTGCGGGAGAAGGAGGAGAGGGAGAGAGAGAGAGAATCTTAAGCAAGCTTCATGCTCAGCCCAGAGCCCAATGCAGGGCTGATCCCACAACCCTGGGATCATGACCTGAGCAGAGATCAAGAGTTGGGTGTTCTACCAACTGAGCCACCTGGGAGCCCGTATCTCAATAAATTTAAAAGAATTAAAATCATACAAAGTATGTTTTCTGAAAAATAGAATTGAATACAAAACCAGCAAGAGAAACAAATTCTGGAAATTCCCAAATATTTGCATGTTAAGCAAATTTTTAAAAAAATTGATGGGTAAAAGAAACACTCCTGACAGATATTAGAACACAATTTGAATTGAATAAAATTTTTAAAAACATAGCAATTCGAAACTTAGGCATTTAGGTAAAGCATTCTATAGAGCTCTAAATGCATAAATCAGAGAAGAAAGTTCACAAGTTAATCATCTTAACTTCCGCATTAAGAAGCTTAGAAAAAGAAGAGCAAGCTAAATCTCAACCAAGCAGAAGGAAGGATATGATAAAGACTAGAGCAGAAATCTATAAAATACAAAACTTTATTAAAACAATAGGAAAAGTTAATAAACCAAATATTGGTTCCTTGAGACAAATCTTTAAATAAATTGACCTAGGGAGAGAGAGAGAGAGAGAGAGAGAGAGGACAATACTTACCAAAATCAGGAATGCAATTTGGGATATCAATATATGCCCTGGAGAAATTATAAGGATTATAGTAGAGTATTATGAATAAATTTGTGCCATAAAAAAGTAGACAACTGACATGAAATGGAAGAAATCCTAGAAATAAATGAATTATTAAAAACTGACCCCAAAATTAGAACATCAAAATACATGTATAGCAAGCAAAAAAAATTGAATCCATGATTAAATCAAAGAAAAGTTCAGACTTTAGTGGTGATCCCCAGCAAATAATGAAAGAAGAAACAGTATCAATATTTTATAGACTCATTCAGGAAGTAGAAGAAGTAACACCTGATAGTATTATTTTGATACAAAATCCAAAGGAAGTGGAGCATGTGGGTGGCTCAGTTGGTTAAGCATCCAACTTGAGCTCAGGTCATATCTCAGTTTGTAGGGTTCGAGCCCTGCATCAGATTCTGTGCTGACAGCTCAGATCCTGGATCCTGCTTCAGAGTCTGTGTCTTCCTCTCTCTCTGCCGCTCCTCTAGTCTATCAAAAATAAATAATAAACATTATTAAAAAGTTTTTAAAAAACAAAGGAAGATAACACAACTACAGAAAAACTACTGGCAAATATTACTTATAAACGTACATGGAAAAATGTTTAACAAAATATTAGCAAACAGAATCCACGACATAAAAAAGATAAAACCATGACCAAGTAGGAATTACTCTAGGAATGCAAGATTGGTTTAACAACAGAAAATCTATTACACCACATTGATAAAGGCAAAACTACACGATTATTTTAATAGATGCAGAAAGGCATTTAACAAAAGTCCACACTCATTCAAGATAAACACACTCTCTTTCACACACACACACATACACACACACACACACACACACACACACACACACACACACACCTACCAATAGACAAAAGTTTCTCAGCTGATAAAGGACATCTATGATAAACCTATAACTAAAATCATACTTAATGATTAGAGGCCAAAGAGATTGAGAAGAAAGCAAAGATGGTTGTTCTTACCGCTCTTATTCAACACACCACTTCTATTCAACATTGAACTGGAGGGTATAGCCAATTTAATAAGCAAAATGTTTTAGTTAATTAAAGACATTCTGCTTGGGAAAAAAAACCAATTTTTTCATTGTAGGAACATGATACTATATATAGAAAATCCAAAAAGAAAATAAACTAGAACTAATAAATGAGTTTAGCAAGATTTCAGCATGCAAATAAATAATGCAAATTCAATTTTATTTCTGTATACTAATGATGAACAATCGAGAAATTATTATCAAGATGACAATTCTCCCAAAAGTAATCTATAAATTCAACATCTTCCCTACCAAAATCCTGTAGCAGGCTTTTTCTTTGGTAGAAATTGACATTCATGAACATTCATGATTCATGGAAAGAGGTCAAAATACAGTATCAATATTAACAGGAGTTGAGAACCTCCATGGACGACTTTCAAGGGTTTAAGACTTCAGCAGAGGAAGCAACTATAGATGGGGTGGAAAGAGCAAGAGAACTAGAATTAAAAGTGGAGGCTGAGATCTGACTAAATTTCTACAATCTTGTGATGAAACTTGAACGGATGAGGAGTCACTTCTCATGGATGAGCAAAGAAAGTAATCTGAGCTGGAATCTACTCCTGGTGAAGACGCTGTGAGGATTGTTGAAATGACAACAAAGGACTTAGAATATTCCATAAATTTAGTTGATAAAGCAGTGGCAGGGTTTGAGAGGACTGCCTTCAGTTTTGAAAGAAGTCCAAATGGCATTGCATGCCACAGAGAAATCATTCATGACAGGAAGAGCTCATCAATATGGCACACTTCCTCGTTGTCTTATTTTAAGAAATTGCAACAGCCACACCAGCTTTCAGCAACCACCACCTTGATTATCAGCAGCCATTGATACGGAGACAAGACTCTCAACTAGCAAAAAGATGAAGACTCACTGAAAATTGAGACGATGATTAGCATTTTTTAGCCAAAAAAAACCTATCTTTTAATTAAGGTATGTACATGGTGTTTTTTAGACATAATGCTATTGCACACTTAAAACACTAGCATAGTGTAAGCATAACTTTTGCAGGTACTGGGAAATCAAAAAATTCATTTGACTTGCCTTATTGCAGTATTTGCTTTATGGTGGTGGTCTGGAACCAAACCTGCCATGTCTCCAAAGTATGCCTATACAAACATTTGGGCTTCAAATGAAATCCTTGAAACAACAGAAAAGCAACTATGGACTGGGAGAAAATTTCTGATTTTCATATATTCATATATTGGGTAAAAGACTTCTATCTGCAATATATAAGGACCGCTTACAGCTCAGATATAAGAAGACAATTCAATTAAAAAGAGCTGTTACACTGGGGCGCCTGGGTGGTGCAGTCGGTTAAGCGTCCGACTTCAGCCAGGTCACGATCTCGTGGTCCGTGAGTTCGAGCCCCGCGTCAGGCTCTGGGCTGATGGCTCAGAGCCTGGAGCCTGTTTCCGATTCTGTGTCTCCCTCTCTCTCTGCCCCTCCCCCGTTCATGCTCTGTCTCTCTCTGCCCCAAAAATAAATAAAACGTCGAAAAAAATAAATAAATAAATAAAAAAGAGCTGTTACACTAAAAACATCTTAATGGCTAGTGCACACTTAAAAAGATGTTTTACATTGCTATTATGTAGGGAAATGCACATTAAAACCACAATGAGGTGCCATTACACACCCACTACAATGGCTATAATCATAAAGACAAAAAAAAACCCCAAAATGTTTTTAAGATTGTGGAGAAACTGGAACACTTGCAGATTTCTGGTAAGAGTACTCGAGAGTGCAGCTACACTGGGGGCACCTGGGTGGCTCAGTGGGTTTAGTGTCTGACTCTTGATTTCGACTCAGGTCATAATCTCAGGATCGTGGGATCGAGCCCCAAGTGGGGCTGCACGCTGAGTGTGGAGCCTATTTAAAATCCTCTCTCCCTCCCCCTCTATCTGCCTCTAGTTCCCTAAGGGGGGCGAAAAATGCCACTACTCTAGAAAAGAGGTGGTCACTTTCTTAGGTGAAACATCAATTGACCATATGACCTAGCAAGTTTGGTCCTAGGAATCTGCCCCACTGATGTGATAACATATGTCCATACATATGCCATGCATGTGAATGTTCATAACAGCATTCTTTTTAATAATCCCAAACTAGAAATGATCTAAGTGTCTGAAAGTCCACTGCTAATGGAACAAAATGAGCTACACTTATAGAATGACATATTATTCTGAAATGAAAAGAAAGTTATGATATGGATGAATCTCAAAAACATTAGGCAAAGTGAAAGCCAGAGTCAAATAATTGCATATTTATGATTCCGTTTATAAGAAATATAGAGGAAAGGTAAATTTATAGTCAGAAAATTCTGTGGTTGCCTAAGGTTAGAGCTGGGAACTGGGATTAACTGTTCGTGGTCATAGTGGAAATCCCTTGGGGTGACAGACTTATTCTAAAACTGAGTTACGGTGATGGTTGTAAAACTCCATAAATTAACCCAAAATCATTGAATTGTACACTTAAAATTCATGAATTTTATGTTAAGTAAAACCTCAGTAAAACTGTAATTGTTTTTCAGTTTACACGCTTTCTCAATTTTTGGAATAACATAAATTATTATTATTCAATATAAGTTTTCCTCTTAATTTAAAACTTTAGAAAAATGGATTTTAAGGCTATTAGGACTGTGGCATTTTGGGGAGGGATTATCTCAGACCAGTATATCAGTTGGATTAATGCTTTTGGTCTGTTCAACTTTTCTTATTAAACAATGGAGAGTGTTTTACACTTTTTTTTAAGCCATGTCTCCATTTTGGTTTTCAGATGTTTTAGCATATGGATACTCCTAATATGCTTTTATTGTATGTATATCTCAACATTTACACAGTTATTTTCAATGGTCATTGCTTGTATTTTTCATTTCCATCTTCTCTTTCTCATATCAATTGTACTAGAAATCTATCTTACCAGCTGTTTTTGTTTATCTTCTCTATTGTTTATGTTATCTGTGTCACTCATTCTTGTTTCTTTAATCTTGTTCTCCTGCACATCTTATAATGGATTGTACAATACCTCGTTTAAAATTTTTAACTTTTAAAATTCTATGACCGGGGTACTTAAAGATATTAATGATTATCTAAAGATTGGTACTTTAAGTGTTTCCATTTGTCATTCTTTGCCAAACATTCTTTAATTTTCCTCCCTTGCAAAGTTATTCAGTAATACATTCTTTATATTATTGATTTGATTATTTGATTTTTGCCTATTTTAAATGAACTTTGATTTTATTGAATTTTGGTCAGAGAACATAGATCATATGACATTGATCCTTTGGAATTTCCTAACACTTTTTTAGTGACCTAATAAGTATTCAACTTTTATAAATGTTTCTTATGTCTTGGAAAAAGTGTTTATTTTCTGTGTCATGGATGTAGTTTTCTATCAAAATCTAATGGCTTAAGCATCTTAACTTTTTACTCTTGATCTATCAATTTCTGAGAAGTGCATGCTAAAGTCTGTAACTCCAGCTACTGATTTATCTAATTCTTTTTTTTTTTTTAATTTTTTAAAATATTTATTTTTTTTTAAGAGAGAGAGACTGACGGGGCGGGGGGTGGGCAGAGAGAGAGGGAGACACAGAAACCCAAGCAAGCTCCACGTTCCAAGCTGTCAGCACAGAGGCCAATGCGGGGCTTGAACCTATGAACAGTGAGATCATGACCTGAGCTGAAGTCACTTGACTGAGCCACCCAGGCACCCCTATCTAATTCTTTTTTTTTTTTTTTTTTAGTTTATTTTTGAGAGAGAGAGAAAGAGAGACAAAGAGAGACAGAGAGAGGGAGGAAGAAAATCCCAAGCAGGCTCCATGCTTTCAGCCCAGAGCCCGATGCAGGGCATGATCTCATGAACTGTGACATCATGACCTGAGCCAAAATCAAGGGTTGAATGTTCAACCGACTGAGCCACCCAGGCGCCCCCTGGTTATCTAATTCTATCACATTCTGATGGTTGTAGTTTGACATAGTTAAAGCCTGTTTAATTAACTGAATGAATGCTCAGTGATTACTATGTCTTCATGTTCTGCTTTTTCTTTTACTTTACATAGAGTCCTTCTTTGTCACTTATGATGCATTTTGAACTGAATTCTATATTTTTCGTATTAATATTACTGCATTTTTACCTTGTATCCTTTCTTATCCTGTTGTTTTAGTATCTGTGTGTTTTTTAATGTTAACTTTTCTCTTATCATCCATACCTGATTTGATCCTAATTTTTAAAATCCAATAACAAATTATATTTTAACTTGTGTGTTTAGCCCATTTACAGTTTGTTATTTCTGTTTTTCTAGGACTTGGTTCTCCTAATGTTTCATAGTTTCAGTTACCAGACTTTAATAAAAACATATTTTAAAAGTAGTCTCTTCTTTCCAGCTTTTGTGTGATGATGAGTTAAAGGTCGCATATCTATTTTTGTTCTTATTATGACTACCCTTAACCAAATATCCATATTTATAATTATTTATCACTATTGCTAACATCTTTGTTTATTGTCAATATCTGTATTTTCTCCCCTAACATATGTTAGGCTAGTCTGGTTTGCTTTAAATTCCCTAAACCTCCCCCAATTTGTTATTGACCAGATGCTATTTTTGATTTGCTATGTCTATTTCTCTTTCTCTTGTTTTTTCAGTTTTCATTAGTTCTAGAAATGTTCCCTATTTCTTCAAATATTATTGTCTATATATGTTTGCCTCCTTTGGGGGACTTCTAATTCTATTCACCATGTTCTTTAAATTTTTTATTTTAAATTTTGTTTTCCTTTATCATTGCCTTTTATAAGAGTTTCTTGATCTGATTGTCTGGTTCACAAATTCATTAGGTATGTGCACCTATCCTTCTTTTATTCTTTATATTGTTTTATTTATTGCCGTTTAAATATTTCCATATCGAAAACTTCCAGTTTTTTCCCATTATAACTTTTTTCCTGTTTCACGTTGAAGATGTTTTATCTCTCTAAAGCATAGTTACACTCTTGATGAATTGTTTTTCTATGCATTTTAATAATTCTGCTTCAACTGATACTGAATATTGCTCACATTACCATATTTCTTTTACCTTGTTTTGCTCCTCATGTATACAAATATTTTTACTCTTAAGATTCCATGATAGCTTTAGTTACTTTTTCTGCTACAGTGAGTGAGATGGTGTTTAAGGCCACACTTCAGGCTCTGCCTCTCCTGTTGAGTGTAAGGATAGGAAAAGGGATGAAGCCCAGATCAGAATGTTCTGGAACCAGTGTTACTCCTCCAGTTTGTTCCCTACTCCACAGGTTAGAAATCCATCTGTCCACTCTCAGAATCTGTTAGCAATAGGAAGAGGTGTTCTCTGTAGGTTGTGATCTACCAGCCCTTGGAGTTTGGAGGGGGAGGAGGAAGTGGAGTAGTAACTACCTGCACCTGTTCTCATCACCTCACAGCTGGGCTCTTGATCGGCCCTGTCATCACCCTGCCAACACCTGTGACCTAGTATGCTGCCTTTGCTTTTGCTGGTGAAGGGGAATCACAGTGATTGTCCCAAGTTAATAAAATCAATCCCTATCACCCATGCTTCTGTCGTTTCTCCAGAAATGACCTTAGAGAGAAAGCCAGCAGCTCTCCTGCTTTTTCCTTCTACTTCAGCCACACTTCTTGGTGCCTCTTAAACAGGACGATCTAGTTCCTATCACAAATCCTTTGCAATTGTAGTTTCTCTATGCCTGAAATAGTCTTCCCTCAGATCTTCAGTGGCTGGCTCCTTCTCATTAATCCCATCTCGCCTCAAATGTTACCTTTACAGAGAGACCATTCTCGACAGTGTGTTTAAAATCGCCACTATTGTGGGTATTGTTCAGTTCATTTTTCAAAGCATTTATTATAATTTAAAATGATTGTATTTATGGTCTTTGTCTTCTCATCAGAATGCAAATGAACAAATGAACAACCGAAAAAGTGAAATAACACATAGAGCCATTACTTACCCTGTTTTGCCTCTATTTTAACTTCTTCCTAAACATATGACATGAATAGTTGGGCATGTCCCATAGCTTTTCTTTACTATTCTACATTCTTTTTCCTTTTTTATTGTCTTTCCGAAGTCCTCAATGTCACCTTTGGTTCACAAATTCATTATATATTTGTATCCATTGTACTTTTATTCTTTGTATTGTGTGACATACTAGGTCACAGGTCTATACATTGTAAGTTTTCCGCATTTACATTTAAAATATTTTTGTTATGACAATAACATCAAAAATTTATGTTGCCCTCTGATAACTGAAAAAATACCTAGTGTCATTATTTGCTTTTAGATAGAAATTAAATGCAAGTTAACTTGAGGTCTTCTTTAGTTAACTCATGTCACAATAGTGTTGCCAAATAAGGTTTCTCAAGTGTTCACTTGATCCCCAGCATAAATCTGTAATATGGACTGGGTGTGAATTTCCATTTGTCAGGCAAGGAGGAAAGCGAGGTTCAAAGAGGTGAAGTGAGTGGGTGGCAGGTCTGAGATTCAAACGCTGGTCTCCAGGTATCACCTCAAGCTGTTGCTCTCTCCCTGCACAGCTGTGTCCCTAAGTACATGTCATATCACTAGAGCTGAGATTTGGGCATTTGTTCCGTCATCCAAAAAAGGTTGTTTAGTCTTATTGGCCTGATTGTCTGTGGGGAAAATGTTTAAAATAACAACAAAACAACAACAGTCAATGGTTATGAAATGCCATGCACTATTCTAAGTGCTGGGCATGTATTCATACATTGAAACCTCTTTGTAATCCTAAGAAGTTAGTAATATTGTACACGTTTTGCAAGTAAGAACACTACAGCCCAGAGGGGTTAAGTAACTCCCAAATCACAAAGCCAGTATGTGGGAGAGTTAGAATTATGAACCCAGCAATCTGGCTTCTGATCACTATCCTCATCTGTAATGATAAAAACTTTGTTACAGCCTATAGTTACAGAGAGTTTTCATATCCATTATCTACTGGGCCTCATTACTACTCTGTAGAGAAGACAGGCAGGATTTGACAGACAAACAGGAAACTAAATTTCACAGAGGTGCCTGACTTGCCCTACTGAAATCACATAGAAATTCTTTCTCCTGAAATCTAATTGTATCTCTGTTCTTGGACCATGTTTTATTATCCATGACTTTTTTAGTGTACTATAGTCTCCTAAACCTGTTTTGTTCTCCAGTGTAGTTATATTGTTGTGGGTTTAAAACATTAACTCATTTATGTACCTAAGGAATATTTTATCTCTTGTATTTTGATGTTCCTTGATAATGTCTCTTGCAGTTGAATTGCAATGATTTCAGAAAAGGAGAAAGAAATGGGGGTTTTATCTGTACTCTGGATTATGCAGCTGTTTGTGGCACTGATGGGAAAACATACAGCAACAAATGTATGCTGTGTGCTGAGAATGCGTGAGTATCTGCAGCAGACTTTCTCCCTAATGCATGCTCTCCGAATAATTACAGGACACATTTTTTTCTTACAGTCTTTAAAATATCAGTTCATTTTGTGGGAGTTAGCCATCCATAAATTATTAGGACCACTCCTTTTACTATATTCTTTTTTAATTTTTTATTTTTTTAATGTTTATTAATTTTTGAGAGACAGAGAGAGGCAGAGTATGAGTGGGGTGGGGGCAGAGAGAGACACACACACAGAATCCAAAACAGGCTCCAGGCTCTGAGCTGTCAGCACAGAGCCCGACGTGGGGCTCGAACCCACAAACTGTGAGATCATGACCTGAGCCGTGGTTGGACACTTAACTGACTGAGCCACCCAGGTGCCCCTCCTTTTAATATATTCTTAGGGAAAAAAAATATGTTGTGTCACACTTTATATTTTACAAAGCACTTTTGTGTGTAATTTATCAAATAGTTATCAGTGTCTCTGTGAAGTAGACATCTGATATATCTAGGTACATGCACAGATAAATACACATGTATGTATATGCACATACATACACATACATATACATACAGACACCTATCTATTTCTATGTGTCTAGGAGTGTATCTTTTCTCACAGAGAGTTATTTAATCATCAAAGTATTTTTTTATTAAATGCTCTGTAATTTATAATATTAGAGTAGATTAATTCGAACTTTTAATATTGAACTTCTTTCCATTTATTTGACCTTTTGTCACATAGCTAAAGCATCTCACTGTCCAATATTTTGTCCCTCTTTGATTCTTTCTCCACCCTCAATGCTAGTTTGGTTATCAGTTGTCTTCAATCAACAAGATGGCATACCTGCTTTTCAGGTTCTGGTTTGTGACCTCAGTCTTGAATTGTCTACTCTTCAGTTTTTGCAAAAATGTTAAGAACCAGTGCTTGAGGCTAGTAAAGGATATAATAAATATTCGGTCTTCAAGCTTCTGCAAGCTTTATCTTTCCTTGTAATTAGTATCTTTACCAAAACACAACTGAATTAAATCACTCTGGTCCCTCACATTACTCCATTTTCAGAGATGCACTCTGAAATTATGCCTTCAACTCTCACCAGTGGCCAACATAAATGAAAACACAAATAGACATTAGGGAGAACAGACAGGCTTTGTTAGATAATGCATTTTGTAATACTATTATGAGCACACTGAACAGTTAATGACTACTGTGCTTTATGTGGGGATCCTGTGATAGATTCTTTAACTCTCTGTTTTAGGTGTAAATTTCTCTCTCCTGATTTCTGGTATACTTCTTTTATAATACAGTGATAGCCATACTGCTCATTGTGTTTCTGTCTTAGCTCTGTCTGCTAGAAGACTCTGCAATAACATTAGGATTCGATTTTTTTCTTTCCCTCAGATGATATCTTTTGATATAACTTTTTTCTTATCGCTTTTAATGACTTCATTTTTCTCCTTATATTGGTCTTTTATTGTTACACAAATGCTGTGATTTTTATCTTTTTATAAAGTAGAAAGTGTTTTTTTACATTTATGGTTCTGTTTTCAGATATGGTTTAAAAAAATTTTTTTTTTCCGACGTTTATTTATTTTTGGGACAGAGAGAGACAGAGCATGAACGGGGGAGGGGCAGAGAGAGAGGGAGACACAGAATCGGAAACAGGCTCCAGGCTCTGAGCCATCAGCCCAGAGCCCGACGCGGGGCTCGAACTCATGGACCGCGAGATCATGACCTGGCTGAAGTCGGACGCTTAACCGACTGCACCACCCAGGCGCCCCTGTTTTCAGATATGGTTTAAAGGTCTATTAGACCGAATAAAATTCTTAGGACTTTAGGTACTTTCCATGATAACTAAAATATTAGCATCAACCAAACAAAGAATAGTATAGTAGCAAGTTACATCCAATAAACTTGAATTTGTATATTTAAAAAAAAAACCATCAATGACAGCAGCATAGTTTTTTGGGGGCATATCTAGTTACAAGGTGTAGTTTTTCCCTCTCTCCTGTTATGGATCCCCTCTAGACACAGGAAGGAAAATTCTGGAAATCATATTTTCAGGTCTGAATCTTATTAGCCCTCCAACGTGATTCTATTTCTTTGACTCCAAGGTATAAACACAGGCTCTCATTATAAAGAGTAAGTCAGGAAAAGAATGCAGTGTGACATCTGTTTTCAAGGGTAAAAGAGAATCGTAATGCAATGAAAATAAGTTATTTTTTGAATGGTAAGATGTTCTGTGAGGCTAAACTTCTGTGTCTACTAACTTTCAATTCCAGCAAAACCAGGTCCCAAGTTGGCATAAAAAGTGAAGGGGAATGTGAGACCAGTAATCCAGAGCAGGTGAGGACAAGTGTCAAAATGATGGAAACCCTTGGGAGGCTGACCAGAGAGAGAAAAGATGCTCTCCTCTTCCTTCTTGGGTGGGGTGTGAGGAAGGAGGCAACTTCTGCTCATTTAAACATGGCTCATTTAGATGAAAAGCAATTGATAGTTCCTGAAACTGGAACCGCTTATTTTGGTAGTGAGACTTTCAGCTCTCTTTCTGCTTTCTGTGAAAAAGAGAAATCAATCAATCAGTCAATCAATCAGTCAATCAAAACAAAACTACATTTGTAGTTGAAAGGGCATTATGCATCAGGCTCTTAACCTGAATTGAAACCCTAGAACTGTCACTTGCTGTCGGGAGATCTTGGGCAAATTACTTACCCACACTGTACCAGTGTTACCATATCTAAAAGTGAGATTTGTATTAAATGGCTTTTCTCTAGGCTAAAATTCTATGCACTTGTGATGATAGGAGAAAGAAAGAAGTATCTCAGACATGTCACGTTTGACTTTTCTAGCTGAATGTTTTGCCTAAGTCAAGGTTTGGTTCCCTTTCTATGCTCGTAGAGCACCTACCAAGACGTTTAGCACATCATGTAAATTTTTCAAGTTTATTTATTTATTTTGAGAGAGAGAAAGCATGAGTGGGGGAGGGGCAGAGAGAGGGAGAGAGAATCCCAAGCAGGCTCTGCATTGGCAGCCCAGAGCCCAATCAGGTGCTCAAACTCATGAATTGATGAGATATGACCTGAGCTGAAGTCAGACGCTTAACCAACTGAGCCATGAAGGTGCCCCACACATCATATTTTAAGTGTCTCTTTGTGTCCCCCAGTAGATCATAAGCAAGTTGAGTGCAAGGACCGTGTTCTACCTTGGTTCTAGCACATACTAGGGTATCTGTGTTTAATAATAAATGAATAGGTAAATGGGCACCATACTAAACCACATGATTAATGCAGTACTTACTAAGCTACTTCTAGGCATCTGGCACTGCTCCAGGTGGCTCTGTGCATTGGGCAGAGAAGCACTGAGAATTATAAAAATTTCTGAAAACAGTGTGGAAGGCATTACAATCAGTATGGTGAATGTCAAGTTCCTTTCCCTGTTCTTCAGGATGTATGTAGTGCTTTTCGGCCTTATGTGAAAGATGGAAGACTTGGATGCACAAGGGAAAATGATCCCGTCCTTGGACCTGATGGAAAAACACATGGCAATAAATGTGCGATGTGTGCTGAGCTTTTGTAAGTATCGTCATCCCCAAGCAGGGCACGTAGGTGGACTTGGTGAGGATGCATTTGGTTGCTGTGTTGAGAACCACTCCACAGAGAGATACAGTCCTTTTCATGAAGCATATAATTCTTTGTCTTCATAAGGTGAAATAGTCCTTGCTCTCAGAGTGGCTTTTCTTTTTGATTAATGTCATCTGCTAGTGTTTCTTAAAAGAAGTGGATGAGATGATTACGTTATTAAATTCAGTACTCTTAATTTGCTTAATTATAACGACGAGACAATGCACCATGTTTTATAAGGCACAATATTTTAAAATTTAGAAAGCAGTTTCATATGGAATAATCTAGGTCAGTCATTTGACATGCATTGTTTCATTTGAATATGTATAGAGACTCTTACTGAAAGTAAGTCTAAGATGATAATAACAATGTCATGTGGCTGAATTCATTATTAAAATAAAAGGTGGAACTTTATGAAAGGGAAGAATTGGGTTATCTTTTTCTGAGTGTCTGACATTGTTGTGAGTACTGAGGCTGGGATATGAAGACCATCCAGTGAGTCTTTTGAATATTCTGTCTGTTAAACAAGGTATGGACTCTCTATATGTCAGCAAGCTTTAAAATGTTCCATTTACCTCAATAGATTTAAGAGATTAATAAACTTCACACCTGCCTTTGAAAATTACAGTGTGCTCTTATAGAATTCAGGGGCACATCCTATCAGGTTTCCAAAACAGTGATTATAACCGGTTTCCAGACAGGAAATAAGCCTAATTTCCACTTTCTTATCTAGGAGGCATGTGATTTTAGTGTTCCAGCCTGCCTCAGTTCTGTGAGTTTCTGTTTCTTTTCATGCACTAGCTAAAAAAGAGAATTTGACCTCTCTAACTCTTGGTTTTCTCTGTAGAACTAATAATGCCCAACTCCAGGGTGAGACTGCAAGTAGGTGATAGATATGAGAGGACTTAGAAGCTCAGTTCAATGTAGCTTTTTTTTTTTTTTTAACAGAGGTGCTTTTACATTAAGGCAAACAAATACTTTACTAGG
This sequence comes from Herpailurus yagouaroundi, assembly GCF_014898765.1. NCBI lineage: Eukaryota > Metazoa > Chordata > Mammalia > Carnivora > Felidae > Herpailurus > Herpailurus yagouaroundi. The sequence continues at coordinate 116,854,912 of NW_024412377.1, read as the reverse complement.
TATAGAAAAGGTTTACATAAGGGCGTGGATGGCAATACTTTAAATGCTGAGTTTGGTTTCACTGTAGTCACAGCATTGTATTAAAGCTCTTAGTTCTGCCTGTTAAAGGGGATTTTCCTAACAATCTTCTGTTTGTCAATCAAGGAGCCACACCCATCTACTTTTACAGAACAAAGCTTCTAATTGACTGTCAGTGAGTCAGTTTCACACCCTTCCTTATCTTTGGCAATTTTCTGGCTCAATCAAGACAGGGAAAAGCTTGTCTCATGTAAATGGATCGGATTAACCAGTTACGGCCAAGGATGTGAAAGTACCTAGCACAGGGATGCTGAAAATATGATTGAGCCATAAACTGACCAACTGTTTTCTTTCCTAACAGCTTAAAAGAAGCTCAAGAAAATGCCAAGAAAGAAGGTGAAACCAGAATTCAACGAAGTGCTGAAGAGGTAAATTACTCACCAACATAATTTGGTTCTTGTGGCCAAAATATTAACAAACTTAGGTGTGACACTTTGAGGTAATTCAATAATGTCATGGTCCTTAATTTTTACAATAAATTGTTTCTCTTAATTTCAAACTTTACCACATTCACTATTCCTAGTATATTAATCATTAGATTCAATTTTAAAATAGCATTTCCACACCTAAAGTTCAAGCAATTTCCCTCCTTGCTTAAGAAAAAAAGAGAGAAAGAAGTCAGAAAATATGCAAATTTGGGGAGCCTGGGTGGCTCAGTCAGTTAAGCATCCGACTTCAGCTCAGGTCACGATCTGCTCTGGGCTGATGGCTCAGAGCCTGGAGCCTGCTTCCAATTCTGTGTCTCCCTCTCTCTCTGTCCCTCCCCCGTTCATGCTCTGTCTCTCTCTGTCCCAAAAATAAATAAACGTTAAAAAAATTTTTAAAAAAAGAAAGAAAAAAAAAAAGAAAACATGCAAATTAAATTCTACTTAATTTCCCCCAGACTTCTCTCTGGTTTAGTGTAGATTAATTTTGCTTTGAATAAATTTTTTTAATGCAACATAAATATAGACAGAATAACTTCTAAATAAGTCTAGACTTTTTTATTTTTATTTTATTTATTTTTATTTTTTATTTTTTATTTTTTTTCAATATATGAAGTTTATTGTCAAATTGGTTTCCATACAACACCCAGTTAGAGTTTTTTAAACAGTATATCACTGGTGTATTTTATATATGATCCCACTGATATAAATTGGAGTTATTTTTCCATTATGGTTATTACATTCAATGAGGCCTATGTTTATAAAAGTTTATAAAAGCTTCTGTTTAAACAAAAAAAAAAAACCCACACAAATATTGAGATTGTAGGTTTTATTTTTATTTTATTTTTTTAAGTTTATTTATTTATTTTGAGAGAGAGTGTTAGCAGAGGAGGAACAGAGCGGGAAAGAGACAGAGAATCCCAAGCAGGCTCCATGCTTTCAGAACAGAGCCCAATGTGGGGCTCAGTCTCACAAACTGTGAGATCATGAGCTAAGCTGAAATCGAGAGTCAGATACTTAACTGACTCACCCAAGCACTCCGAGATTGTGGTTTTTAAAGTACCCTTTAAGTTTTTTCAAATTATTGTATGATTTTATTGTTGAACCTAGTATACAAAAATTATTCCTTTCGTAATTGAATAAGCATTGTAGATCATACAACTTGATTTCCTAAATCACCAGTTATTAAACCGTACTTTCAATGACAGTGACAGTAATTATGTTGCTAAATGACTAACTTTTTGTTGAGAAGTCAGAACACCTAAGTTTTAGCCATAGTTCTGTTATGCTCTGGCTCTGTGAAACTGACCAAGTCATCTCTTCTCTCTGAACCTCAATTTCTTTGTTCCAAATTAAGGAGGTTGGACAAATGTCAATTTTTACTTTGTTGTTGGAATGTGATTACACACTCTGTACCTTTTCATGCTAATACAAGTTTAGAGGCTGCTTTTACACAATAGGCTTGAGCAATGAAATTTGATCAAGGCCGAAGGACCCACATTAACCCCTGGCTGAATACAGACAGGCCACTGGGGCAACCCAGCTCAAAATATCCACAAGTCCTAACTAACAAATGGGCTACTTACAACGAGGCAAAAAAGGAAAATTCCAAACATTCCCATGCCTCCTCACTTTCCCTCTTTAAATACAGTCCCCACTGCCTCCTGGCAGATAGCCTCTCCTTTGCTCTCCTATCCACCACCCTTGTGATGTATTCAGTAAACTTGTATCTCTTTTGTTCTGCCTTGGGTGAATTCTTTCACCCCACATTTGGGGTTCCCCATCAGATCGGGAGAGGCATCACAAGTATACTATTTTTGTGGATGATGGGCAAATGTTTTCCTATGATAGTCATAGGTCCAGTTTTGGGTGGACCTGGGCTAAGCTTCCACCTCATAATACTATTCAGTGAAGCATATTTCCCACCCTAAATAGATGTTGAGAGTTTAAATGAAGAAAAGTGGAGCATTCAGAGTTGTCTGTCAGTAATTTGTTGAATACTCACTAAGATTTGAAAAGCACTTCTTTTGGTGGTTAAATTTCAGTCAAAAATGTTGGGTCATCTTGTAATATCAAGCATTTTATTACTTCAGAAACACAGATCTTTTCCATTGTCTTTTATCATGTCTTGGCTATTTTTCCCTCTTTTTCTCTGTAGCTGGGGTCATTGTTTTGGTGGGGTCACGGGACATGATTTTATTGAATGGGGATGCTTTATAGTGATGGCTCAATAACTGCCCCATAATTAACCTGTCAGTGGTTTGCTCACAAAAGTATTTCTTCAGAATCTCCTTAGATGAATCACAACTTATAAACTGAAATTATCATTGTTTCTCTTATGGGAACCATTGAACAGTAATTTTGTTACTATGCTGTGATTATCAGGTGATTGTCTTCTATGTCTTTATTCCTAGATTATTATAACCAGGAAGTTTGGAGCACACCCACTGCTCCTCCAAAAACAAGTATCTTCTTATTAGGAGTCAATTAGAGTCCTTTTTTAAAGTGTCCTCATGAAATAGGAGTTCTTTTTTAAAAATTGAGAATACTAGATCTAGAAAAAGTCCTAAAGAGCATCTATTCCCAAAGCCTCATTGTGTAGGTAGGTGAGATTGAGGTCTCTAAGGTGATGGGGCTTTGCTGTGATCTCCCAGGGAGTTAAAGGCAATCTAGCTGCTCAGGTCTGCAGACTTCAAACCACATTCTTTATGCTCATGTTTTCTTGGCTGAAATGGGAAAATGAGGGTCACACAGTTGAAAAAGGCTTTGAAAAGCATTTCTTGTAGGTTATATAGTAATAGACACCATCACAAAACATGTTTGTTGACATGAGAGATCCCTAAGTCTAGAGCAATTTAGGGGAGGTATAGATAGAAATATAGACATAAATATAAAGTTTAGCCTTCATCTAATAGTAGGATTTCCAAACAGAGAGAAAAACCTGAAACCACTGAACTAAAGCATTGGGAAATCTGGGTACAAACCTTTCTTGGAACATTTGGGGAAGTCACAGCCTTTTAAGGTTTTCTAAATAAATATTAATCTTGATGTTTTACCTCTCTCTGCAGTGGGAAGTGAATGAAAATTAGATTCATTTTCTGTGCTTTCTATCTACTGTATTAGAAATAGATATCAGTAAAGGAAGCAGAGCCCATAAAAATGAACATCAGTAAAGGAGGCCACAGATTCACAGAGAGAACAAATGAAAGAAAGTGTAATGTCATTGGATGCCACCTTATTTCCTTGCAAGCCATATTGGATTGTTCTTGATTCAGTCCATATTAAATAGTGTTTAAGCATCACATCTCACAGATTCTCTGTTCTGCTTGTTGACAAATTTTTGCTTTTGTCTTGGCAGCTGCGTTTTGTTATGTCTTTGTTGGGACTAGTTGAAAGATTTTTTTTTTTTTTATAATCCTTTTTTCATAGACTTGGAAGTTAACAAGAGCTATCTCGTTTTACGAAATAAATGCTCAGCCTTATTCTTTATAATGCTCTTTACCTTTTAATAAACCAAATAGTAGATACAGGTACCAAGTAATGTCATGACATAATTACTATTTCTTACTAACCTTCATTAATATGTTACATGTTTACCAACATCTTCTACACCTGACATTCTGTGACTATAAATCCACGGTATACATTTTCTGTGTTAAAGAGTAGAAAAGTGCTAAGTGTAATTAGTTATCTTTTTGAAGGATTTTTGTAAGGAATTTGAAACCCAAGTGAAGAATGGAAGACTTTATTGTACACGGGAGAGTGACCCAGTTCGTGGCCCTGATGGCAGGATGCATGGCAACAAATGTGCCCTGTGTGCTGAAATGTTGTGAGTATAGATGCAGTTTCTTTGGAGTGAATGGGCGCGTGAAGTGGAGTTGATTGGCACAGTGAATAAGCACGATGTTGAGGTACAGCTTTGTTGTTTAGAATTTTTTGAGCAGTTTTCTGCCCTCTACAAAACATGATATCACCTAGTAAATAGATCCTCATGATGTATGTCTGTTTCTGAGTACAGATGGATTCGATTTTCCAGTTAGAAGACTGGATTACAAAATACTTCTTAATATTTCCTCCCACCACTTTTGTAAGCCTTTTTATGAGCTACTCATAATACAGAATGAGGGTAAAAGCAGGTACGAAGACTTTGTTTTCCTTCAGTAATTATTCCATTGGATTGGCAGATGTTGACACCCACAAAAACTTGAGGTTCATATGTGAATGAGATTAACTTTATCTTTTCATCTCGGGCATCTGACCTTGGGGAAGGGCAAATCCCACAACATAGAAATCATGGCATTTATGAAGATGTCTCAGACAAGGTCTTGTCACTCATTCATATCCTTGATCTTTCCAAGCTCTTTTTTTTATGCTGTCCTCCAGCAAGTCTGTCTCAGTCTTGGCCAGCTAGTGTCTCCCCCTCTGTGGATTGCATTTCAAGATTATCCTTCTTTGGATAAGACTCCTGAAATTCCTAATTGAAATCAATCCTTGTAACTCTTAATTTTATTTCCTAACAATCATCACAGCTGGTAATTGTGTAATTATTCCTATGACTATTTGTTGACTGTTAGTCTTTTCTACTGGGTTCTAAGTTCCAAGAACACAGGGTATGTGTCTGTTTTGTATGTTGCTGTAGTATATGCCCGAGGGTTTGGCCTGTACTTGACAAAAAAATTGTTACTGGCCAAATGTTGAATGAATGTACAAGCGAAGGTCCCTGCTCTCAAGAAGCTTAAAGTTAAAGAGTACAAATAAGTGCCTCCGCAAACACACACATTTCAAGACAGAGTGAGAACTATCCTATAAGAGAATATTCAGGTATGAAAATACAGTGACAGATATACAACCCATTTCCACTTTGAGATCTGGGATGTCTTCTCAATGAAGGTAGAATTTAAGCTAAGGGGATTTTAAAAAAAGGAAGATGACAAAAAAGATCACTGCAGTGGATACATGAAAGCAAAATGAAAGGGATTTGGGGGGTAAAGAGTGAGGATTTCAATCTAATTAGGAGCTTTAAGATGACTGGAAAATGTTTGTATTAGAACTCATGAACATGTGGCTGTTTTCCCACCTTCACCTAAATGACTATTTTGTAACATAAAGATTTGAAGCATCTGTATACATTTATTTTGTCTTGTTTTTCTCCAGGAAACGGCGTTTTTCAGACGAAAAAAATAAAGCACATGAAAACCTAAGGAAGGCTAAAGAAAAAGTTAAAGTTAAAAGAGAAATTGAGGTGATGATTAGTTTGATCACCTTGTTTTGACTTTTGTGGGGTGTGTGTGTGTGTGTGTGTGTGTGTGTGTGTGTGTGTGTGTTTACATTTTACTCTAGAAAGCCTTCTCGATGTTGGTTCATTTTTCCTCCATTACTGATGGATCTTCTGGAAAGTGATTTATAGTTATTAATTCATAAGATTTATAAGAATAATTATGGCATTACAATTTTTAGCTCTATTTGGAGAAAATTAATCAAGTCATATTAGTAAAATAGTTCCTAAATGAAGGTAATATATCAAAGCACTATCTGAATTCAAAGTTTGATATGTGTGGTAGTTGTTTGGAGGTCTTCAGGGTAACATTTTAATATGCTCCCTTTAAAATCATACCACATTCTACTTTCTAAACATATCTTAACCAGGCATCTGTTTTTGTTTTTTTTTCTCCTGCTACTGACTTACCTCATATCTCTAATAGATTCCCTTTGTGTGAGGGTATTAGCATTCTGCCTAGTCTCTATGTCTGTAGCCAACATCTCCCTCAGTCCTCAAGATTCAGTTCATCTTCTACATTGTGTTCATAGAGTCAGAAATATTGGCACAATCCAGTGGTAGTATGACAAGCCAACATTTGAAGGTATCCTGGAGGATATTTGGACCGTTTCACTCCATGAAGAAACTCTATTTAAGTTGTTTCTAACAGTGAGTTAGCCCACATTCTCTAGTGTGCAGTTTCACAGTTTCATAAAACAGCCTACCTCATTAGTCCCCTTCTGACTTCATGTAACTCCATCTTTTTGTCTAGCCCTCATCTTCAACTGATTTCTTTCCCACAATCCTTTAATTTTAGTTCTCAAATCAAAACTATCCTTTTATCTTTCATTTCCAGTTACTTCCTTCTTTCTCTTCCTTCTTTACCTTCCTTCCTTCCTTCACTCTCTCCTTCCTCCCTCTCTCCCTTCCTCCCTCCCTTCCTTTCTTCCTCAGTTCTTCCCTCCCTTTCTTTCCTTATTTTTTTCTATAATTTCTCTAACTTCAGTCTCCTGTCACTCAAATCCTCCACAGTATCTAAAATGTATAAACAGAATAGAGAACTATATCTAAAGTGTCTCATTTTTATTATTTAGAAACTCTGCAGTGAATATCAGCATCATGCAAAGGATGGAATACTTTTCTGTACCAGAGAAAATGACCCTATTCGTGGTCCAGATGGGAAAATGCATGGAAACCTGTGTTCCATGTGTCAAGCCTTCTAGTGAGTATAGAATGTCAAAGTGTCTAAAAGAACACCAAAGAGAGAAGGGAACTTACAGATGGTAATAGAACTAGCTACTTTCATAGATGGGGAAGCTGTGGCTCAAAATAGGGAAAGGAGTTGAATAAGTTGAATACTTACATAGAATGTTAGCAATAAAGCCAATAAAGCTGGGAACTATTTATTCCAATATGTCTGTTTCCCCGACATTCATTCTCTTACCACTGGAACATCCTGACAACCATGAGCTTGTGCAAATATCAGATTCTTCCCACTGCTGAAGCATCATATGTGAACCTGTTGTACAAGTTTGTGGCATCTCATCCTCTGGAGACGTTAGGGCCCAAAGTGAACACCTAAAGCAGAAAGTGATTATTAGAGTTAGTATTGCCCATGAAACAACCATGAACCCTTATAAAATTAAATATTACTATATATAATGTGACATTTCTCGATAAGTTAGAATTGACAGTTTGCTTTCAAAATTTGGAATTGCTCCCAGTTTATTTGATTGAGCTCAGATTAAGTAGTTGATTTACATTTCAAATCTATGGTCTTTTGTTTTGATTGACAGCCTTGTGTAATTGAAATGCCATCAGTTAGCTGTACATACTATGCAATTCCATTGTGCCAAGCAAATGTAAGCTCATTTGGTTTATCAATGTAAGAAAATTATTGGCCTTTTCCCACCACCCTATATTTTGTTTTTAGATAACACAGCCATGAGTAAGCAATACATGTAAGGTGAATTAATTGTTTAGTTGTAGTCCTGTCCTAAGAGTATAGCCAAAACTGTCTCTGCCTCGCTGTGAAACAAGGGAACCAGTCAATGTGCTTGTAAAGGCCACTTTCAGCCTCCAGGTATACTGTCACAATGGTACCAGTTTTGATACCTCCTCTGTGGACATTGATGACATTTCTTTTCTGACCTCAGGCAAGAAAGGTAATTTACAGAAAGCAAGTTTTCCAAATCCACAATCACTATATTTCTTTCACTGTTAAGCAAAAACTATGAAGAAGTTATGGTGTCTTACCATACTGGAGGCTATTTTGTTGTTTCTCATTGGTTTAGCGATAAAAGGCCAAAATTGCTCTTCCTAAAGAGGGAGGAGAAATTATCAATGCAGGAATGTGGACAAATAATTGCCTGTTTTTGGTCCTATGGATTTTTCTCGTTTTCTCTCATTCAGCCAAGCAGAAGCTAAAGAAAAGGAAAAGGCTGAAGATGAAGCACGAAGTAAAAGAGAATCTGGAAAAGCACCTTCATATGCAGTGAGTGGAACCCACCCAATGAGTCCTACTGGGCACTATAATTTGAACATATTTCAGAGTCTATAGGGTAGAAAATTGTCCTGCAAAAATTCCCAGGAAATCTTAACCCTTTCCTCTGGAGATGACATTGAGATGACTGCTATGGGTGCTTGATCCATTCTCACTGCTTCAGAGACTAATCCTGTACAATAAGAATAACTTCTTTGAAGTCTGAAAAAACTGACTTCTAGTACTGGTTTCACCAGTACAGACTGTGCTAGCTTTGGCAAACCACTTTCCAGAGACTCTACGTGTATATTTTCTACCTGCGAGTTTTGGAAATTTCACATCTGAGTTGGGATAAAAATACCTTCATTCTGCACACAGAAAGCTTGATTTTTATCCCTGAAATGTTATAATATTTGTTTCCATAGCCTTTTATTAAGTTATTATCACGCATTGTTTTGGGGTTTTTTTCCCTTGGGTTGTGTGTGTGTGTGTGTGTGTGTGTGTGTGTGTATTTGAGAGAGAGCATACAAGTGGTGGAGGGGCAGGGAGAAGGGGAGAGAGGGAATCCCAAGTAAGCCCCCCCCCCCTCAGCACAGAGCCTGATGCAGGGCTTGATCCCACAGCCCTGGGATCATGACCTGAGCCAAAATCAAGAGTTGTACACTCAGCTGACTGAGCCACCCAGGCCCCCCATCGCCTATTGTTTAGATGATGAAAGTCTCCTACTTCTCCCTCTAGGTTTTAGTCTTTCCCTTATCCAACTATCCTCCCTAACACAACTGAAGTTTCAAAATATTAATCTGCTTAAAGCCCACAAATGGCTCATCATTAACTACAACATACACCTCAACCTCCTTAACTATTTTATTTGGCTTCTTACCTTCATTTAGAAATTCACGTTCTGCTATATGCCCATGTAGTTTACAACTTTGTTTCTCAATTTGTTTTAACAAGCTAGTATGCGTATTCCCCAATTGTCTTCTTACCCACAAAATCCTGTTTGCTCTTCAGTCTCATACAAATTATTCCTGTCCCATGACACCTTCTCTGCTTTTCACAATCAGATCTCATGGCCTCAACCTCTGCATTCTCAGATTTTCTTGTACCTACATGTTTGCACTTATTTTATTCCATTTAGATTAAAATGGAGTTTACTTGCCCACCTCATTTATTATATTTTGACATCCTATTATGTTCTACTTGTTCCCATCTCTAAGCAAATGATGAGTTTTGTTTGTTGAACTGAATTTTACATGTTAGAGAAACACAGCTGAAATCCTGGAATCAAAGAAACATAACACTAGTTTCTGCCACTGTAGATGTTCCAGGATTCTGCTTGGAATAGGCATAAAAGCAAGTATCCCCAACTTGCTTTCTCTGTTTCGGCAGGAGCTGTGCAGTGAATACCGTAAGCTTGTGAGGAATGGAAGACTCCCCTGCACCAGAGAGAACGACCCCATCCAGGGCCCGGATGGGAAAATGCATGGCAACACCTGCTCCATGTGTGAGGTGTTCTTGTGAGTAGCGCTGTAGCTGGAAAAATGAGGGAGACTTTTGTCCTTTCTGCTTCAGTTTTTAAATTTTTTAATGTTAGCTTTGTTGTATTTACTTCTTAAAAATTAAGTTGTGTTTTATTTCTTGTCAGTGGCAGTTTTGCACAATGTCATAATTATCAGAGAATAATTCCTGTTCTGTCCTCAGAGAGAGGCAGAGAGGTCCACGTGTAGCTCCTTCTCTTACCCTTTTAATGCAGTCTGTCTTGGTCTCTGAGGTCCAGTGTGTGCTTCAGCCTCACCCCTGTGTTGTAGGATTCTCTCAGTCATATCGTGTTCTTGAATAGAGGTCGGTTGTTCTCGTGAGGGGGAGGGAAGTTAGGAACCACCTATGTTGCCATCATGGTGATGTCACTCCTAACCAACTCCAAAGAATAGTTCCTGCATATCAATCACTGGTTGAGTTCCTCTGGAAGTGTACAGGATATAAAATAAGGATCTCACCCCTACAGAGCAGGTTGTGAAGTCATCTAAAATTACACAACAAATCACAAAGCAAACATATCAGTATGCAAAATGGTACATTAGTCCATACACAGGACCTGGGGGAACGACTTGGAATAGGAAAGATGAGTATCTGGCACAGTGAACCCCTCCATGTGTTGACTTGTCAGCTGAAACAATCATGGTGAAGCCTACTCCATGCCCCTAACCCCTCAATTGTTCCATCTTGGTGACGAGGACTTTCCTTTATAGCACTAACCACAATTAGCATAGCTGTAAATTGATATGTGTGGCTATATGTTCAACATCTCTCTCTTCAATAGACAATTGTTGTTGTTATGGAAGGGATTCTAGAAAATGTAAGCACTGAGTCCAGATTAACTTTGTGTTCCTTTGTGAGAGCTCCACTTCAGCAGAAAAGCAAAAACATATTTAGAGGAAATGAATACAAACCATGTCCCCTGAGGACTGTTAAGACATGGCATACTTAGCAAGGGGAGAGTTATGGCCTTGAAATACCCAAGTATCTTTTGTTTTTAAATGTGGAATCAACACTGTAGGCTGTCTGTATGGATGAAAGTGGGAACAATGAGTCGAAACTCTGGAAGGGGTCCAGCTCAATGCCAAGAGCAACTTCCTAACAGTTTGAGGACTTCAGGGGTAGAATGACCTATGTGGGGTTTCACGGATGATGTAAGTAGAGAATTTACTGGCAGATTAAAGCAAAGCTAGATAGTAATGAGACATACTGAGTATTGAAAGTTGTGAGTACTGGAAGATTGGAAAACTGCAAGTGTCCTTGGGGCAGTGATCCATTCTGTCTGTCAGTTTTCTTACCTGTGGGGTTGTAATAGAAGTTTTACAACATGCAGTTGAGAAGATTTCATGGTATGAGCACGAGTTTAGGTACATAGTAAGAACTTACTAAATGTTAACTACAATAATTAACTGATATTTGAGATCACTTTCAATTTGGGCATTCTATGATCCTTACTGATCTCTTTCTATATTCTCTTTTAGTCAAGCAGAAGAAGAAAAGAAAAAGAAGGAAAGTGAGTCAAGAAATAAGAGACAATCTAAGAACACAACTTCCTTTGAGGTGAGGGAAAATTTTCCAAAAGTCAGAGGCATGTGGACCTGGGCTCCATAGATGGCATTCAGGAAACTCATAAATCCCCTGAAGCTGTAGGAAACGTTTGTACAGTTTGTGTTTGTTTACATGTGAGCATATACACACATGCATATGTGACTATTTCTAGGTTAAGTGTTTATAACTTTCATCCTTAAAAAATAGTCATGTCTTCTAAGACCTATTCTAAAATAAGTCACTTGCTGATCCCCATTTGAGAAAAAATGCAGCTGTTTTGCCAGTCTGATCCAACCTATGTTCAAGACCTCGAACTTCCTTCCTCAATTTCACAGGAATTGTGCAGCGAATACCGCAAATTAAGGAAGAATGGACAGCTTCTCTGCACCAGAGAGAACGACCCCATCAAGGGCCCAGATGGGAAAGTGCATGGCAACACCTGTTCCATGTGTGAGGCCTTCTTGTGAGTAAAGTTCAGGACTGCTGATGGTGGGGGAGAAGGAACCGAGCAAAGTTTTCAAACATTTGTGAATAATCAGTTGTGAATAATGCATTTTTCTCTTCAGTACAGCAGTCATTTTGGGGTGTCACATTTAAATGAACTAAACACACACACACACACACACACACACACACACACATTAAAATACAAAACCTAAAAGCAAGTGGAGAGCTTTCAGATGATGATGATGATTGTGATATAAAGAGATTTTAGAGAGAACTCAAGATCTTTGATTCAGAGAAGAGAATACTCTGTGGTAACCACACTAATTGCTTTTTAGTTACTTGAAGGATTATCAGCTAAAATAGGAAATGGATGAGATTACGTATAAAATATCATTATGGTGCATGGCAGGTTTTAGGAGAGTGTTTTAGTTTACTACCTTTCTTCTTACTCATTCTGTGTGATCTTAAGAAGTAGAGTTAAAATGGATGAGAGCTATAGGGACACAGATTTGAGTGTAACACAAAGATGAACTTTGTAATATTTGAAATAGGTGAAGCCTGTTTTAGGAACAGTGGAAGTTGGATCCTTGTTTACAGGGGACTAAAGGGTAACTGTAGAATAAATGGCATGATGTATTTTCACAAAAAAAAGAGTCTATGATATTCCTTAAGGCTTTGATCTTTGTCCCAAGAAACACTCCAGTTGATTTGCTATAAACTCAGAATCTCTGAAAGGATTCATTCAGTCTTTCCCGGTAGAGAACAATATTTGTCCCATAGTGGTTGGGCACAGAAACATTAAAAACCTCTTAGATGGAAGTCAGGATGATGAACATATAATCATTAAAACCAACATTTATTTAATGCATATCATCGACAAATATTTGCAAAAATCTTTGCTGCCTAATCTCATTTGATCTTCAAGACAAACATGAAATAGATCTTTCTTACATTATCACAAGTTATAGATGACAAAATTAAGGCCCAGAGGAGTTGGGAAAGTTAGAAACATTAGTGCAGGAAAAAAAAAATGAAGAAAATGATGTTTCTCACCCTATGGTATAGATAGAAGATAATCATTTAGCAATGCCATTATCAACTTCTAGTAATTATATTTGCCTGAATTTAGGCTTGTTTCAGTCTGTTTTTCTGTCTGTACATCAGTCTTTCAGTGATGAGGAAGGAATTCTGCCACCTAGTGGTCAGCTCTGCTGCTTCCTCTGATGATTTCCCAGGATGGAAAGAAAATGCTTCTTAAATATTTTAGTCAACTTAGACTCATGGCAAAGTTTAGGTCAGTTTCCATATAAAAAAGTATGAGAAATCTCATAATTTTGGAACTATTTTAGTACTTTTCTCCCATCCGTATAAAAATTCCTTATCAAGGGGCACCTGGGTGGCTCAGTCGGTTGGGCGTCCAACTTCAGCTCAGGTCATGATCTCAGGTCATAATCTCAGGTGTGTGGGTTTGAGCCCTGCTGACGGCTCAGAGCCTGGAGCCTGCTTCAGATTCTGTGTCTCCCTCTCTCTCTGCCCCTCCCCTGCTCATGCTCTGTCTCTCTCTGTCTCAAAAATAAACAAGAACATTAAAAAAAATTTTTTTTAATTCCTTATCAAAAAGAAATAAAGTTTTATTTATTACCTCATATTTTATGGGTATGTTAGCAAAGGCTGTTGCCTTTTTTGAGAATCCTTCTTCCCTCCATGGTCTCGTCTTGCACACATTCATACCAAATGCAAACTGTCTTTTCACCTTTTAAGGAAGTTTAATTTGATCAATGGGAGCAAGCCTTATGTTGATTGAAACATAACCTAATTTTTACATATTATCTAAAACATTTTTGCATTTTAAAATTAAAACTTCTTACATATTGTTTCATTTTTTTTCCGTCTGTACACCAGGATTAAATTGTGCTGTAGATTCAATTATGCTGAACTCAGTTTGCAGCCCTGTTAGTTATCCAGAATGGTTAAGATCCATCACCCCCACTTTATTTCCATCATATGCCTGTTTTGGGAGGATTGACTTGTAATAATAATTACAGTGATGATGACACCGATTGCTTTTGACAATCACTTTATCATGTACCGAATACTTATTCTACTTGTTTTACATGTATTAACTCATTTAACACTCACAACAATCCTATAAAACTAATTTCATTGCTACTTCTCTTATCCCTCCCTTCCCCTTCCCCATTTAAAGATGAGGAAGGCACAGAGAGGGTCAGACATTTCTTGTGATCCTTCTGCAGTTTGACTCCAGAGTCTGTCCCCTTAACCATGCTTGACTGCCCCACAGAAACCAAATATTACCAAAGTAGAAGGAGTTATTGCAGATGCAAAAGAATCCGTAAACAGGAAATATTATTGCAGCCTTTGCTGAGGAGCTAAATGGGTTTTACTCATGAAGGGACTTTTTCTTACAGACTATTATCTTGAGGTAAAGTGAATCATTTCAGTTTATTATCCACTAAAATGACAAACTGCTATGATTGGATCGTTGGGGGTGTTTGAGACCTGTTAAAGCAAGGGATGATCAACCTGTACACGTTAAGAATCTACTCTGTTAAGACCTATTTCTTCTTTTTCTCTCTTTTTCTTCCCCTGCTCCTTACAGTCAGCAAGAAGAAAGAACAAGAACAAAGACTAAAAGAGAAGCTACAAAGGTAATTTTCTCAGGACTGCTAATGCTATGCCTTGACATTTTTTTCTCCTTAAAGCATTCTAGATATCTCATTAGCAGAAATGTTTTCCTTTTCAATTGTCGTGCCTGAAATGAACAACAACAAAAACCCTGAAAAAAAGGTCTTGATTGGAAGTTTCCAGAGTATCAATTATATTGCATGATAATTCAAATTTTGAGTTTCATTTTATAAAAAGTAGAGGGTTAACTTACTTGGTAAGGTATATTCTCCATATTTGGCTTTTCTTAGATTTCTGTTGTCAGGCACAGATTATTAATATCAATTTTTACAATTTACTAATTTCAGTTTACATCATTCCAACTTCTATTATTTCAAATACACAGTTCAATGTCCCTATTGCTTTCATTAGTCCAATTTATAAAACAAAGTACACATATATTATCATATTTTATCTTTCTCACCCTCTAAACATGGAGAAAGTACTAATATTCTCATCCTAGTTAATAATTATTAAATCCTTTGACTTTCTAATTATTCTTAATCTACTGTACATGATTAATTTTATAATTTTATAAGCAGCACAATAAAATCTGTCCATATATGATATTGAAATACTCTCATATAATGGCCATAAACAGGACTTACCTTTATGTGTTTTATTTCCTAACAGCTGCAAGGTGTCAGCCTACTATTTATTTGGGGAAAGTTGACACAGTTTAAAAGTTGACCTTTAAACTGACTCACTTGCTCATTAACTTTCTGTTAGTTGGAGCCATCTTTTTATTTTAAACTGAACACTTGTTTTATCCATAATATCTGATCAGCTGCTAAGTCATCTTAGATTTTCCAAATGGTCCTAAACCATTTTTCCTTCTCTCTGCTTCTCTTGTACCTCTCCTGTATGAAATCTACATCCCTCTGCTTTATCAAGTGACTCCCACAAAGGTGTCAGTTTCTCCAAGGGATCATACTTGTTCTCTCCTCCATATCTTTTTTTCAAATATGTCTTTATTTCTTAGTTTGGGCATCATTTTCTTTTCTTTCTCGGCCTTCTAAAGACAAATTGAGGTTTACCAATAATTTTTGGAGACTATATTCTTATTTTAATTTTTTCCAGCTTTCTTAAGATTTAATTGACATATCACGTTGTATAAGCTTAAGGTGTCTATCGTGTTGATTTGGCACGCTTATATATTATAAAATAATACTCCCATACCATTACCTAACACTTCCATCACATCACAAAATTACACAAATACATTTCTTTTTTTATGGTGAGAACATTTAGGATCTAGTCTCTTAGCAACTTTCAAGTATACTGTATTGCATACTATTGTATCGTTAACTGTAATTACCACACTCTACATTAGATCTCCAGAACTTAATTCATCTTTAAATGGAAGTTTATAACTTTTAACCAACATCTCCCTATTTCCCCCACCCCACCCAGCCCCCGGAAAGTACCGTTCTACTTTCTGTTTCTATGAGTTCAGCTTTTTTAGATTACACATATGAGTGAGATCATACAGTATTTTTTGTCTACCTCACTTATTTCACTTAGCAGAGTTCCCTCTAGTTTCATCCAAGTAGTTGTAAATGGCAGGATTTCCTTCTTTTTTGTGAAGGCTGACCAGTATTCTCAGTTCCTCCAAGAAGCCGTCTTCTTCTAGGTCCATTGAACCTCCCTCACCTTTGATCATTCAGTTAATAGACTTTGATATGTAACACAACACAAACATACATTTTATATTGTTCTCTACCAATTTTGTCAGCCTTCTTCTGCACCGAGATTGTAAGCAGTCTCAGGGGAATGATGATGTTAAATATTTCCAGACCTGCTCTGGTGCCAGGACAATGCTGAGTTCGTGATGGAAGTTTTGTAAATACTTACTGATTTACTGCTACACATAATCACTCTTCCTTTTTCTTCTTACTCTGCATCACTTATTCCTCAGAATAGGCAAAGGAATAGTCAGGGTAAGAAATCATTCTCAGAAAATATTTTCCAGGAGCTCTGCAGTGAATTTCAGAACCAGGTGAGGAATGGGACGCTTATATGCACCAAGGAGAATGACCCTGTCCGTGGCCCAGATGGCAAAATGCATGGAAACAAGTGCTCCATGTGTGCAAGTCTATTGTGAGTACCTGTGCTCATCTGTTCTACTGCATCTCTTTATTATCCATCATGTCTGAGTCTCAGTTTCTTTAGAAATGTGTAGAATATATGCCATGGGTTGTTTGCTAGGTAAGCTGAAAAGCACATGGACAAGGCAGGAAGTAATATTGAATCACACAGTGACAATGTGATTCTCTATTCAGTTCTCTTTCTATCCTCTAGGTAAGTCATGGGAAAGTTTTAATTTAGTGCTGGTATGTTTGTAACACTTGATAATCATCATTCATAACAAAGAGGGAGCAGAAGTTTGATGATCTGGATGCAGTGATATCATTGGTCTCTCTCCCACCTCTGACTTTTTATGATTCTGTGAATATATTCAAATATTGGCTAAGGAAGAACCAGTTGAACAGAGATCTATGAGGCCAGTGTGCAAGAACTGTTAGAATAACCTGAATGAGAAATGGAATAGAGAGAATTACATTTATCCTTTTAGGAACATTACCATGCCCAGGTGAGATAAATACTTTGATAAGTGGTTTAGTGTAGAGAGTAAAACCCCTAATAGGCAGGGCCATGTAATAGGTGTTTATTGAAATGTCTTCTTGTGAAGCCAGGTCCAGGGACTTTTTTTGCTGCTGTTTTGGTGAGTCGGACCTGAGCTCCATTGTGTGGAACAGTATAGGAGAAATTGATTATTACCTCCTCTGGTTCTCCTCCTCCTTAGATTCTTAGTCCTCTACAGAGTCTCACGCTAGAGTAAATGTTGAGGGAAATGTTTAATTTTTTTTTATTATTTTTTTAATGTTTATTTATTTTTGAGACAGAGAGAGACAGAGCATGAACGGGGGAGAGTCAGAGAGAGAGGGAGACACAGAATCCGAAGCAGGCTCCAGGCTCGGAGCTGTCAGCATAGAGCCCGACGTGGGGCTCCAACTCACAGACCGTGAGATCATGACCTGAGCCAAAGTCGGAAGCTCAACCGACTGAGCCACCCAGGAGCCCTGAGGAAAATGTTTAAATAGTATCTGTTGAAAGAGGTGCAAAGTTGATTTCTGTCTTGTAACTTTTTGCATGTCCTCGCCCAATCTCAGGTATATGCACATAGCTCCTTAAAGGAAAGGTTGACACACTAGGCCAGTAGAGCAGGCGATGGGCTCAGATTCAGGAAATCAAGGGTATTCTCTTACTTGCTCCATTTGTTCATTCTGTGGAGATGACCAGATATAATGTCATCCATGCTATAGATTTTCAAGCTTTGATAAGCTGTGTATCAGTAGAACATGGCAAGAATGCCAGAAGCTTAGGCTCTTGATCAACCTCAAAATGTTAGTTGTTGAATTTTCTTGGGCTTGGATCATTATTGTACTTTAAAACGTGAATTCAACTTGAATATTAATGCCCTTAAAATAATATCTAAAGTTTTAATTTTATAGTGAAACGTGGTTTACTTTGACTAGGGCCCATCATCTGACTTGGTATCACCTCTGCTTTGATCATTGATATGTTTGTTATTTACACGGGAAAAGTTGCACAGTTTAGAAAAATCAAGGCAATGTGGCTTGCCTAAAGTCAGATCACTAAAGTCACTGCCTGATAGAAAAAGACTACATGAGGGTCACATACTGATAAAAAAAAAAAAAAATGCTAGTTTTATTTTTTTAAGGAGAATTGTAAACTACTGAATTATTTATTTTTTATTATTATTGTCTGCAAAGTAATAGCACCTCTTAGACTGGATAAATTTGTACCGAAGAGTGAATCTGACCTTGTCTTGAAGATCCTCATTCCTTTTTAAAATACATTACCAAAGAGAATCGAAAACTGTACTTAGCTTGTATCTTCTGTATTTTTGATTGCAGCAAACTTGAGGAAGAAGAGAAGAAAAATAATAGCAAGGAAGGAAAGGAGAAAGTAGGAGCTGAGAAAGTGAAGAGAGAAGCAGTCCAGGTAGTTGTTTCAGGCCATCAGAGCCACATAACTGTTCCATTCTCTCCAGGCAAGCCTCCTGCTCCCACCTCCTTATCCCATGTCCTTAGTAACTTCTCGGACTGAGGACATGTATTGGATTCTCGTGTATAAGGAGATCTCTTCTTCCTATTCAGTTTATTCACTCCAAGTATGATTTAGTTGCTTGTGTATTTGAGAAGTCAGTCACCATTTTCTCCACTTACCATGTGAATTGTAGTATCCCAAAAAAGAAGCATATACAGATTGCTATCTTGTATGAATGCAAATCAATAGAGGCAGATTTCAAAGTTTTCTCCATATCTTTTTATATAAGCACGTTTAGTTCAAAACAAATAAAACAAAAAACAAAACAAAACAAATAAAACCTAAATTTTAATCCCAATTAATTATCTGTGAGATTTTGAGAAAATCACCTAACAGCAATTTTGAGCCTTGGGTTTACATTCTCACGTAATGATGGTGATGATGGTGATGACTATTAATTATTTAGTTGCTGGCATATGTCATGTGATATAACAGTTTTATGTCTGATCTTTGTAGTAACCATTCAAAGTATGTGATTGTTATCTGTATTTTATAGATGAGGACTCAGAGGCTCAGATAAGAAGTTAGGAAATATATATAGTTGAAAATTTGAGAGCTAGCCATTGGACCACACGTTCTGGCTTGAATGCCCATGATGCGCCTTAGATTTTGCACCTTATCACCATTTGTATCATTTTTACAGGATGTGTCTCAGATCTTCATTGTTCCTCTCCTGTGTCCTTTTCTAATTTGGAAGACCTCACTCCTTAGTGTTCTCTCTGCTCTCATCCTTATTTCCTACAATCTACCCTTAACTCCAAAACCAAAGCAGTTTTGCAAAACATAAGGCAATCTGTGCCACCCATGGCTTCTAACTTACTCAGAGTAAGAACCAAGGCCCTCTTAGTGGCTTATAATCCCACCCATGATCTGACCTCCGCCACCTCTCAGGCCTCATTTCCTATTTTCTACCCATTGCTGCCCTTGTGCCAGCCCTACTGGCCACCTTGTTGTTTCTCGGACATCCCAAGCATTAATTCAAGGTATCCCATCTCATGGACTCAGTCACATTGTGGTTAAAGACCTGGGCTGAGACTGTCAGGGCTCAAATACTGGCTGTCTCCCTACCAATAAGGCAGACAGTTAACATTTTTGCATCTTAGTTTCTTCACTTATAAAATAATAAACTATATTTATGTATATTATTTTTATGAAGTCCCAAGGAACTTACCCATATATAACAGCACATGTCTTAAGTCTTCAATATTATACACACAATGAACTTTACTTTCTATATGGTTTTCCTCATACTCAGATATGATTGTCCTTGTCTTCTATCTGTCAAAATTCTGGCCACTTTCCATGGCTCGGAATAAGTATTAGCTGCTCTCCAAAGATTTTCCCCATTTATACAATATACTTAATAGCTCTATCATCTATTATGCCAGAAATTTTCCTTTATTTCTCAATTATCTCATTCTTTTTATTCCAAGTTATAGATGGTTCTATGCATTTTCTTCAAAGACTCTAAACACTCTGTATTTGCTTTTTATGATTGCTCTAACAGATTATCACAAACCTGGTGGCCTAAAGCAAAACAAACTTCCTGTCTTTGGTTCTTTACATTAGAAGTCTGACCTGGGTCTCAGTGAACTAAATCAAAGGGCTGGTAGGGCTCTGTTCCTTTCTGGAATCTCTAGGGGAGAATTTGTCTCTTTGCCTTTTCTTACTTCTAGAAGCAGTCCATGTCCCTTCCATTATCTTCAAAGCCAACAACATCACATCTCTGACTGTTGTTCTACAGTTGTATTTCCCTCTCCATCTCTTCTGTCTCACTCTTCCTATTGTTAAGGACTGACCCTTACAGTTACATTGGACATACCAGGATAATCCAGGAGAATCTCCCCATCTCAAGGTTCTTAACTTAATTACACCTGCAAAGTTCCTTTTGCCCTGTAAGGTAATATGATCACAGGCTCTGGGTGTTAGGACTTGGACAAATAGGAGGGATGGGAGCTGTTGTTCTGCCAACCACAAATTTTTTTACAAAAATAACAATAGATAATTCTTTCTTTCTTTACTTCTTTTTCTTTTTCTCTTTCTTTCTTTCTTTCTTTCTTTCTTTCTTTCTTTCCTTCCTTCTTTCTTTCTTTCTTTCTTTCTTTCTTTCTTTCTTTCTTTCTTTCTTTCTTATTTGTATTTTTTTAGAGAGAGAGAGTGCAAGTGGAGAAGAGGGGCAGAGAGAGAAAGAAAGAGAATCTTAAGCGGGTTCCATGCTCAACATGGAGCATGATGTGGGGCTTGATCCCATGACTGTGGGATCATGACCTGAGCAGAAATCAAGAGTCTCATCTGACTGAGCCACTGAGGCACCCCTGCTCAATTCTTCTTTATGTATCTCACAGTATCTAGCCCAGAATAATATTTGAGTTGAATTGAAGGTTTTCTAATGAACTAAGTAATAGTAATCTTATACTCCAGATAATACGTGACCTTAAAAAGTCCCTAAAAAGCATCTTGGCTAATGTTGACCTTCTATATCACCGTTTTGATGTATCTGCTATGTTTGGGGGCGTTGTATCATAGGTTTTATAGGGGTAATGTAGAGGAAGTTTTCCAATATTTAGTTACCTGATTCTTAAATCCACCCTCATTTGGCAGGAGCTGTGCAGTGAATACCGTAACTATGTGAGAAATGGACGACTTCCCTGCACCAGAGAGAACGACCCCATTGAGGGCCCAGATGGAAAAATGCATGGCAATACATGCTCCATGTGTGAGGCCTTTTTGTGAGTAGAACCACAGCCACTGCTGCTGAGTGTGAGAGACGATAGGCCTGGGACAGGCAAGGGAGGTGATTTTGAAGGTTTTCTCTAGGAGGTAGATATGGAAGCTATCTTTGCATTATTTTCAAGGATTTACAATTAAAAAGCCATATCCTTAGCACATTTCTTTGAGGTGTTCTCAGTGTTCTAAACTGTACTTGAATTGTTCCAGGGAGTACTATGTGCTAAGGGCAAAGTCCCCCAGAGTTAATGGCATACAAGGACTGAGAAATCTGTTCTCTGCTTACATACTACCATGAATAATCCAAAGATGTGATCGTTAGGTGCTAACAAATGGAACATTTGCTAACATCTAGTAAATATTTTCAAGCATCCTCATTGCTTTCTGGGGAGAAGAACCGTATCTTTATTTTCCAGAAAAATGTAGTGGTAAATTTGCTTACTGGTTTGCAATGACATGTGTGTCTTATTCTTTAAGCAACATTAAACACAGAAAACAATATGGACAGGTGTGCGTTTACTCTCCTACTCCCAAGCTAAGTTGGTAGAGGTATGGAGGTAATGGGATATTTCTATCTAGAGAGAGTTCCCATTTAGGATAACATGTACTGGGTACTAGGAATGATTCTTCTCCCTCCCCCTCCTGCAGCCAGCAAGAAGCAAAAGAAAAAGAAGAAGCTGAATCCAAAGCAAAAGCTAAGAGAGAAGCTGAAAAGGTAGTTGTCCTGGAAGTTTAATACCACACTAAAAGATGAGGTTTTGCAGTTTTTCTGTAAAAATAACATGCAATTACTGAAAGCCTGTGTCAGAGAACTCAAGGTTCATCGAGTCTAAGAATTGATACAATTTTCTTTAAGGATCAAATAGTAGATATTTTAGGTTGTGGCCATCCAGTCTCTGTCACAACTCTGCTGTTGTAGCTGTAAAGGAGCCGTAGATGATATGCAGACAAATGGGCATGGCTATGTTCGAATAAAACTTTATTTATTTAAGGAGGTGGTGGGCCAGATTTTGCTTACAGGCCATGGTTGACAAACATATGATTTACTTCATTCCCGAGTTTTAAATGAAGGTTTAAAATCCAGAGAGAAGGAAGAACTTGCTTACAAAGGCAGTGGGACTATTGGTATCTGAATCCACATCTTCAAATTTCAAAGTACTCACAGTTAAAAAATGGAAACGAAAGAATTGAAACCTAGACCTCTGGACACCAAATCTAGCATTACTCCTAACCCACCATGTAGTTTTTGATGACGACATTTGGTGAAATCAGTTGTTTTCCTTGCTTTACCTTTATTTCTGGTGACAGCATTTGGGGGAAAATAAAAATAATACATTGGGTACACTAGGATAATCTAGGATAACATTTTCTTGGCTTCAAAAAGACTGATTCCAAGTATATTTTTTCAAATTTGTGGTCATTTCCTTGCCCCCATAAAAAACGAGTCTTACATGTGATTGCAGATTCAGTCTGGATTTGGGGCTTACACCTCAAGGAAAAAGGAAGAGAAACCTCTTTTTAAATTGTGTGTGTTTAGGGGAGGGTGGGTGATGGGTATTGAGGAGGGCATCTTTTGGGATGAGCACTGGGTGTTGTATGGAAACCAATTTGACAATAAACTTCATATATTTAATAAATAAATAAATAAATAAATAAATAAATAAATAAATCATGTGTGTTTAGTAGGAATTGATTGAAAAATTCAATCGCCAGGAAAACATATATCTATAGGTCATTTTTTGTTGTTTCTAGGAAGCACTTAGTAGGAACCCAACAAAGTAATTTATCAGAAAATACCCCTACTCTTGCCCTTTCTCCTCCTTTAGGATACATGCAGTGAATTTCGGAGCCTTTTGCAAAATGGAAATCTTTTCTGCACACGAGAAAACGATCCCGTGCGTGGCCCAGATGGCAAGACCCACGGCAACAAGTGTGCCATGTGTAAAGCTGTCTTGTGAGTACACAAATGAAGCCCCTGCTGTGAGCTGGCAGATATGGTGGAAGGCAAAGAGCCAGGATAATAATATACATTGTGTTTGTCCTTTCTTTACATATAAAAGGAGCAAATTATTATCTCTAGAGCATTTTTAGGCAAATCTTCCTCTATAAAGGCCAAGATTTACAATTCTAGAAATAGACAATATATCTAGGTTGTTATATTCTCTCTTAGTTCTGGGGTAGAGCCTACCTATTAATAGATCACAACATCTTTCTTGGTAAAATTTTAGGTCCTTTGCTGTCAAATGGATCCCTTCTCTAGATTATAATTACCACTGGGAATATAATACACATATTTTGCTATCAGTCTAACTCTTCTACCTACATTTTTTAAAATATCACATTTTTCACAGAATGAAAATAAATTCTTTATACAAAGCTCAGAAGTACACATAAAATATTTAACTCATTTAATAGTCATTTACTATCTACAATGTACAATGTGAATAATGATTGTTCATAGATGGATTAAATAATCTTCTCAGAAATCATATAGTTGACTAAAGATTAGACATGGGTACAAGTTAGTAAAATATGAGGGAGGAACTGCTAAATGAAAAATGATGTGTACAGTGTATTCTGGTACTTCAGGGAAGAGAGAGTTAATAGGAAGTTTTATGGGGGAATAGAACTGGTCTTTATAATTTGGATAAGATATGAACTGTACAGGAAGGAATGAGAGGGGCAGAGGGCAACAGCATGGGTAAAGCTCTGAAATTAAGAAAACAGTAATCTGAACAACAAAGAGCAAGTCATGTAGTTTAGTTAGAACTTAGCCACTTTGCTGGCTTTGAATGCCAGATCAAGGATTTTGAAGTCAATGCTATACATAGTGGGAAGCTGCTATGTCTTTTTTCGGGTAAGAGAGTAAGTGGCATAAATATGGTTCCTTTGGGAAGATTCATACGTCACCAATAAAAAGGGGGGGAAGAGAAGGAAAAGACTAAGATTCAGAATGCTACTGGTGATGGTAGGGGTTTTCAGGAATCCAGGAGCCACTAGATCTCATCAGAGCCAGAGGAATAAGAGGGAAGGTGAATGGATCAACATGGGAGATGTGAAAACAGTGTCACAGTGTCAACAGCCATGGGGGCTGCAGGGAAGGGGACAGAGATGGCTCTAGTGTTTTCTTCTTCATGAAAAGTAGAGAATCCAGGAGCAAGGACACATTTGGTGGAGGAGGTAGTTCTTGTTGGACCTCTTGAATATGAGGTGTTTGAGAAGAATCCAGCTAGAGAGTCACAGTGAGCATTTAGGAAGTGGTAGTAAACCGCTCACGTGGCCTTGCTTGTGTTTGTGTACATGTTGGTTTTCCTCTACAGTAGTGAGAGCTCTTCTAGGCAGAAGGACTCCATGTAATTCGTCTTTCTATTTTCAAAGGAGGGCCTGCAACATAGTGGATGTTCAGTAAATGCTGGTGGATTCTGTACAAATCTATTTGGGTCACACGATGAGCAACTCACAGAAATGGGCTCCGCTCTCTGTAATCTGTTATTCCGTACTTCCCCCTTTCTAATTTCCAGCCAGAAAGAAGATGAAGAAAGAAAGAGAAAAGAAGAGGAAGATCAGAGAAACGCTGCGGGACATAGTTCCCATGGTGGTGGTGGTGGCGGAGGAGGGAAAGCGCAGGTGAGAGGACCTCTAATTTCCACGACCAGGGTGGACGCAAGTATCTGACAAGAGCACCATGGCAGAGCCTGGCATAAAGGGGAATGAATGTCAGGCTGAGTTTGAAAGCATTCTCTGAAGGACAGGGGAGTTTCCCCTTGAAACTTCAGGGTAATATCTCAGCAAATTTTAGTCTCTCTATGGCTCGTTTTGATTTCTTTAACCCTGGAAATAATGAACATGATGACCTCATCCCAGTCTCCTGACCCCTTTTTATATAGTGTAGCTCTCAGGCCATTAATTGATCATAAGACTGTTAGGTGGTATAAACATGGAGATAGTCCTCAGCAGCATCACATGCTCTTTATTTTCTTCTATTATTCTCTTTCCTTCGATAGGGTCACTTTTTCAGGGCATTTTTTCTGTTGATCCAAGGCAGCATAATATGGTGAAAGAGCATGGTTTTCAGATCCTGCAACCCATTATGCAGCATTGAATAAATTACTTCATGTCGCTGAACTCTAGCTTCCCTTATCTAGCAGTACTCTTACAGGGACAAAATAAAATAATTTAGGCAAGTTTTTAGCACATTTTCTGAGACATTTTTAAGAGTCAGAATGACAGTGTTGCCTATAAACCCAGTCCTTGGGCCTGTGAACACTACTGCATAAGATTACAGCTGCTTGATTTCACTTCTTACGACCTTAGGATATCAAGATCCTCTCTTTGCTTCCAGATCTGACACAGGCCTGACATATGTCTTTGATAAATTCTGGCTATTCTGTTTTTCTATCTTTTCTCCTTAAGGAGGCTACATCCTCACTCTCAAGAATGAGCACTCAAAAGTCCCCTGTTTGTCTTCTCCACAGTTGTCTTGAGCCTGTCTTCGTTAGCATTTTGTATAACTTTGTACTTTCTTCCAGCAATTCTTTCTCCCTTCTGTCTACACCAGAGGTCAGCTTTTTTTTTTTCTTCTGTAAAAGGCCAGATAGCAAATATTTTAGGCATTGTGAGTCATATGGACTCTGTTTCTCCTATTCCATTCTGACTTTATTGTGGGAAAGCAGCCATAAATATATCTAAATGAATGAGTTGAGGGTGTGTTTCAAGTTTTGATTTGTAAAACCCCCATATATAAGAACAGCTGGATAGATTAGTCTTATCGGCTATAGTTTGCCGACCCTTCATCTGTGCTATTAAATCCCAGCCAGCTTTATAATTTCCTTGTGTAGAACCTTAGAAGCAACATCATTAACTATGACAACTGACCTCTGAGAATATGGGTGATTCCAGTCCCTCTTTCTCTGTAGATAGCAGTACTGGACATTGTAATAACAGAAACTCAAATTGTTTAATGAACTTAACAATGCAACAAACCAAGTAATCCAAGAGACCTACTCTCCTCTCCTTTTTCAGGACCAATGTGCAGAGTTTCGGGGAAAGATGCAAAACGGAAAACTCACCTGTACTCGGGAGCGTGATCCTGTACGTGACGCTGATGGCAAGGCATACAACAATAAATGTACCATGTGCAAGGAGATACTGTAAGTACTTCTTTCAGCTGACAGTCTCAAAGATAGTCCCCAGTTCCTCCTGAATGACTAGCTATTTCTCATTTACTTATAGCTCCCTCCTGAAAAATTATTTTTGTTAATTCCCAAGTATTATCTCTTTCCCTTATATCCCATGAGAAACAATGAGCATTAGCAATGGCAGCTAATCATTGTCTGATTCCTAGTCTGTTTTCTCTCATAATTCTGTGACCTGCAATTGCCATCATGATAGAGCATTTCTCTTTAGAACATATAATGCCTAAGTCCTGTGGAGAGTTCACGAAGGTCATTTGGAATAGTTGACCAGCATAGTTTAAGAGGGTTGCTTCTTGCCGTGTGTGTGGAACACATTTATTGCATAATCCAGAGTGTTTCTTCTGTGTGTTTTCCCATGGTGAGTGTACTGAATTGGAGTGCTTTCTGATCCAACTCAGCCACTCTTGATTTGTGTTACTGGGTCAAGGAGCATAACCACCCTTGTACACGGAGATAGTTTTCTGGGTGACCTTGATACGTACTCATAGTTTTAAAATTTGATGCATATATCATAATGATATTAATTATGACACTTAATTGATATGAATTTAATAAGTATTTAATGCTTCTCCACACATACATCTTTTTCATCTTTCTCCTTGAAAAGATATTACAGTCTTGTGATAGTGTAGACCATGTGAGAAAATCTGATTAGTTCAAATGTTGCATTTTACAGATGAGAAAAACTGAAATTTTTCTTTTTTTAACTTTTTTATTTTGAGAGAGACAGACAGTGTGAGTAGGGGACAGACAGAGCGGGGCTGGGAGAGAAAGAGGACGAGAGAGAGAGAAAGAGAGAGAGAGAGAGAGAGAGAGAGAGAGAGAGAGAGAGACTCCCAAGCAGGCTCTGCACCATCAGCACAGAGCCTAATGCGGGGCTTGAACTCACGAAACCATGAGATCATCACCTGAGCCGAAACCGAGAGTCAGACGCTTCACCGACTGAGCCACCCAGGCGCCCCTGAAAGTTTTTTAACTTCAGGGTCTCATGGGGAAGTGAACTTCAGAGCCGAAATCAGAATCCAGTTCCTCTGAATACTAGCCTAATATTTATTCACATTATGAAAATTTGTCAGTAGAAGCAGGGCAGTAGAGTAGAGCAGTGCTAGGGTTTTAGCATCAGATAATTTCAGCTTCATGTTCTGGACAGGTTATTCCACTTTCCTAGGCTTTCATCTGCTCATATTTATAATGGTGGTAGAGGCAACAATAATCATCATAGCCACTAGTGTTTGTTTTGAAAGGTAAATGAAAAGAACCAGGTAAAACTCTCTACACAGTGCCTTGCACAAAGAAGGCATTCAATAAATGTGAATTGTCACTATTAATGCCATCAGTAGTGTCCAGTAAATAATAGGCATCAGCATGAATAGTAATAAATAATAACTAATGTTACAATTTCCTGCACTACACTGTGTTGTCCTTTTGCACAACTTCTACTTTGCAGATATGACTAACATAACTGAGAGAGCATTTCACTTAGGACTTTGCTTCTTTTTGCCACATATATTAATAGATAATTTTGTTAAGGAACAAATGACGATTCTCCAATGCAAAAAATGTATAAGATAGAATTTTGCCAATGTAATCATTGTTATCTATATTATAAGATACTCATCTGGAGTATTTAACAAAACACAACATAGATGGAATATTTTTTACAATCTTTAGAAATCACTCATCTGACAATGAATGGTTTTTGACTGTCTGCATTGTAACAGGCACTGGTCATGGACAAGCATTCTTCATGTGGACAAGACAAAGTTCCTGCCATGTAATTATAATGTAATATGGAACAGACAAGTTATAAATAAATAAACAAATAACTACATAGCACAGGGCTAGATGGTAATATGGAAAATAAACCAGAGTAAGGCAACATAAGGGGAATGCAGTTGCTGCTTTATTTATGGTGTTCAGGGAAAGCCTGACGTGTGAGGGACACCCGTAAAGAGTAAGTGAAGTGAACCATGTGGACATCTAGAGGAAGAAAGTTTCAGGCAGAGCAAGAACCCGTGAAAACTTTTCAAGATGTAAAATTACCAAGCTGAAAAACAGAAAGGAGGTCAGCATGTCTCAAAATTATTGCATAGAAGATTGCAGAAAATGAATATGGGGACATTAAATAAGGCTTTTTTAGGCCAAGAGAAGGATATTGGATTTTATTCCATGTGTGATCAGAGGTCACTGGAGGTTTTTGATCAGAGCCATGATTATCTCTCGAGTGGCATTAAACTGAATCATTACAGTACCCTCTTCATCCAATAGTACTTGATTAAAATTTCATGACTTTATATTTGTTTGAATCTTCAGGATCTATTTTATTGCCACTTCCCTATTTCTTATACATGCAAAGGGAACTCCCTAAAAAGAATATATACATGTATATATGTTATATACATACATACACATGTTGTTTTGTGTACAACACCAAATGAAACTTGGAAAGAAAAGTAAATGTACTAGATCTTGAGCCAACTGCATCAGAATGACCTGGCTTGTTGAAAATCAGGCTACAGAGTCCCAGTCTAGATCTTGTCAGTAAACCTGTTGGGATAGTCAGTGGATCTGGATTTTTTTATTTTTTTTTTCAACGTTTTTATTTATTTTTGGGACAGAGAGAGACAGAGCATGAACGGGGGAGGGGCAGAGAGAGAGGGAGACACAGAATCAGAAACAGGCTCCCGGCTCTGAGCCATCAGCCCAGAGCCTGACGCGGGGCTCGAACTCACGGACCGCGAGATCGTGACCTGGCTGAAGTCGGACGCTTAACCGACTGCGCCACCCATGCGCCCCTGGATTTTTTTAAATTTCACAGGTGTTTCTTAATGTGCATAAAAACTTAGAGACTACTGGCATAAATATTTTATCAGAAAAGAGTTTAAAAAAAAAAAAAACATGATCCTAAGGTATTTTCTAGATTACTTATCTTCTTTCTATCTTGGGTTCCATACTTTAAAAACTAATACCCTAATGGGTTGATCTACAAGTCAAGGCACTAGACTGGTGAATTGGTGAGGTATTAAAAACCACGACATAGCATGAAAAGATGAGGACACTGGGCCTGAGACCTGAAACTTGCCTCTAACTATCTGATGAGTTAATATCGAGAAGAGCTAATGGGTTCAGCAAACTTGTTCTGTGTTGTCCTGGGATTGTGAAGACCAAAGGATGAAAGTTAAAGGTAAATTTGGACACAAATAAAGGAGACTTTTTGAAATTACTTGAGTTTGTCTACCTAGAATACCTACCTACCCTATAGACCCTGTGATGAGGAAGTTTCTTAATAACCAAGCTGACTCTCAGCTTTGAGGATGCACAGAGATTCTCTGTGAAGGAAATGTAGGATATGAACTCTAAGGCTCCTTCCAAGCCTGAGTTTCTACTAACAGGATGACTATTGACTCTTGTCTCTTTCAGAGAAAGAGAAGCAGAGGAAAATAAGCACTCTGACTATAGATCAAATGAGACTCAATCAGCATCAGAAAAGGTGAGTCACTAACTAGATTTTGATAAAAATGGTCTTTCTGTAAGTCAACACTTGGCTATCAAAAATACAGAAAGAGAATGTCAATGTTGCCAACTAAGATCTTTGCCCTAAGAAGGTCAGAAGCCATCATAAATGTCAGTATTGCTGATAACTTGTTCAGTGTGGAAATTTCATGCCAAACGGAAATCTTTCAGTCTAACAGATTACAAAGCACTTTTATAAATCGTAGTTTATTTAATTCTCTCAACAACCTGATCAAATACATTTTTTTAACCTTATTTTATAGATGGGGAGAATGAGGCTCAGCTGCTGTAACAAATTGCTATCGACAGTGGCTTGAAACAGCACAGATGTATTAGCTTATATTTCTGGAGTTCAGAAGTCCTAACTGGATCTCACACTGTGTTAAAACTAAGGTGTCAGTAGGGCTGTGTTTCTTTGTGGAGGCTGTAGAGAAGATCTGTTTCGTTGCCTTTTCTAACTTCTGGAGGCTTCCTGCATTGGCTCATGGCCACCTTTAAACTGAGCGGTGTCCACTTGAATCATTTTCATGCGGCATCACTCTGATATTGACTTCCCTGCCTCCCTCTTTCACTCCTGAGAACCTTTGTGATCACTCTGAGCCACACAGATAATTTAGGATAATCTGTCACCATTTTAAGGTCTGCTGATTAGCAATCTTAATTCTATCTTCCACCTTAATTTTTCCTTGCCATGTAAGGTAGCATATTTATAGGCTCCAGGAATTAGAATCTGGTCATGTTTGTAGGTCATTTATATTGCCTCCCAGCAAGGTTAAGTGGCTTCCTGACTCTTGAGTCAAAATCTTCAGACTTTCAAGCCCAATCAAATACTATGTGAAAATAGTCATTTCCAATATCATCTTTCCTTATTTTTAGGATACGTGTGATGAGTTTAGAAGCCAAATGAAAAATGGGCAACTTATCTGCACCCGAGAAAGTGACCCTGTTCGGGGTCCAGATGGCAAAACACACGGCAATAAATGTGCCATGTGTAAGGACAAACTGTGAGTATTTTTCAAAAATGGGGCTTTAATTGTGAATATTACAGTATAATAACCGTTTCTCCTTTCTCATCAGTTTGAGAAAATGACTTTTTTTTTAAAACAGATCAGGGCGACTGGGTGGCTTAGTCAGTTAAGTATCTGACTTTGACTCAAGTAATGATTTTGTGGTTCATAAGTTCGAGGCCTGCATCAGGCTCTGTGCTAACAGCTCAGGGCCTGAAGCCTGCTTCGGGTTCCATGACTCTCTCTTTCTGCTCCTTCTCCACTCATGCTCTGTTTATCTCTCTCGCTCAAAAATAAATAAACATTAAAAAAATGTTTTTTAATGAAAAAAATAAAACCGATCTAATTATTAATGAGGTGTTTGTTCACTCTACTGAAATGTTTTTGTTTTTTTTTTCCCCCATTTTTTTCTTCAAGGGAAAGGGAAGCAGCTGAAAAAAAAAAGAAAGAGGAGGACAACATGAGAAACACAGGGGAAAAGAGCAATGAAAACCAGGTAGTGCGTGTTAGACATCCTAACACTTAAAGCTGGATGCTTGATTGTAAGGTTAATTCTTTCAACAAATATTGATGGAATGCCAACTGAACTCACTCATTGTGGGCATAATGATAAACAGGAAACCATGGCCAGATGTGGCAAAGAAACAGCATGTGAACCAGTGCCCTAAAAGCAACTCTGATGCACGTAACCACCTGTTTGCAGGACCAGTGACAAGTGTCAAGTTTTGGTTGTTATCAAGGGGATTTCTTCTCTGAGGTTTTAAAACAAACAAATAAACAAACAATTAAGCAAACAGACACCAAAATTACAAACAAGAAAGCAAATATCAAAAACTTGGAGCTCTGATGATAAATTCTTGACTTGGTGGTCCAGTGTCATCTTGTATTCAATTTGGGCTTTAAATTTTTTTTTAATTTTTTTAATGTTTACTCATTTTTGAGAGAGAGAGAGAGAGAGAGAGAGAGAGAGAGAGAGAGAGAACTAGTGGGGGAGGGGCAGAGAAAGAGGGAGACCCAGACTCACTGAAGTCTGAAGCAGACTCCAGGCTTTGAGCTGTCAGCACAGAGCCCACTGCAGGGCTCAAACCCACAAACCGTGAGATCATGACCGGAGCCCAAGTCAGATCCTTAACCAACTGAGCCACACATGTGCCCCCAATTTGGGCTTTAAAAATAATGTTCAAGGAGCAATGGGGTGTCTCAGTCGGTTAAGCATCAGACTCTTTATTTCAACTCAGGTCATGATCTCCTGTTTTGTGAGTTGAGCCCCATGTCTCTGTCTCTGTCTCTGTCTCTCTCTCTCTCTCTCTCTCTCTCAAAAATAAACATTAAAAAAATAATAGAAAAAACAATGTTCACTGCTTTATAATACTAACACATAGACTGTGACACAGCACAATCTCCTCCAATCCATCTATGGACTCCAATTAGAAAAGAGAAATTGTGAAGTTTCCCCAGGGAAGTTTTCCCATTAATGAGGGAACTTTTCATTAGGTCTATACTGACTTACAAAATAAACCATGAATAATAATTTTCATTTTTTAAAAATATGTTGGGCATGTGCATTTTGGTAAATGAATGGGCTTGAGAAAAGATTTTGTTCTCCAACTCTAAATGATCTCTTCGAGCCATCTATTCTATTTGTAATCCTGGTCAATATTTTTCTTTTTTTAATATCTATTTTACAAATTTCAAACAAAAAATACTGTCTACATTCATATATGAAAAATATCCAGACATTGTCTGTGTGTGTTTTGTGGCAAAAAGAGAACTATGGTCTTACCTACAAATGCAAAGTAAAATTTTTCACAGAACACATGCATCATCATATAAACCAGCCCAGTAGAAACTTTTGGTTCTAGAATAAATGTCACGGGGATATAAAGTACACATGGGGAGTATAGTCAGTAACAATGTATTAACTTTATATGGTAACAGATGGTAACTAGATTTATTGTGATGACCATTTTGCAAAGTATGCAAGTGCCAAATCACTATGTTGTATACCTGAAACTAGTATAATATTGTACGTCAGTTATACCTCCTTAAAAACACTAATAAACAGGCCTTCCCAAAATCAATGCAGTAGGCGGTACTGTTGCAATTTTTCAGTTTAGAAAAACTCAAGGGAAGTTAACTACACAGAGGTAATAAATAGAAAAGCCAGAGATTGCACCCATAAAGCAAAGATTGCAATATGGTGCTATCATAAACATATAAGTGTGTGGCATTTGGAGTGTATGGAAAAGGAAATAATTCCAGCAACTCCCAAAAATGATGGCTGTGAGATATTTAGTATTTGGATCAAGTATTCAATTCCAGAGGACTTTTTTACTGCTGCAGTTAAAAGTAGTTCTGGAGTTGTTCATGGGTATCACACTTTAAAGAAAGAAGGTTAACTATCATCTAGGTTACTAGCGGTGTCTTTCAAGGGCATCTTCCCATGTCTCTACTTTGGCTCTTTGAACTTACAGATTTCTGTAGATGTCCAAAAATTTCCAGATCCTTTGGACTCCGTTCCATTGCCTTTTTTTTAAGGTTCTTATTTTTCAATGAATGTACAAAGCCACATTACCTTCTTACAAGTGCTTAGGAGTTTTATTCTCTGCCAGGTGAAAGCCCAGAAGACGGGAAAGCTTGTTAACAGATTTCTGAACACAATTCCAATGTTGACTTTAATTACTTCATCACTTTGAGCCTTATTTTCTCATCTGTAAAATGAGGATAATGAATGTTCATCTTCTAGGTTTTTTTATGACAACCAAAGGAAATCGACTACAGCATACAACAAAATGCCTGGCATATGATAATACAGACTTGATTTTTGCCAAGAGAGCATCTTTCAGTTCACTCCAGGGCTTTTGTATGTGTGGAATATTACGTAGAGGTGCAGGGAGACAGGTGTAGCACTCAGCCTGCTGCAAATTGTGTTAACACACTACAGGCTGCCTGACACAGTAGTAAAATTCCACTGGGATGCTATGGAGAGGATTCTAACTTCATAAGCAGATATTGAATAAAGTTCCTTTGAAACACATTCCATCTCCAACATTTTGTTGTCTCTAGATTTTTATTTCCCCCCTTAAGTATTATAAGTTTATATCTCGCAAGTTACACTTAAAGTTCTAGAGATCAGGGGTGCCTGGGTGGCTTAGTCGGTTGAGCGTTCGACTTTGGCTCAGGTCATGATTTCACGGTTTGTGAGTTCGAGCCCTGCATCTGGCTCTGTGCTGACAGCTCAGAGCCTGGAACCTGCTTCGGATTCTGTGTCTCCCTCTCTCTCTGCCCCTACCCTGATTGTGCTCTGTCTCTCTCCATCTCTCAAAAATGAATAAACATTAGAAAACATTTTTTTAAGTTTTAGAGATCAGACTATCATGGTAACATCTCTTTTTTCCTCAGGATCGATGCCATGAATTCCGGAACATGGTGAGAGAGGGAAAGCTTATCTGCACAAGAGAAAATAACCCTGTTCGAGGCCCCGATGGCAAGATGCACGTCAACAAGTGTGCTATGTGTCAGAGCATCTTGTACGTGAAGAGGTTTATCAATCATTTTGGCACGTTGTGCTCATTTGTGAGGAGACAGTTATTTTTTTGTAATGTTTTTTTTTTTGTCTCTTTTTTTAATATTTATTTTTGAGAGAGAGAGAGTGAGTCAGGGAAGTGCAGAAAGAGAAGGGGTCAGAAGATCTGAAGCGGGCTCTGCTCTGACACTGGAGAGCCCAATGTGGGGCTCGAACCCACAAATCATGAGGTCATGACCTGACCCTAAGTTCGACACTCAACCAGTGACTGAGCCACCCAGGTGCCCTAGAGATAATTCTTTTTAATTTAAAAGTTAAGACCCTGGGCATCACACATTAAAAATATAGTAGGCCTTCACTTTAGAAGAGGACAGTAAGCTTCTAGAACACTCTCATAAGAAATTTCCATTTTGATAATGAGAAGCATAATTGTACCTGGAGCATCTGGGACAGGGAGACAGCTGTTGTAAAGTGTGCCAAAATCACGGACTTTCAGGAGCTGAGGAACACGGGACATGCCAGTTCACTCTGCAGTGTTTCACTTCCTCTTATATATAAAGGAAGAAATTACTACATAATAGACTTTCTGTGGGGATTCAAGGAGATAATATTTTTTAAACATTTATAAATTTTAAAGCAATATAACTATATAATGAAAATGAATATTGGAGAGTTCAGTTCTAATTTAATAAGAAAAAGAAAAAAGAGAAATGAAACATCACACCACATGAGGGCCATACAAATATTTTACTAAGGAAAGCATGCAATGGCCTTCTAGGAGCATATATCATTCGGGTGACAGCATAGTAGCTGAATTTATGAAAGTTGATAACATTGCCACAAATGAATTATGACAATTCCAACAATTAGGACTCATTAGTAAATATATATATAGATAGATATTAGATATTTTTTAGATACGGGAAAAATGGTGTTAGATTTGCTAAGGTTTAGAATTAGAGAAATACTTAGTTTAAAAAACTCACTAATAACCCTATAAAAAAAATGATCTAGGCTTTTTTATTCTGCAGTGAGCGAGAAGCTAATGAAAGAAAAATGAACGATGAAGAAAACTCAAACACCAAGCCCTCAAATGACGCAAAGGTTATTTTTTCTTAATGTTTATTTATTTCTGAAAGATAGAGCACGAGGAGGGGAGGGACAGAACAGAGAGAGGAGGAAAGAGGATCCAAAGCAGGCTCCACACTGACAGCAGAGAGCCCGATGCTGGGCTGAGAACTCACAAACCGTGAGCTCACGTTGGACACTCAACCCACGGAGCCACGTAGGCACCCCACAAAGATTATTTCTTAAAAGATATGAAGATGACTATTTTGCCATCTATCCTCAGCATCTTACATTCTCCAGTTTTTTGATAATAAAAATGCTAATGTTTTGCTTCAAAGAAAAGAGACTCTGCTAATATTTGCATTTTGGTTATAACAACATTTTTTTCTGTCCTTAAGGTTTAACATTTTTCTCAATTTTGTAGAGAATTCTCCTGCAGTGTGTGTCCACTATTGCTTTATTCTCTCCTCTTTGGGAGAAATAGGGATTGAAAAATAGAGTATAAAAATCTTTACAACCTCAACTGCATGCTTATCTCTGACACTAAATGTGAAATGAGGTTTCAGGTAGTTTGTTGACATTGATTTTTACAATTCAGGTAATATAAACTAATTTCAAAGCTTCCTCTTCAGCTTCTTTCCTTGATCTCTTTTTTCTGTTTCCTCCAGATGGCTTTCTGAGCATCAATGACTCAATAGTGTGTATGTGTGATGCTGCCTTTTCTATTTACTTTTCAATGCAAAGAAGACATGTTCAGTCCTTTGCAATAATAATCACATTTGTAGCATTAGATTCCTGTGATATTGTCCTTGGGTCAAGAGTACACCTCATGTGGAAAATGAGAGAAAGGAAGAAAGGAAGCAAGGAAGGAAAGGGAGACAAGGGAGACAAGGAGATCTGTCAAGAATTACCCCCCTGCATTTTTGGGACCAGTGCAGAGAGATTCAGAATGAAGTGGGGGATGGAAAGTTTAAAGTCTGGGTGCTCCTTGGCCTACATTGTCAGGGGAAGTGCACTGAGTCTGAACTCAGAGCTAAGAAAAGACTTTCTGAAATCAAGTTTGAGAAAGCCACCAAGCCAAGAAGGGGGAAAATCCTGTTCACTTGCCCTTTCTCATTTTCTAGGATGAGTGCAGTAACTTTCGGGAGTACGTGAGGAATGATGAGCTCATGTGCACGCGAGAGAATGACCCCGTGCGAGGTGCTGATGGAAAGTTATACAAAAACAAGTGCTACATGTGCAGAACTATCATGTGAGTAAGAGGATCCTGTTACCCTCTTCAGTGGGGCAATTGCATTTTTATTTTTATATTTTTCAATGCAAAAAGGAGTTTTTATTAAAGCATGGAGATAGGATATGTGGAAATTGCATTTTTAGGAGCTGCTGGTTAAATAAATGTGTGCACACAAATCAATGGAATCCTTAAAATAAGTCTTTAGATTCAAGGCCCTTAAAAGTTGAGAACACCTGGTATAGGAGAAAGAACACTTGGACTTGGAGACAGGAAATCCAGGTGTAAATTCTAACTATGATATTTACTAACTGTGTCACTCAAAAGAAAAATTTTTTTCAACTCTCAGGATCATAGCTACAAGAAATTGTTCCAAATCTTTGTTCCGTGACTAGATCAGACTCATCAGAGAAGTCTTTCTTTTTAAGAAATATAGATTTTTACAAAATACAAAATACAAAATACAAAATATATTGTCAGAAAATTCAGAGCTAAGGAACTTGTTTTTTAGAAAGGATTTCTAGGTTATTTTGACAAACAACCATATTTGGGGACATTGGACATGATAGAGATTAATGAACATGACTATGAAAAACACTGTGTGAACATGATAATAATAATCAGTATTTTTTTTAGCTCTTTGTAGTATGTTCCTGGAGATAAGAATCATCAATACTACCCTCTTTTTATGTTCTAGGAAAGCTAATCTCAAGGAATTGAAGCAACTTGTCCAAGGTTATATGTCGATTAAGTGATGAGCACCCTAAACCAGTTTGCCTTTGTGTACCTTTCTTTACCTCATCCTCTGGTTGAATGTTCTATATCACATTTTATTCAGGGTTACTTAACATCCCCCTGGAAGTTATAGGAGGTAGTCTTTGTGGCTATACCTTTAAACTACCTTCTGTCTTCTTCTATAGTCAAAAAGAAGCTTTGGAAAGGGCAAGAATTCGAGAAAAGTCATCCCACATTAGATCTTCTGCAGAGAAAAACAGCCCAGCTTCCTCCAGTTCTTCTCTGGTAAGAATGGCTGCTTCAGAAAAGCTACTCATTAACTTAAAGCACCTATGCTTGGGGCGTGTTGCCACTCGCTCTCCATGAACTTCATTTCTATGGAAAGGCCTTGGAAAGGCTAATCCAGTGTAACTCCAAATCCTTTGTCTGTACTTCATGCTCAGTGAGAGTTCTGGGATGACTGGGCATATTATTCTGTGCACTTTTAGATTATTAGTCCTGCTCCAAGCCAATTTAGTACGTTTTCAACATTTTAAAACATGAATGTGACTTATTGCTCATGTGGTCCAATAAATAATTTTAGCAGACCAGAAAGACTCCTCATCCAGCTTCCTTTTGCTCCCCATCCCCAAACCAGCCTTCCTCCCAATAGCCCAGAGTGGTGTGCTGAGCATGTTCAAACTTGTGAAATTCCACCAATCAGCAATTCACAGTGGTTAAAACTTGCTTCTTCAAAATACAAGTTGAAGGCCATCAGTAATGTATACCTTAGTGTAAATTAGCCTGAGAGAGAGAGTGCGAGTGGGAGAGGGGCTGAGAGAGAGGGAGACAGAGGATCTGAAGTGGGCTCTGCTCTGGCAGCAGAGAGCCCAAATGTCAGGCTCAAATTCATGAACCATGTGATCATGACCTGAGTTGAAGCTGGACGCTTAATGAACTGAGCCAACCAAGCGCTCCACTGTTTGCTTTTTTAGAGCTTTGCCAAGGTGGGGACTAGAAAGGAGGAAAGGGGGGTAAGAGAACATGAAGTATACTCATGAAGTAGAATATCAAATTGGCCCCTAAAAGTGAGACTTTAGCACCTAGTCCGATGACCAAGAAAAAAAGAAAGAAAAGTATCAAACATGAATTTTATCTTATTATTTGCCCAATTTAAGTAGGATAATAGATGAGTTGCACTAGTGAAATACATAGTAATGACATATTTCTAGTAAATTAGACACTTCGCTAGGAATCCCATAAGCATGAAGATAAACTATTCACAAATCTGTTCTTTCTTCCCCAGCTTTATTGAGATATAATTGACATATAACATTGTGTGAATTTAAGATGTACAGTGTGTTGATTTAGTACACTTCTTTGTTGCAAAATGATACCACTGTAGTGTTAGCAAACATTGCCATCATCTCACATAATTACCATTTTTGTGTGTGTTGAGAACATTTAAGATTTTTCACTTACCAACTTTCAAGTATATAATACAGCATTATTAGCTATAATCACCATGCTGTATATTACACCCCCAGAATTTATTTATCTTATAGCTGAATATTTGTACCCTTTGGCCAATATCTCCCATTTCCCCCAATCCTATTTCCCTGGTAACCATCATTCTATACTCTGTTTCTGACTTTGAATTTTTGGTTTTGACATATAAGTGATATCATAGAGTATTTGTCTTTCTCTGTCTGACTCTAGCATTATGCCTTAAAG
Source organism: Herpailurus yagouaroundi (assembly GCF_014898765.1). NCBI lineage: Eukaryota > Metazoa > Chordata > Mammalia > Carnivora > Felidae > Herpailurus > Herpailurus yagouaroundi. Next base: position 116,815,605 of record NW_024412377.1, on the reverse strand, counting down.
ATTCATTTCAGTTGTCATAAATGATGGGATTTCCTTCTTTCTAATGGTAGGAATTCCTTCTTTCCAGTGGCGTGGGTGTGTGTGGATGTGTATGGGTGTGTATATAACACATATTCTTTTTTTTTTAATTTTTTTAATGTTTATTTATTCTTGAAAGAGACCGAGAATGAGGGAGGGAAGAGCAGAGAGAAACACACACACAGAATCTAAAGCGTGCTCCAGGCTCTGCATTGTCAGCACAGAGCCCAATGCGGGGCTCAAACTCACAAACTGAAAGATCATGACATGAGCTGAAGTCGGACGCTTAACCACTGAGCCACCCAGGCATTCCTATAACACATATTCTTTATCCACTCATCCACTGATGGGCATTTAGGTTGTTTCTGTATCTTGGCTACTGGGAATAATAAAATCTGTTCTTTTTTTTTTTTAAACATTTTACTGAAGTATAATAGTCATATAGAAGAAGTATGCTTTTCATGAGTGTACAGCTACATGAAATATCACAAAGGGACCACACCTGTGATAATAGCACCTAGGTCAAGAAATGAGATATTGCCAGCAGACCAGAAGCCTCATCAAGATTCTTCCTAATGTACAATGTCATTTTGAGCTGAGCTTTTCCTTGGAGATGAGAACCATATCCATTATTCATTTCATCATCCATCCATTCATTTGACAAATGTTTATTGAACACCCACATTTTCCAAGCATTATTTATGTGTATGAGAATGATAGCCATAAACACAGCAGACGACACTGTCTACACTCATGGAGTTTATATTTGAAGAACATAGGTAATCGATAACATGAATGAATAAAGTGTAAATCCAAGGGGGTGTTAAATAAAATAACGATGTAGCAAATACTGGGATCGGAGTAAGGGGGGGATACAACTTTAAGTAGCCTGTATAGGAAAGCACTCTGAGGTGACATTTACACCAACACCTAATGGGATTGATTCCATGCATGTAAGTGAGAAGACAGCATTCCAAGAAAAGAATAGCAAAGCTCCAAGGAAGGGGTTAAAGACAGCAAAGAATCCAGTGTAGCTGAAATAGAGTAACCTCAAAGAGAGCCATAGAAGAGGAGGTCATTAAAGTAACAGAAGGCCATATTTTGTAGGATTTTGTAGACCAGACTAAAGATACTGAGGGGCCCCTCAGTAAAGATACTGGGTGGCTCAGTTGGTTGGGCCTCAGACTTGGGCTCAGGTCATGATCTCATGGTCCATGAGTTCGAGCCCCGTGTCGGGCTCTGTGCTGACAGCTTGGAGCCTAAAGCCTGCTTCAAATTCTGTGTCTCCCTCTCTCTGCCCCTTCCCACTCATGCTCTGTCTGTGTCTCAAAAATAAATAAAACATTAAAAAATATTTAAAAAATAAAGACACTGACTATCATTCTGAACCAAGGTTTTATAAAGAGGAGTGATATGATCTGATTTATTTTTTAAAAGAATAACTTTGCATAATATATTGAAAATAAACTACAGGGAGGCAAGAGCAAAATCTGGACAGCTGGTTAGTCATAGCAGTCATCAATGGAAGAGATGATGGTAGTTTATACCACAGCAGTGGTGGTAGAAGTCATGAGAGGTGGTTGGATCCTGGGTCTGCTCTGAAGGTAGAATCAACCATACTTGGTTCAGAGTTGTTGTAGTACATAAGAAAAAAGAGAAGCAGGGATGCCTGGGTTGCTCAGTCAGTTAAGCATCCGACTTTGGCTCAGGTCACAATCTCGCGGTTTGTGAGTTCAAGCCCCATGTCGGGCTCTGTGCTGACAGCTCAGAGCTTGGAGCCTCCTTCGGATTCTGTGTCTCCCTCTCTCTCTGCCCCTCGCCTGCTTGCATTCTGTCTCTCTCTCTCAAAAATAAATGAACATCAAAAAAAATTTTTTTAATGTATAAAAAAGAAGAAAAAAGAGAAGCAGCCTGTCTTTGTTGTTTCCGTATAATGCTTTATCCTAGTAGTTTTGAACCTTGTAGCAGCAGATACATGAAAAAATACTAAGGATATATGTGGTTCAGTCCTGCCTTTGTCAGTGATTCATAGACGGTGCTTGTCTAAATTCTCCCTGATTATCTATTAATATGGAACTCATCATAATCTAAAGCAGTCCATTTGGATGTTTTAATTATTTGTCTAAACAACTATACTAGCAAACAAGTATTTCTTTATGAGTGGCTACAGATATGATACTATTAAATTTTCTCTTTTCAGTCTGTTTCAAAGAGTGGTTTTCAAGGAATTTATTAGTTTCATCTCAGTTGTCATGTTTATTGGCATATAGCTATAACATATCCACATCATGCTTTAATATCTATATCTAGTGAAACCCCCTTTTTATTTTTAATATTGCTAATGTATATTCTTGACTTTTTATCAGTTTTGCAAATGGTTTATCAATTTATTAATCTTTTTAAACAACCAGTGGTTGGCTTTGTTCTGTTTTCTATTTCATTAATTTCTCTTCTGTATTATTGTTTTCTTCTATTTTCTTTGAGTTTAGTTTGTTTATTATTTGCTAGCTTCTCGACATGGAATTTTGGGTCACTGATCTTAAAACTTTCTTCTTTGCCAATTATAAAATTGTTACAACTGTCCCCATATCACTGCTTTAGCTGCTGTGATTTGACATCTGGTAGTTTTGTCATCATTCAGTTCAAAACACTTCTACATTACTTTGAATCATGAGTTATTTAGAAGTGGATTGGTTGATTTTTAAATAGTGAGTGTCTATGACCTATGTTACAGTTCCTTTACTAATCTTTTATTCAGATGTGACTGAGGAAATCAAAAGGTTTTTCCAAGCCCATCCCTCTTGAGTGCCATTGACAAAATCTGATTTATGTTTTGCTTGCTCAGGATTCTGAGATGTGCAAACACTACAGAGTATTACCCAAGATGGGTTACCTTTGCCCAAAGAATTTACATCCTGTCTGTGGTGATGATGGCCAGACGTACAATAATCCCTGCATGCTCTGTCATGAAAACCTGTAAGTCTACAAGTTGCACTACTATATCTTCAAGGATAGAGGTTCTTGACTGTGGTGTTGACCCACAGTACTGCACTGATAGCAATTTGAGGTGTGTTGTACCAATTTACTAACCATAACAGTTAAAAATTCAAAATTTGTGGAAGATCTTATTCATATATAAAATAGAGAAGACTGAAGATTATCCTTTTGGCTAAATTGCTTACATATTTTACTGAGTGGAAGAGAAAGGAAAAGTGGTGGGGTTATAACAATTAGAGAAAGTCTCTATTAGCCCATGTACTCAGGAGAATGTGAACATCATCCACCCACTATATAAAAAGGAAAAAGTTGAGAATTATTGCTATGTTGAGTCAGCCCAGCCTATAATCTCTACTGGGCCTATTGACTACCTGATAGCCAGGTATTTCAGATCCTCTCCAGGTCTTCTTGGTGAAGAAGTGGTGTCATGCAAAAGAAAGCAACTGGGAACAAATGGCAGACTTGCTGTGGGCTCTCAGATTTGTGCATCTTGGGCATATTATCATTCTGAGATTCAGTTTTTCCACTGGAGAAGTGCACACTGTTCTCTGAGCCAGCTGGCTTCACTAGGTTGTTAAGAAGAATTGCCATTTTTATTTGAAATTAAATATAAGGGATTTGTTTTTATACTGTCATCATTGGTTTTAGCTCTGTTGCTTTTCTGCTCAAATACTGTCTTGCCCTCCCCTCCGTTCCCAGCCTCCATTGGGCCAGCTCGAAGCGAAAGCATGGTGACAAATCTTGACTTTTCCATCCTGCCTCACCCCACCTAGATTTACACTGTAGTCCATGTATGTTCTAGTCTTCTGAGGACACTATAAGCAAAGGTCAGAATGTGAGGATGGTACACTCTGCAGTTCATATACTTAGAATAACATCTGAAGACTTTTTTATGTGTTCTCACATCTGTAGGTAAAGCACTTGCACTTTAATCCTCTCACTGAATCCTCACTATATTGTACAGAGGATGACTCTGAGGCTCAGAGAGTCTAGGTAATTTGTTTAAAATCACAAAGCTAGGAAGTAGATCAAACAGGATTTTAACCTTGTTGGTTTAGATCTAAATACAGTTTTCTTTTCTTTCCACTACACTACTGTTGTATCCAAGGTGGTAGTTCTTTAAACATTTGGGGATCAAAAATTTCTTTGTCAATATGGAGAAAGTTACCTCTTTCCAGCAAAGAAGAAAAATGAAGCAACATTAATAATTTGTATGTTTATTATCTATGGGCACATAAATCTCTTGAAATCCATCCATGGATCTTACAGAGTTTTAAGAATTAAGAAATCTCCATTCAAGAAATGAATGCAACCATTCAGGAATTTGTTTTATATATGCCTTCTCTTCAGCCCAGAAAATTTTCAACTTCCCATTACTGTAAAGGTCAGAGCCTAAATTATCCACCCAGTGTTCTTTAGTCATTCCATTAACTGTATAAACCCATAACAAGTGATACTCTAGTCAAGGGAACATTGAGTCACACACTTCAATGGTAAAAATATTAATAAAGCATGCCTCAGGATGGATTTTTTACCTAAAGGAACTGGAAATACATATTACGGAGAGAAGATCCAGGCTATCCAAGCAAGAGAGAATAGTACTGGTTTCTGTGTTCTCAGAGGAAGTTAGAGGGAAGCCATTTCGACTTGAGCAATGTCCAAAGACAAGGCAAATTATCTTGATAGATAGTGAGTTTCTCATCACAGAGGCAAACGAGTAGACATTTAATATATGATATTTCTTAAGAGAGGCATTAAAATTTCATATCTTTTAAGATTTTTTCCAGCAATAAAATTCAAACTGATTATGTATTGTTATATTTTATAAAATCTATATTCTATATTTAGTATATTTTACATATTTTATTATATATATGTATTATATTTTGTAATCCCACATTATCTAGTTTTCCCATCTGTAAAATAATGGCTTTGGACTAGATAGTTTCCAGGTTTATTTCCAACATTGAACAATTTCATAAGTAGATAGGTGGATTGAAATGTGATGGAATGGATCTAGGACTGGAGAATGAATTTGGAGCTGAATCTGAAGAGAGGACTGAACCTGGGTGATCCCTACTGGAAAATAGTTGAATTCAGATCCCAGGTCCTACCTTTAATTTCAGTTCTGGTGTGATGCCCAGATGTCACCCACATTGATCCTTGTTGTTGTTTTCTCATTATAACTGTGAGTTTTTCCAGCCTTTAAATTTCCTCTGTTCTGTTTTAGAATACGCCAGACTAACACACACATACGCAGTGAAGGGAAGTGTGAAGAGAACAGCACCCCAGAAACAACACCTCTTCATGTGCCAGCATCTGTAAGTACACCACATTCGTGATTACAGTGTCAGAGCCAATTGGTTCTGCTTCTGTGTCTTCCACTGGCTGATGGACGTTTCTCGGCTAGGGAAGTGACCCTGGGTCACGTGACCCCAGAACTGGTCATGTCTTCCTTGTGAAGATAATTAAGTAATTACTGAAATATGCAGGGATAATAATATAATAGTTAATATTTTAAAAATATTTACTGTTTACTGGGATCATTAAGAGATTGTTTATAAGCAATGTCCCGTCAGGGGACATTTGTCTAAGTATGAACTTAGACAAAGAGTCCATAGTATAAACTTAGAGTAACAGACCCTGGTAGAGTGCTTATGTATTTTTAATAATATTAACGAATTATAGCCTAATAAATTTACATTTGATGTTAAAATATATATTTGTATTCAATAACACAAAATATTTTAATCAATTACATTTACTAAAAAAATATTTCTTATTATTCACAACTGGTTTCATGCCACTCCACTGCCATAAAAAGCTTTGGCAATAATGGAATTGGAAACCTCTCTGCCAGATTTGGGGCTCTGAAGCAACACTAGATGAGACCATGTTCAAAAGAACTACTCAGTGAGGCTTGACATGGCAAACTGGAAAAATAAGAGGAGTAAGCTAGGTGTTTTGGGTTTTACATTAGCGGCTAGAAGGCCAGGTAGAGTAGGCAGAGTATAGCGGTGAAATCAGGAGACCTTCCTTTTTCCTCGTGTGTGCTTGACAGTCATCTCTTTTCTCTGGATTCTACACATCCATAAAGAAAAGGTATAAACTTTTGCTCTACTCCTATTATTGTGTTTGCTGTCTTATTACATATAAATTCTTTTTTAACTATTACATTTAAATTCTTAGTGGTTTGTTCCTTATTAGCAGAATATACTATCCCTCCCATCTCACAAACATACCCTGTTACATATAACTCAGGGCAGGGACGTAAAAATACTCTTTATGTGAATTCTAAAGACCACACCTCCAACCATATCATGCTGTTATCTCATGTAGACAAGTTGACAAAAAGTACTTTATGAGGAATTTGCCATAGGAAATACTGATCAGATGTATTCATTCAAATAAGGAAGAATCTTGCCAGGGCTAAGCATTATAAAAGGTTTTGTAAGAGAGTGTCTTCCTTTCATTTTTGGGTGTGTTCTTTCCACTAGAATTATGTAACAGACATTATTAACAGCAGGACTTATTTATGGTGTTAGATGATGGAATAAATCATTAGAACAAAAGATGTCCCGAACATGGGTTCAGTTCCCTCTGTAGGATTCGTGGTGTGATCTTGGATACACCAAGGTGGTACAGGTGGGTGATGGCCCAGCATTGCTCTGATGACTATGATGATGGGTGTCCTGGAGGTCGAAACCTATTGCCTGAACTTTGTTCCTGTATAGAAAGATTCTATAAGACAGTCTGGAGTCTGAAGAATGAATTAAACGCCAGATCACAACTTTCCTGGAATAACAGATTGAGGATCCTAGAATGCATACTTACATTTAATATCTAAGAAGTATTTTCTATTGTACGATAACTACTATGATTTATATAACTCAGAATTTTATGTGCTTTTTCCTTGTGCGCATCTTCACAGTAGGCCTGTGATTAGGACAGGGATTATTATCTTTCCGATTTTATAGAAAATCAGCCCAGGGAAGATCCTGCAATTACCAGAATTATTCAATATTACATTTTGGGTCTGGTATAGGTCTTCTGACTTCAGAGCTTATGCTCTGCTACTGTCCCTTGGTTATCAGGAGATTCTGAAAACCAGGAGCTCTAGAAAAGGGATTACATATCTCAATTAAATAAAAATTAGCTACCTTGAAAGGAAATTTCCTGACAAAGATTTTCAAAGATGTAACGAGACCATAGATTTCCACTTTCAAACCAAAGTAAATCTCCTGGGGTGGATGTGAGGACTAAACTGGAGGTTTAGGTTTGGAACAACAGTGCTGCTGGTGCTCCAGGTGGTACCAGCTGATAACGCACAGGAATATGGAAGAAAACTTCCTGAGGCCCTTGCCTTCTTCTAAAAATCAGAGAGATGATTAAATTCTTACAACCCAAAGAAGCTATAATAGTAAAGCATTAGTGTTGGAGGAATTGGATTTAAGTTCTGACCAAATGTGAGACCTTGGCAAGTCACTAGCCTTCTCTAGAGCTCAGTTCCCTGCTCTGTGAAACGATGTTAATGACACCTACCTCTTTTCATTACCATGAGGACCACATGTAATCAAGCACAGAGTTCGTATTTGTATCTGTCTCAACAGGTAGTATGTACTAGGTGTTCAGTACTCATTGAATCAATTGAATAAATGTGGAAGTGATTTTAAATGGTGAGTTCCTGGCAGAATGCAGTAATCTGTGGATTTCTCTAACTACAACATAACTATAAATGTATAGCCCACATCTCTATTATATCTCTGAGTTTCTAGCACCTAAACTATCCATCTTCTCTTCCAGGACAAATGATGGAAGAATTGGTGAAAGCCATGAGGGAAAATATATGCCCTAATTCTGAATTGCCTCTCACCATCTGTATATACAAAGAATTCTTCAGAGCTTATTATTTACTATAGAAAATGATACAGTGCTGTTGGGGGAATGGACTCACTGACTTTCAGTCTTTCCCATCTCTTTCCTCCTAGAATCTGTGATCCAAGGGCACAGAGATATCTCCATGTGTCTGTGCTTGAAAATCTCCTGATCACAATGCTGTCTGTTCAACTACTTGTTCAATAAAAGTAAACCCAGCAGAACACTATTTCTGGGATTTCTTCATCACTGCCTGGATTTACAGGCTTTACAGAAGCTGAAAACTACCCTTTTGTCTTGCTAAGCTATTGGTGGACACAAAATGCTCACTTTTTTTTCAGTTTCAAGTTGCTGTCCTAGTTAGAAGAAATGTCTAGAAGAGAGGTAGGGAGGTATGGGATCCAGGCATTCAAGAGCTGTATAAAGCCAAACCAGTTATGAATCACCTTCCGTATCTGTCACTTTATCAGCTCTCCTATGTAACTTCCGTATTTCCATGCAGAGCGTAACTACCTCTGTGACACAGATACCATCCAAAGACACAAACCAGTAGTTTCTCATATTCAGTCGTGTTGCCTATTGACCATTTCCTATATCACAGTCTGGGAGAAGACTAAGCAGATGAGAATTACCAGTGTGTTGCAAGTCTCTAGAGCAGCACAATCCAATAGAAAAAGAATTCAAGTCACATGTAATCTCAAATTTTCTAATAGGTAAAGAAATGGGTAAAATCAACTTTAATAATGTATTTTATTTAGAACTCAGTATGTCAAAACTCTTATCATTTCAAAATATAGTCAATATACACTTTCATTTTAGCAGGTCATTGATATTTTATATTCACAGCATACCTGTTTGGACCAACCACATTTCAAGTGCTACGTGTAGCTAGAGGCCACGAAATGAGACAGTGAGCTAATGCACTTGAGAAATTAACCAGGGAATACAAGTGCGAGGTAGGGGTGGGATGGAACAGCTTGTAAGCTCCTGCCTCAGCGCTGAAACTCTGTCACGTTCAGCATCTTGATACTGACGTCCTGTGACAGCACCTAGATGGGATAAACACATCCTAGAGGGAAAAAGCTATGGAGAATCCATCATGGTTGAAGTTGTTCTCAGCTGAAAAACTGTACCCAGAGTGGTAGGTCTACTTGGATTTGGGGAGTTAACTTTGTTTTTTTTCCTCTGCCCTTTTCTCTTAGATAAGTTGTTGCTAGGGCAATTACAGTTAGGATTTTGTAATCATTGTCCTTTGTAACTGCGTGAAAAATCAATTCTATGCTGTTTTTCCCCTTATGTTATCATTAAGGTAACAGGGAAAAAAAAAAAGAAGGTTATAAATCCTTTTTTTTTTTTCAAGCATGAAAATATTGTCATTTCTGGAAAGAAAAAAAAGTGAGAAAACAATGTTGCTATTTTCTTTGGCAATTCCAGGATATAAGGGATGGGTTAGAGATTCTTTAACATGAGATTGTATCTCCTAAGTGGGTAGTTCTCGGAAATCCAGAAACTCTATTTTCATGGCCAAGACATATTGTTTTTTGAGAAGTAGTTGCTTTTTTATGTCACTTTGAACATTTGAAATATAAACAATAAACCGTTTACAAATATTCAACTTTCATTATTTTTTCTATTATGATTATCATTATTAGCTAATATGCACAAAAACTTTGTTACCCATGTTTAAGACTTAACCAATCCTTGATAATCATTCTGAGCACCAGGGCAAATGTGGCTTAGGAATAGGATGGAGTGGAGGATAAGATGGTCTGGAGTGGGATTAAACAGGGAGATGGAAAAAGGCTCAGGGACCCAGGGAAGGTCAAGAGTAAAGTGGGGGGGGTGCAGATGTCAGGAATGGGATGGGTACCAAGAAAAATAGAGAGTGGACTGAGATGCAGGGATTGGGGTTGAGTGTGAATGTGTTGAACATGTTACTTGGAATTTAAAACAAAGCTGAAAGTTGATTTTTTTGGTGGGGGGGACACAAACTAGAGGTGAATATAAAATGTCATCTGTGTCACAACGGTCACAACAAAATAGCTGCATTAATAATCAAGTAAACTAATTTTTGAGTTGCTTCTTGAGTTATGTCTTGATGGATGGTAGGCAGATGAAAACTGGACCCATCTCACTGAGGTTACACAAACCAGCTCTAAAATTGTAGACCAGGACGTGACAAATGATCCTGTGTTGGAACTAAAAAAAAACAAAACTATTTATATCACCTCTTCTTGGTCACTCTCACAGACTTATGCATTTCTCTATAACTGATGCTCTTTCAGATTCCATTTTCAGAATATGGGTTTTCGTAGATCTACCACTGTCAACTCCTTTATTTTCTCATGTAAGGGACTCACCTGAGATCTTCCTCTTTCTCTCAAGGCTACACAAACACCCAAGGAGAATACTTATCTACACTATGGGTAGGGAAAATTTTTCTGTAAACAGCCAGATAGTAAATATTTTAGGCTTTGTGGGATAAATAGTTTCTGTCACAACCACTCTATGCTGTTGTTGTGTGAATAAATGAATTTAAATTATGTAAATAAATATACGTGGCTGTGTTCCATGTATATTTATAAAAATAGGTGGTGAACCAGGTTTGACCCATGGGCTGGAACTCACTAATGGGTAGGAATCTGTCAGTTGTCCCTCTTCTTTGTAACATGTTTGTCTTCTCTTTGTCCCCTTCTGTACTTTTAAACACCAACCACACTTCTCACTCCATGATAATAGAAAATAAAATAGAAATATAATAATAGAATAAAATAAGAGAAATAATAAATGTTGACATTTCTAAACATTTAATGTGTGCTTGGAACTGAAAAAAAGCACATGGCAAGACTCACATTTGTACCCCAATCCAATATTCTTTGTGGCCTTCTTGGTTGACTTTGACCAAAGACAATATCATATTTTACACAGAGATAATGGTAAATGAAGTCAATATGTCCTGTGGTCTTTATAATGATGAGGGTATCTGTTTTCTTCCTGGAAAAAAAAAAAAAAACATAGCAAGACATTCCTGTTCTTTCTTTGATGCCATTGTGGCACATAAGTCCCTTTTTCTTTCCAGTATTGAAATGAAAGTTCTATCTAAATAACATGTGACTATAAATCATTCTTTGATCATGAGGAGAGAACAGAGGCAAGGACTTTGTCATATGAGGATTAGTCCCAGGAAAGAAATCAAACAAAATATTTGTCATCCTTAATGGAAATTTCATATGACCATAGAGCTCCTTCCAGATTATTTTGAGGGATAATGTGCTGTCTTCCTCCAAGTCATTCTATGCTATTAACTACTTTTCATTATATCTTTGCTTCTCCTGTATCACGAAGCTATCAGAAAACAATGTACTTTTGCCATTCTAATCTGTTACAGTACTTGTAATATTTTTTAATGAATTTTAGACCCTCTTTTTCTCTCCAACAGAATTTTCCAATGGCCCTTCAACAGACTTGTTTGTTTCCCTCCTTTACAGCTCTCTCTTAAAACAAACAAACAAACAAACAAACAAAGAAAAAACTCCAAGGGCACCTGGGTGGCTCAGTGTTAAGCATCCGACCCTTGGTTTCTGCTCAGGTCATGATCTCATGGTTCATGGGATGGAGCCCCATGGGATCACTGTTAGCACAGAGACTGCTTGGGGTTCTCTCTCTCTCTTCTCTTTCTGCCCCTCCTGGCTTGCGTGTGCACTCTTTCTCACTCAAAATAAATAAATAAACTTTAAAAAAAAAATGAAAAACTCCAAATGACCTCTTCCAAACACAGATCTGTTTAATTCCCCAGTTTAAATTTTTGAAGACTCCTATGAAGCAGCCACACTGTACCAGAACAAAGCAAAACGAGACAAACCTGAACTCTAGACATTGTCTTCTGTCTTCTCCTCTCCTTTTCATCCTCCATAGAGTCAATCACCGCATCCGATAAACTCCAGTTCAAGCCATAGTCAATCCCTTCATGACTGGCCATATCATCCTTATAAAAGATCTCCCTCTACAGCCTTCTCCCTTCCATTGAATTCTTTACTGTAGGCAGGGTAATGCTCTGAAATCCAAATCTGATGGTATTATTCTTAAAACCTACAAGTGGCTTCTCTAGCCCCCAAGATTAACTCGAAACTCTTCCTGGTACAAATAAAAAATTGCTGACACTAATAGCTGAAAACAAACTAGTTACTTGAAAATATGAACTTATAAGATGTATCTCCCTCCCCACTACCCCTGTAGGCTAGATAGATTCATGAGGCGTTTCTCAGAAATATTAGCAAAAGCTGCAGCTGAAGAGGAATGCAAAGAGTAGCATGAGCCCAGAAAATATGTTATGAAGTGTACTATTGTAATTGACGTTGTACTTTCAACCAACTAATTTTGTTATCAGCTAAATATGTAATTGACAGAGTTAGAGAAAAATTAGAGATGACTTATCCAACATGTTTCAGATATGGGAATCCTGAAGCCCAGAGGGGGGGAAGTGATTTTCTGAGCTTACCCAAAATCAGAAATACAAATTCAGCTAAGTGGTTTTTAATCTCATGTTCCTTACACCATTCCCTCTGGCTTCATGAACCCTAGTTCCATGCTGTTCATACAAATAACATTATCTGATTATGTTTTCAGATAAAAAGGAATGGATTTTTCATCTAGTGATCCAGAATATTGCTCATGTCCTACAGAAATGGTCACCTCTGTTTATATGTGGAATAATTCAATTCCAAATCTAGGAAGTGTGTGGCAGGACAGAGAGTACATGTGCTGATTTTTTAGCACATAGTAATGGGATTAGTGATGAAAAGTGAATTCCAATGGCTTGACTTACATGAAAGAAGTCTTGGAAGCAGTAATAAAGTAAGAAGTTTTCAACTATTATATTCTCACCTCTGGATCAATTTTCTGCCTGGAATTTTAAGTGTGAAAGTTGCCAGAACTTCTGTTCTGAGAACAGAACTTGCCACAGTCTCTACAAGTGAGTTATGGACAAGGTGTGTTCACAGGGGATATTTGCGTAAGTCACAGCCTTTGATCACAGGACAGACATTAATAAATCAAGCAGGAAATGCCACATCCTTGTCCACCCAGAAGTTGTTCCTATGCATTCAAAAGAGGAGTAGACAGCTGAGTGATTTCCAGTTATAAGTGCCCACTGAAGATTTGCTGGTGGAGCTATATAGCCCAATTAGTACTTAACCAGAAGCACAAGATATTCCAGAGAAAACAAACACTGATAGTCATTTTAATGTCAGTATGTCAAGTCAAAGAAGAAATAATAACACAACATCTACAATAAGAGCAATAGTCAAAAGCTGTTAACTAGGTTTTTTTTGTATCTTTCCTTCCCCTCTATCACAAAGCTCTAAGAAAGCAGTGTGTAGTTTATTTCAGCTACACTGGACAAAGGCATAAATAATAGGCAAGAAATTATCCTTCATGGGTTGAGTGCTTTGGGAAGTAACCCAAATAGTAAAATTTTCAAGAGAAATGAAAGCGACCAAGTTCTGACACTGCCTAACACTGCTGCCTGGCAGCATCCTCAAACGGCAAAAGACTGCTGATGCTTGACTGTAAAAGGTGTCTGCTGAACCCTGGAGTCAACAGTTCTCAATCTCAATCAAAAATCACTCTGTCCCATGAGTGGCACAGAATCAGGGAACAACTTCAGGGAAGGGAACCATTTATGTCTGGATTGGACCATCAAGATGCAGGCAGCCGCCATGACTGTCTACAGATCAGAGGGCCTCTTCTGAATTTCTGGGCACCTGCTTAAACAGCTCAGATCCTCATAAACCCCAATAATGAATGAAATCAAATGTCCCCAAAATCCAGCAGAACAGAGGACTTGGAATCAGTTTATTTAGAGAAATTTTATAATTTTATTTAGAGAAAAAGAAGGAATAGATAATTTTGTACATCTACATTATTGATCAAAGCTCACACCTACTATGTGTGGGATCTTATTGAGGGTTGCCAGGAATTCATGTGGGATTCATACCCACATCAAGGGCTTGCTTCCCTTGAATCACAGCCAATCAATCATTTTTGAAACAAGATCTTGAACCTGTAAAGGAACTGGTAACAGAAGTTGGTATGGATTTGAAGTCGCTTTGAGACAACTTTTGATTTGGGCAATGTATTGTGATGATGCTAAATTTTACACAATCCTACATACTCATTTTAAATCTTTAGGCAGTTACTGAGTAGATGACAAAAGGAAGAAAAATGTAGTGTTGGTAGAATTTGTTGACAGGGTTAATTTCTCTGTCATTCCGTGGGAATTTCCAGAAAGGAAGGAATATGGGAAGTAGATTTATAAGGTATTATTCTTGAACTCTGAATTAAAAAAAAAAAAACATCAAACAAACAAAAATCCTTATATTCTTTCTGGAGAGAAACACACACACACAAATTAAAGCCTAGTTGGTGAGAGATTGGCTGTGAGTATGAAAATCAGAAGAAACGAAGACTCCTCTAAGTTTTCCTGGATTGGGTTGCTAGTGGCAGATATTAGCAGAGTGAAACTGGAGAGAAGCCACTAAAAATGAGATTTAGCAACAAAGTTTGCTAGGAACATATTGAACTAGAAGATCCTATGGGATTCCAGGATGGTGATGTCCAGATAGCAGTAGAGAATTGAGTGCAGGACCCAGGCAGCAAATACTTCCTCACCTTCTCTGGGATACCAAGTCGGGACAGAAACCCCATGCTGACCCAGGGCTGTGTGATGGTTTGAGAAGTTACGGCATTAGCAGAATAAATCCTGTGCTAGAATCTAGGGATTTATTTCACTGCATGGTCTTGGACAAGATATTCTCCCTCCCAGGGCCTCACTTCCTTTTGTGTGTGTTTTCTAGGTCAGTTTTCAAATGGATTTGCATGGAACCTTATAGTATGTGGTGGAAAAGCAGGGGCTCTTGAATCCTGTCTTGCTTCTATTTAAGTGACTGCCTTTTTAAAACTGTTTCATTTGTTGCTTACCTCATAAAATTACATTTAGGGGCGCCTGGGTGGCGCAGTCGGTTGAGCGTCCGACTTCGGCCAGGTCACGATCTCGCGGTCCGGGAGTTCGAGCCCCGCGTCAGGCTCTGGGCTGATGGCTCAGAGCCTGGAGCCTGTTTCCGATTCTGTGTCTCCCTCTCTCTCTGCCCCTCCCCCGTTCATGCTCTGTCTCTCTCTGTCCCAAAAATAAATGAATGTTGAAAAAAAAAAATTAAAAAAAAAATTACATTTAGAAAGAAATGTAAAGTTCCATTTCTTAATTAAATAACAGTAATGAAGAGTTTGAAAGTCACAGACCTAAATGCTTGCCCCTGGCCTTGCCAGATCCAGCATCACTGAGCCATGGTTCTCATTTCTGTTATCTACTTAGAACTTGTGACTCTAATCAGATGTTCCACTATAACTTGGGAAGAAGATCATTTACCCCATTAAGAAGAGTTTCTGGAGCACATTTCATTATAGTATACATATTTCAAATGCTGAAGAAGGATTGAAATATGGGTGAGGTGTAAGTACTCAAATTTCACAATAGGAGAAACCAAAATTATAGAATTATTTCTGAGAAAAAGAAGTGATATTGGAGATGAAAAGTGGGAGATCCTAAGTTCTGAAATTGGAAGAACTAGTTTTGGATCAAGTTTCTATTACTCATTAGCTGTCTACTTTGGGCAATTTTCTTAATTCCTCCAATCTTTGAGTTTGTCCTTTCGGAATTAACTCTGTCTTAACTCCACAGTAAATTTATCTTCTGGACAGCTGATGTTGATGACCACATCTAAGTACTTGGAAATCATTAGGCCTATATTATTGGAGAAAAAAAAAAAAAAGGTTGGTTATCAGACATATATAGATAGGGGCACCAGAGAATGTGTTAAGCAGAATATCATATTTGTAATCTTAAGAAGCATGACACTCTATGCTAAAATCTGGATTTTCATTATAAACAATCATTGTTGCTATTGACATAGCATATATGAATAAAAAAATACAGAATAGAAGCATAAGTCTAGGATTCTGGAGGACTGGCTCTTACAACTATTAACTCTATGACTAAATAGAAAGCACTTAATCTTTCTGTATTTGTTGTCCCATCCGCTAAGTAGCAATAATACTGCATATTTCACAAGTTTGTTATAATCGCTTAACAAGCCTTCATAGAATATTGAAATTGTCTTCCTACTCTAGAAAAGCAAGGTATTACAGCGCTAAGTATTCGTGTTGTACAACAAGAAATGTCCTCATTGCTTCTGTTTTCTGTTTCAACCTTCCTACATTTGACATCACCTTAAAACCCTTTACGCATACCATCTTAATGTTTTTTTCTCTTTACTACACCTGTGATTTTTATTTGTTCTTAAATATAGCCATGCTGTTGTATTTGCTAAGAGACCAGAGGATTATTATGCAAGAGAGCTTCTGGTAGGTGAGTTTCAGGGTATAACTATTTCCACTGGCTACAATTCAAGATAATAAGGAAGTTTGTGAAGTTAATACCCTAGCTTGGGTTAGCAACCAATCACCACTGAAAACGTCGATTTTTAACGGTGGGACGCTGCCTTATGCATGTGTGTATATATATACGTGTACGTATGTATTTGGCAGACTGCTTTCTCTCTCTTTCTCTGGACTTCCTGTCTCAGAGCAGCATATCTCTGCCACCCTCACTCATCATCATGATGAAGAGCATCACTGCTTTTGCCATCATCACTCTGGCAGCCACCACGTGGGCTGCCTCTCCTCCTGGTGAGTTAGGACTCCTTTTAGTATCCATACCCATGTGTTAGCTGCAATTTGTTCAACCTCCAGTCAATATAGGATGTTAAAGTCAGAAGAAAATTTAGAAGTTAACTATCTGGATTGTTCTGATTAACAAAGAGGGGGTGGGGGTCAGACCTTCCAGAAGAGGAAGAGAGACTGAGAAGAAGAATAAAAAGATTGCCATGCGAATAAAAGGTACAGCATAGGGAATATAGGCAATGGTACTCTAATAGGGTTGTAAGGTGACAGATGGTAGCTACATTTGTGGTGAGCCCAGCATAGTTTATAGACTTGTCAAATCACTGTGTTGTACACCTGAAATTAATGTAACATTGTGTATCAACCATACTTCAATTAAAAAAAAAAAGAATAAAAGGACTATGGGCAGCCTGCTCAGTTGCTGATCGATGTCAGGCTTCTGAATTGCCCTTTCAGAAACAACTTACACAACTTTGAGACCGTAACCAACCCCTACCCTTGACATGCTCACAGGAATTCCTAGATACCTATGACAGCCTTTTCTCCAATGACCACAAATTTCCCCCATGTTTATTTATTTATTAAGTCAGAATTGCATACATTTCTGGCTTCGTCCTGAACTGGCCGTAAGTAAAGAAGTGACCTCTTAGGTCTGATGGGGGCAAGGGATGTTAGAAATGGGTTTTAGTTACTGTAGACCGTGAATTCAACCTTGCATTTCTAACTGTGGAATCTGCTCTTTCTCCACTTCCTTCTGTTCAAATGCGTCTCATGCCACACTCTTCTGGGGATCATAGAGGTGAGTATAGCCCCTTTCTGTGGGGTCTTTGTAAAAATAAAATCAGAGCTAATTCGTAAATGGGGCTGTGAAAGTAGGTAACCTGGATCACTGTGGATGGAACTAATTCCTAGGGAGGTAAAACCAGACCTAACTCCACTTCTCCTGGTGGTGTTTTTTTTTTTCTTTGAAGGCTGCAAAAGGAATCTCTTTGCAAACGGGGAACAGCAGATTAAGGAAACTTTTACCTTAGGTAGCTTTAAAAAATTTTTTTTAATATTTATTTATTTATTTGAGAGAGAGAGAGAGACAGCATGAGTGAGGGAGGGGCAGAGAGAGGGAGACACAAAACCTGAAGGAGGCTTCAGGCTCTGAGCTGTCAGCACAGAGCCTTATGTGGGGCGTGGACCCATGAACTGTGAGATCATGATGTCAGCTGAAGTCAGACACCTAACTGACTGAGCCATCCAGGTGACCCTTTAAGTAGCTTTTTAAACTTTCACATTCATTATTACATTGCACTCTCATCATAACTCTAAAAGGAGAGATTAACATTTCCTTCTTTACCTGTTAATTATCATTTTATTTACAGATTATTTCAGGTCTGACCTAGTTGTGTAGCACAGCGCCTGGACCATACAAGGTCTTCTAGACATATTTGCTAGAAAGTTGAACAGGCTATGGTACTCTTTTCACTCTCTTCTCTTTCTTCCCAGCTTGATAGAAGAATGGTTATAGAATTGAAGGAAAACAATGTAGGCCATTATTTTTTATTCTAATTATAGGTGAACTGCTCCCAATACAACAGAAAAGGCTCTGGGATTACATGCTCAAAGGAGCTGAAACCAATATGTGGCATAGATCATAAAACTTACAGTAATGAATGCATGTTTTGCCTACTGAACCAGTAAGTATAATACTCAATTTGGAGCCCCTCTTTTTTTAAAGATTACAAAGTCCACATTGGCTAAAATCTGCTTGGTTTCTAACAACATGGTTTGATAAATCCTACCTTTTGTCACACTCCTCCAATACCCTTTGGACATTGCTTTGTTAAAATAAAAATACATAAGTAAATAGGTAAACAAATAAATATCTCTAAGGATATATATATTTCTTTGCTATCCAGCCAAATTCTCATTCACATATCACACTGTCCTTCAGGCATTAGCTGTTACATAGAGACATTTTTATTTTCACATTACATTTGAGAAAACTGAGTCTCAGGCAGAAAATGTATCTTGGTTAAAGTTCCATAATCTTCTGTATTTGTATAATGAGAGCTCAGAAGACAACTCTCTCTATTTAGGCTGTTTGCCATGGGTACTATTATAAGAATTTGATCTATCTTTTATAACCCAGAGAAAATCCATGTTCCTTCTTAGAATTATCTGGAAAAGTCTAAGGAAGAGATTAAAAATACAAATGGATAGTTGGAATCCCCACCAGCAGACCCACAAATTACACAAGAAGTCCTCACTATAAACAACATCTCAGCCTCTAAGCAAATGAAAGAAACATTATTACCAGCCATTCCATGAATTTGAATTCACCACTTTATGGCTACTGGTTAAAATCATGGGCTTTGGTGTCACACATCTGGATTAGAATCCAGATTGCACTTAGTAAATATGTGACATCAGACAAATACCCAACCCACTACGTACTTCACTATCCTCATTTGTAAGATATAAGTTATTTTTTAAAGCTTATTTATTTATTTATTTATTTATTTATTTATTTATTTAAAGCACCAGTGAGGGAGGGGCATTGGGAGAGGGAGAGAGAGAATCCCAAGAAGGCTTTGCCCTGTCAGAGCAGAGCCCGATCCAGGGCTCCATCCCACAAACCATGAGTTCATGACCTGAGCCAAAATCAAGAGTCAGACACTTAACCAACTGAGCCACCCAAGAGCCCCTGTAAGATAGAAATTATAATGGTGTTTAGGGTTCACTGTGATAAAACATATCAAACCTTAGCTCTGCAACTAATACAGAAATGAACTCTTCTTCCTTCTTATCATCTTCCCCTTCTTTTCTAACCCTTCTTAAAATTTATTTTTTTTTTAATTTTTTTTTCAACGTTTATTTATTTTTGGGACAGAGAGAGACAGAGCATGAACAGGGGAGGGGCAGAGAGAGGGAGACACAGAATTGGAACCAGGCTCCAGGCTCCGAGCCATCAGCCCAGAGCCTGACGCGGGGCTCGAACTCACGGACCGCGAGATCGTGACCTGACTGAAGCCGGACGCTTAACCGACTGCGCCACCCAGGCGCCCCTAACCCTTCTTAAAATTTATAGTCAAGTATAATAACAAGTGTTATTCAGAATAAAGTCTCTCAGGATATGCAAACTCCTGTGCTGAAAAAAAAAAAAAAAAAAAAAAACACAAGAGATTAAAGACTGATGAGATCTTATTGATGATAGCATCACCTAACCTCTTTTTAGGAAACAGGAATCTAATACAAAGAGGAAGTGACTATAACAAAATTACACAGAATGTGAGTGCCAGAGATGGATTTGAACATATTTTCTTTTTCTTAACTGCAAAAAAATGTTTTCACACTATATTACACCTTTGATTTTCATGTGGATATTCATGGACTATTTTTTAAATGCCCAATCTCCTCTTAGTGCTGATTGTATTTTCTCATACTTTTATTTGTTTACAAAATGATCACCCATCAAAGATGTTAATGGTAGAATGGTAGAATTTAACCAGAATTTAACCAGAACTGTAGAATTTAACCAGAACTCGTCATTCTCAGTACAGGTTAGACAACATAGAATAACATATGTCTGTATTTTACTCTATAGATTGTGAAATATCAAGTAATGCCTTACCCATTCAATAAAATCTTTTCTTTCAGAAATAACCAATTTCAACTCAGAAAACTTTATGATAATAAATGTGTAAGTATACACAGAAATTTCATTTATGCTCAATATAAAATGTTATAATTCTCACTTTATGAAAATTTTAAAATAGGTATTCTAGAAACTGTCTATGACTATGTATAGACCAGAAAACTCAAGAACACATGTAAAGACAATTCAGGGCTAAAGAGCTATGTGAATGGGTTAAAATATTAAAATAATTTTAATAGAGTTTGAAACATGACAAGAGAATTATACACATGGGATTGTGGTAGTAAATATTTTAAGGAGGGGCATCTACACCAATTTGATGGGTGAGGGAGAGAAATATCATGAAACTGTTAAAAAAGTAGTTAAACTGACTTTTAAGGACTAAGAGTCTTAGGAGTCAGTCTGATGGAGAAAGGGGTAAGGTGATGCAACATAGGAAAAACACCTTAAGCAAGGGCACAGGGATGTATAGGAGCAGGAAACACTCCGGGAATTCAGTTGTTAAGTTTAGCTAGAGTAAGAGGCAGAGGATAAGAGAGATAAGCCAGGCTCATGAGGGGACTTTCTGTTGACGGGGAATCAGTTAAGTAATCAAAAAACAAAAACCGATTTTGTTTTTTGAAAGATCACTCTGGCGTCAGTGTGGAGGGTGATTGAAATCTCAGATGAAGGTAGGTTTAGGGCAACAAACTGGCAGGCAACTGTGACTATGCAGGCAAGACCATGAGGACCTGGATAAAATGGATGACAGCATGGTAAGGAGAAGACTGGTTCAAAAACTAAGTACAAGATAGAAGATGTATTCTATTCATCAGTTCCCTGAGGAGAATGAGGAAGAGGGAAGCCGTAACCTCAGGCTAAGCCATCTCTTTCTGTGATGAGAGTGCCACCATTTGGGGTCAGATTTTGTAAAGTGAAGAGGGTTTGTCTTTTTATGAGTGAGATTTGTAACTAAATGACCTCTCAAGACCTTTAAAAAGCTCATTTTCTGTGATTTAACAATTCGAAATTGTTCTTTCCTTTTTTTTTTCTTTTTTTGGACTGGAGCAAATTGAGTGCACCAATTATTCTGCCATCTGTACTGTGGAATATTTCCCTCTCTGCGGATCTGATGGAAAAGTATATTCTAACAAATGCTCATTTTGCAATGAAGTTGTGTAAGTGCTGAATTTAACATATTATTTGCAGTAATGGCCTCTCCTGCCGAGCTTGAAACCATCTTAGCTACCTGATAAGCTTGCTGCTCCTATGAAGTGTATGAGTGTATACACTGCTATGAAGTGTATCAGTATAGCTTGCTGATAATTATAATATTTTAGAAAAAGAAGCAAAAATAAAGAGAAAGAGGCAAGAGAAAGAATGATAGTGGATAGTAGGAAGAAAATGAAGCTCAAAAAGGAGACTTTATCAACATCATAGTATTACTGAATGGCAAATAGCAAGAGATATTTAAAGACTTTTTTGGCTCCTAACACTGGCTTTCACTAGCACACTGAATTCCTTTTTCCCCCTTGCTGGATCTCAGTTACTAATTGCTCACCTTTCATGCTCTGTGCTCATTTGGCTGGCTTGATTTTAGAATATAAAAGTTTCAATTTAAGATCTCCATAGCCTTCCCTTAAAAAAAAAAAAATGATTTCTCTTGTAGGAAGAGACGTGGTACACTTTTTTTGGCAAAGTATGGACAGTGCTGAGTCTCCCTGATGCTCAAGGGCACCAAGTTCCCTTTGGCAGATTCCACATAGAGAACCAATCCCTCTCAGATGGCTGTGGGGCAAATATATGGATTTGATTCTTCAATAAAAGATTTTTAGCAGAAAGCTTTCAGGCATGTCTTTGGATGCAACTGTAGTCTCTTAAGGAAAATGTCTGTGGTCATTTCTCTCAATAAGTGACAAGGAAAGATTTCTTCTATTTCTACTCAAGTTGGGAGCTGGAGAGATTATATACACACTAATGGGAGAGGAATCTGTTCATAGCATCCCATTTTACAAAAACTCACAATTTTTAAGTAAACATGGGTCAAGGGGCAGATCTGACCATTAGTCTTAACACTAGTACCTTTAGCAACACTAATGAAAAGTGGAAAGTTCAGCTTTGGAGGAAGATAGAGTAAGAATCCATAATACTATCAACTAATCAGACCAGGAATAACATTAGATGTTAGATACCATTATTTAAAGAGGACTCAGTCACAGGTGGGAATCCACAAAGGAAGGCATTTTGTTGGTCATGTTGGGAAGAGACTAAAAATAATAGAATTTGATTAAACTGTTGTTGAAGTCTTTAAAAGGCCCAAGGAAAGTTCAAGGTAACTAGGAAAGATGAGGACATATGCAGGACTATCACAAGAGAGATCAGAACGTTCTCATTTCTGGGGCTCCATAGAAAGGAGTCATGTCATTAACATAATATGCAAAGACAGATATTTTGCTTACATAAAGAGAAGAATTTTCTAACAGTACATCTGCAAATAGGAACAAAGTTATGCCTTATAAGTTCATCAGTCCAATACAATTTGTTTTTGTAGTAAAGTCTGGTTAAATGCTTGCCAGCTATTTTGTGGAGATTTGTGTGTGTTTTTTAACAACACATATAGAAAGATCACTATGGGTCAAGCAGTGTGTTGTGTAGGGAGAGGCAATACAAATGGGCAAAGATTTCATGTCAGTAAGGAGTTTGTAGACTAGTCAGAGACAATCTTTTGAAGAGTTGATTACTATGCAATGAAAAAAGACTATAATCAAGAATCATTAAAGGTTCAGTAAAAACTGAAAGGAAGACCTGACCCTTATGACCTCATTTAACATTAATTACCTCCTAAAACCCTATCTCCAAATACAGTCACACTGATGGTTAATGTTTTCACATTTGAATTTGGAGGGGACACAATTTCATTCATAGCAGCTAGGTTGCCAGAACTTTATTTTCATTTTTCATATGTGAAAATAAAATGCATGACAGCATAAACACAGAGAGAAGAAATGAAAGTATTCTATTATAAGATTCTGTGTTAAGTTAAATGATATAATACCACTTAAAGGTACACTGTGAAAAGTTAAGAATGTATATTATAAATCCTAAAGCAACACTAAATATGCCAACAATGAAGATAAAATGGAATAATGAAAAAAAATACTATATTTGTGCAAGAGAGACAAAGAAAAGAGGTAAAGAGGAAAAACAGATTGGACTAATAGAAAGCAAGTAGCAGGATGGCAGACTCAAGGTAATTGTGTTAGTTAGGGATTCTTCAGAAAAACAAAACCAACTCTGTGTGTGTGTGTGTGTGTGTGTGTGTGTGTGTGTGTGTGTGGAGAGAGAGAGAGAGAGAGACAGACAGACAGGGAGACAGAGACAGAGAAAGAGACAGAGACAAGAGAGAAAGAAAAAGATTTATTTTAAGTAATTGGTCCAAGTGATTATAGAAAGTGTGAAATTTGCACAGTAGGTCAGCAGACTGGTGACCCAGGGGAAGTATTGATGTTGCAGCTCAATTCTAAAGGAAGTCGAGAGGCAGAATGCTCCTTCCCTAAGAGATCTCAGGCTTTTTCTCTTAAGGCCTTCAAGTGATCACAGGAGGCCCACCCACATTACAGAATATACTATGCTTCACTCAGAGTCTACAGGTTTAGACACCTCACCAAAGAGGAAATCCCAAAGGTTAAAATATCTCTCTTTGGGGAGGCATATATAGGTAGTAAAACTATTAAAAATGCAAGTGAGTGATTAACACAGAAGTCAGAATAGAGTCTGTGAGAGGGGGCTGTAGTTAGGCAGTGCCTCAGTCTGTTTGGGCTCCTATAGCAAAAGTACCATAAACTGGGAGGCTTAAACAGCAAACGTTTATTTCTCACAGTTCTGGAGTCTGGCAAGTCTAAGACCAAGATGCAAGGGAGCTCTCTGGGCTCTGCCTTCATGACCTAATCACCTCCTAAAAATCCTACCTCTTAATACCATCACATTGGGGATTAGGCTTCAACATATAAATTTACTGGGGACACAAATATTCGGTGTATAGCTGGCAATAACATGTGGGAGGCTTTTAGGATGACGGCCGTTCTAGCTCATCACTAGAATGATGGGTACATAGATGCTGACCTTATAATAATAATTTAACTACAGACAACAATAATAACAATGAGATCTGATTTAAATATTGATCATAGCAGAAAAAATACCTTCACAGTGATATCTCAACTGGTGTCTGACCAAATATCTGGGCACTGTGGCCTAGCCAAGTTGACATATAAAATTAACTGTTACAATAAGTATATCAATTATCATATTAAATATGAATGGTCTAAACACTAATTAAAGGAAGAGATTGCAGACTGGATTTTTAAAAAAGTAAGTGTGTTTATAAGAAATACACTTTAAAAATAAAAGCACAAATAGGAGAAAAATAAAAGGATTACCATGTTAACATTAGTCAAAAGAAAGCTGGAGTAGCATTATTGATATAAACACAATAGATTTTAGAGGAAAGGCTTATTCAAAGGATGAGAGTTATATTTTATAATGATAAAATTCTCAATTAATTAAGAAGATACAAAAATCTTACATGTTAATGAAACTCAAGATTTTCAAATCAAAAATGAATATAAGTGCACGGAAAAATAAACAAATCCATGATTATGATCAGAGATTTCAATATCCATCTCTCAAAAATTAATAAAACAAGTAAGTAGAATATCAACAATTGTGCAGCAGAATTGAGTAATACAATCAACCATGTGGCCTGATTGACAACCACATGACCTGAGAACACTGCCCCCAACAAGAGCAGTGTGAACCTTCTTCTCAAGTAAACAAGAAATACTTACGAAGACCACTTTCTTGTCTGTAAAACAAATTTCAATATATTTAAAAGGATTCAAGTCAGAATGGTATTTGTCCTCTGACCACATCTGAATTGAATAAGAAAACAAAAAAATAAAAAAAGTCTCTGGAAAATCCCCAATATTTGGAAAATAAACATCACACCAATAAATAAGCCCTGAGTCAAAGAAGAAATCAAATGAGAAACTAAAAGCATTTTGAAATAAATGAAAAGAAAACAGAATAATATTATTTGTGAAATTCTCCCTAAGGCAGTAGTTAGGGTAAAATTTATATTACTAAATATGTAATATTTAGTAATATAAATATTATATGTAATATGTACTAAATATATTACTTAATATGTATATTAAGGATATAAATATTATATGTAATATGTACTAAATATATTACTTAATATGTATATTAAGGAAAAAATTACCAAGATGGAACTTATCCTGTGCCTTAAAACAAGTATGAGTATATTTATCTAGCATTACTAGCGCTAGTAACACTTGATTTGAAAACCTATTTTCATGACACATTTTGAATTACGATTGCCCATCTGCTGTTTTCTTATTAGGCCAACTGCGTTAGACTTTACACTTAGACTTTTCATAACATCAGTGTGTCATTTGAAACACTCACCACAACACTTTGCTTTTTTCAAATGTTGGTATAAGTTAGATTGATTCTTGGGGGTAGTACGGTATGTTGCAACTAGCCCAAGTTTTCATTCAGTTCTTCAATAAACATAAGCTTAGGTGCCTCTGATTTTCCAGTTAACTCTGAAGAGGAAGAGAGAAGGGTTCAAAGTAGGGACATAAGAAATGCTTGTTGAATTACTATTCCAATAAGAACAAAGCACTATATTAGGCTTTTGGCAGAAAACATGAAAAAAAAAAACCCAAAAAACTTGTTTTCTCCTTGCAAGAGGTACACAGCTTGCAAATAGCAAATTTTTGTTTCCTTACTTGTAGGTGTATCGTAGAGGCTTTGAAACTTTATTGAATGTGACCCACAGTGAACAAAATATGTTATCTCACCACCTAGAAACACACACACACACTATTGAAGTTGCATTGTCATTTTTATTTTATTCTATTCTATTTACTCTGTTTTACTATATTTTATTTAAAAAATAGTGATGGTAACAAAATAAGTTTCACAGCCCACAAAAGGGTCACAATACGTAATTTGAAAACTTCTGTACCGTACCATCTGAGAATTAACACTTAATTTTGTCAAACATAAATCTGCGTCTGTGTATGTGTGTCTGTGTATGTGTTAGGTACAACACTGAAAAGGAAGAGGGATATCTTCAACTCACACTGATCAGAACATTGCAAAGGAGAGTTGACCCTAAGGGCCCACGCTTAACCTGGGCCTTCACAATTTCAATTGTCAGAGCCTCTCTTCCAAATATTCCATAAGATATTGTGGGCAGGATTTGCTGCCTCAAAGAGAAATGGAGAAAAGCAAATCAGTCTTTGAAAAGCCTGAGGGAAGAGGAATCAGATGAGACACTGGGGGAGCTCACCATCAGGGCCTTGCCTTCAGGACTTCTTAGTTATTTTCCTCGTTGTCTCGGAGGAATCTCATCTCTATGTTCTAGCATTTTAGCTTTCCCCCTTCTCGGTAATTCCCTTTAAAGATTTTCCTTTCTCCAACCTGTTAGTAAAGAAATTCACGTCCATCTGTACAGCCAGGGGAGGGATTTTAGGGACAACAAAGGATTAGGGCAAATAAAAGGGAAGCGTGGCCTGACTCAATTCCACCTGTTGGTTGGTCCTAGAGGACAGGCAGTAGCTGCTAGAAGCTGCCAACAGGGACCAGCAGGCCAGTTAGTGGGTAGCTCAGGGCAGACTTCTGAATGCCAGAGAAGAGTAAATAAATGGGCAATTAAGGAAAGAAGTAAGGTTAACAGGAAGTGAGTGCTTCCGTTTTACACTAGAGTATTTGCATGTCTTCAAGGTATGGAGATTGACACTTGAACTACACAAGGTCGAGGATTGGTCTTAATAGGAAATAGCCGCAAAACACTAATTGTGCCCAAATGAAAGAGACAAGAAAACTCATCTTACTGGGCATGCGGGATGGTCCTGTCAAAATGAAAACTACATCAGACAAAGTCAAATAGGCAAGAAAGGCTTTATTCAAAGCAGTTGCAATAGGTAAGAGAGGCCAGAGCTCAGAATGAACTCAGCGGGGTTGAAATACAAGAAGGAGGATTTTTAAGGTCTGGGTGAGCTAGTGAAAAAGTACTAGAGGAGGGTAGGGGGAAATTACAGTCCATCTGTGTTAGCTCATTGGCTTTATCTAAGGGAAAAATAAACCCATATCTGTATGACAGGAGGTAGTTTTGCAACTTGGAGCAAAGTGCTCACAAAAAGTTAGGCTCCTGCCCTTCCACAGAGATTAGGAGATAGCCTGCCTGGTGTTTCCTGATGGCTGCATTTCAAAGGGATGGCTCCTGGGTCCTCCAGAACCCCTCCTGGGTTCTGGGTTGTAAAACTGGCAAGGGGTTTCTAAAAACAATTACATCTCAAGGCAACAGAGAAAGAACTTATGATTATAAGATTTCTAAAGTAAATGCTCTAAGATAAGGGAGGTCAGGAGCTCAGAGTCAGGTAGAAGTTTATCTAAATTTTAGTCAAGCTGAGGGGAACTTGAAGGCCATTAAGGTCATCTTAGTCCAAAGAACAGATGAGGAATTCTGTTACCCAGATCAGTGTTCAGACCAGAACATGGGTTTGTTCTTGGAGTTGCCATACAGCACCTTTCCATTTATTTAACCCCCACCTGATCAGTATAAACTGAGTATTCCGCTGGTGTCTTTTTTTTTTTTTAAGTTTATTTATTTTTGACAGAGAGAGAGAGAGAGAGAGAGCGCGCGCGCGCACACACACACACACACACACACACACACACACGCATGAGTGGGGGAGAGGCAGAGAGTGAAGGAGACATAGAATCTGAAGCAGGCTCCAGGCTCTGAGCTGTCAGCAGAGACCCTGACTCGGGGCTCGAACTCACAGACTGCGAGATCATGACCTGAGCCAAAGTTGGACTCTCAACCAACTGAGCCACCCGGGCGCCCCTGGTGTCTTTTACTGTAAACAACAAGGAGCCTTCGGTCTTCATTTAAACCAAAATCATATTTCGTATTTTACGCTCGAGGGTTTTTACCGGTTCCTTTTTACACTCCTTCAAACAGTTTTTTAAGTCGTTTGGAACAAGAGATTTTTTTTTTCCCTTTCCTGGCAGCTTTTAACATTATAGCAAACCTGTGTCTGAGCAACTGCAGGTCACTGTCTCTCACAGTGGCAGATCAAGACATTTGCAAACAAGAATAAAAAAATGTGTTTTGTATTTGAAACTGGACTGGATAAATGGTATTTGATGGCTGCTGTATATAGTTTTAAATAGTTTATCCACCTTCTTGAGTTGCACTTATGGTGGGGGGGGGTGGGGTTGATAGAAGTTTTTAATTCCAAAGTCACAGGACTTTTTTTTTTGGTAACTGAGCTAAAAAAGGACTCCTTTTTGGTGGGGGCAGATGAAGGCTCCCAGGAGCCCTTTCTCTCAGAGGGAACAAATACCCTTTCCTTATTTCTTTCAGTTGAAAAATGTATGAAGAAACAGTTGCAGTCACTGAAATACTACTGAAGTTGAAAACTTGACTTTTTCTTTCTTCTTTAAAAAAAAAAAACACGAAAAAAACCTACTTGCCCCTCTTTGGGAGGCTGTGTGTCAGAGAACCAGGGTCACATACACTCCCCTCTTCCTGCTGAGCTGACATTGTTAGTCATTGTAGCCTATGCAGGCAAGACTGCACTCTCCTACAGACATTTCTGCTCAGATCTTCATTATTTCTCTTCTTCTGCTGGGTTTGGGGTGTCTTTGCTCTTCTGCTTCTAGTTCGTGTGCAATTAGCCGTGGTGTTGTTTTTTTGGCACATAATAAACACGTTGCAGCAGGGGGAGAAATGGTAATGCTGTCCTATGGCTTCAATGAAATCCTTGAGAAGGGAAAGACTTTGTCCTCTAGCCCAGGATTGGACTGACATTTGTGTGGTGGCTGTTCTATGGGGGGGGGGGGGGGGACACAAATGTCGAAGCCTAAAGACAGGCAGCTCTATGCTCTGGTGGGATTGTGACTGGTTAACAGAATGGGCTAGACTATGAAAGTTCTGTAATTAATGGGCTGTGGAGATAAGTTTCCTTTCTGTGGGAGAACAGTAGAACTGTAGGTTAAATCCTGTAGAGGATTTTGGTGTCCCTGAAAGGTGATAACCATCTGCTTTGGACTACATTGCAAGGAGCTGGTTTTTGAAAATGTTGTTTTGAAGTAACTTGAAACAAAAGTAGGAACAGAAGCCTGACATCCAGAGGAAAAGCCCCAAGCTATAGCTTTTAGAATTAAGCCAGGGGGTGAGGCACCTGGATGGCTTAGCCATTAAGCATCCGATTTCCTCCTCAGGCTCTGTGCTGAGGACTCAGACCCTGGAGCCTGTTTTGGATTCCGTGTCTGCCCCTCCCCTGCTTGTGCTCTGTCTTTCTCTCTTTTTCTTTCTCAAAAATAAAATAAAAACATTAAAAAATAATTCAGAATTAAGCCAGGGATATGATAGATGATGAGGAAGTCATAGACTAAGGATTTTCTGACGGGGATGTGATCCCTTAATCTTATTTATTCTCCTCACCCAATACTATTAGTTCAACTGGAATTTGGGGGAGTTTGGAAAAACTAAAGCTCTTTTAGGCTTATTTCTTTCCTATGATGTTTTATTTCCTCTGCAATCCTTTCTATGCAATGGAGTCCCTCTACCTCTCTGAACTGGGGGACAAACAATTCACTTAGTAAGGTGGCCTTGTATTTTCAAAATGCTCCATGTTAGATTACAAGCATGGAGCCCACTAATTGGGTGAAAACCACCGCTTTCATATTCTAGGTGACTCAGGTCCTTCTGGAAGTTTCCAGTGGGTTTGTTTTTGGCACTTATTAAAATTATTTAATAAAAAGTACATTAAGTGAGGTAAATAAAAATTTGTTCTTTCTAGCATTGTAATAATATTGAAAATTGGAATCAACCTAACTGAGCAACAAGGGAAGAATTTCTTTTTGAGGGAGAGGGAGGGAGCAAATGAGCGAGGGGCAGAGAGAGAGGGGAAGAAAGAAAGAGAGTCCCATGAGGGGCAGAGAGAGAGGGAGAAAGAGAGAGCGAGAGAAACAGGGCTCACTCGAAGTAGCGCTCAAGCTCACCCGATTTTGTGGGGCTCAAACTCAATAACTGTGAGATCATGTCCTGAGCCAAACTCAGATGCTTAGCCAACTAAGCCACCCAGGTGCCCAGAAAAATATTAATATAATAAAAATCCAAATATGTGACAAAATATGGCACCAGGCCTCTAAATTCATTTTCTATATGATTATATTTGAAGATCAAGAAAATGTCACAGTAAATTTCCAAGTGAAAAGGACAGAAAACAATATACAGTTCTACAAAAATTTGATTTTTAACAACTGGAACAATATAATTCAATATATGTTTAACAGTTATGTCTGGGTTTTGAGATTTCATGTCTTATTTCTTTTTTTAAATTTCTATTTTTCCAATTTTCTAAAGTTGACATATCTTTCCTTGTTATAAGAACAATTGTTCTTCAAGCGCCTGGGTGTCTCAGTCGGTTAAGTTTCCGACTTCAGTTCAGGTCATGAGATCACGGTCCGTGGGTTCAAGCCCCTCTTCAGGCTCTGTGCTGACAGCTCAGAGCCTGGAGCCTGCTTCAGATTCTGTCTCCCTCTCTCTCTGCCCCTCCCTCACTTGTGCTCTGTGTCCCTCTCTCTCTCTCTCAAAAACAAATAATAAAACATTAAAAATTTTTAAAAAAGAAAAAGAACAATTGTTCTTTACAGAAAGGAAGATGAACATAGGGCATTCAGACAACAGGAGGAAACTCGGTTATGACAACCTATCTTCCATGTTACAAAGCTGCAAAGGCTGTGGATTACTTTAAGAACCAGGCAGGACTCACTGCAAATGGCGTGTAGAGACCTCATTCATCACCAACGTCCTTCCTTACTCAGCTCTTTCCATGTTTTGCATGCTGGCCAAAGGTACTAATTCTTGTGGAACATACTCTGCTTTTTCTGCTGCACTCTCCCCTACCGTGATGTGTTTCTTCATGCCATTGCCCCTTTAGATTGCCTGCCACAGGCTTCCCTGTCCAGTGATCTGTTCCCACCCCCAAGTCCTCTAGGCAGCTCGGTGCTTCCTTACCCAATGCCTCCTGCTGAGGTTTGACTTTGATTTACCCTGAATATTGGGCCTCCAGGGGCTGCTCCTCCCAGCACACAATGCCTCAGTGACCTCTCTCTCTTACATAGCTATTCCACCCCCTCCTGAGGCCCTGATACCTGCTTCTTAAAAGAGGCAAGAACCACAGAGAACATGCCACGTCTCTCTTCCTTTCTCTTCTTTCCAAGGTGGGTCGAAGAAGGGGACGTGTGTGTGGTAGGGGGAGTGGGCGTCTGGCATCCTGCTTTACTGCAGCTGGATCTTCCGTTGTTGCAGCTCCATTCCCAAAGGAATCCAGAGAAGATGTCAGGAAGAGATGGGGTGTGCTTAGCAAAAAGCGCTGGAGCTCCGATTGTCTCAGGAGCAGGCAGGGTAGGAAGCCCTGGACATTGTGCCAAGCACCTCCAACCGTCTTGGGAAGTAGAGTACCCTAGGGACATTACCATGTCTCACATAACACCTATCACACCACAGCATATCGCAAATGGTTTATGTCAGTTGCCTATTCACATATGCTACAAAGCAGAGAAAAAGGCCTGATGGCATAGGGAGGATCAGGTCACCTCCGTAGGATTAGGAAGATAGGGGAGTTCAATGTGGTCCTTGTGCAGGCCTGGAAACTGCATACCATTCTCTAGCGTCAGAAAGGGATCCTCCCACAGGAGGATTTGCTCAGTGATTTCTCCCTTTCTGGATGTCTAAATGAAAATAACTTTGGGGCCCCCATGAGATAGTGTGGAATGGTATTTCTCCCTGTGCACTCTCTCAGAGTGCTCCAGGAGAGCTGAGCATTCCACACCAGAAGATTCTAGCACAGCCAAGTAAGTCTGGAATATTACAATCTTTGCCTGACTCCAAAGAGACAGTCTCAGCTTCATGAGCAAGTACGGACCTGCTTCCCCTGTTGAGAAGCTCTTATTTTCTGGAAGCTTCTAGTGGCCTCATTTTCTTTGTATCCCCTCAAAGAACAAATTTGGGTTAATCTTCAGGTAAGGGGTTGCCTTTTAAAGACACTTAAAATACCTCCATACTAAAATAATATAATTATGCCCAAAGAGTAACCTCTGATTGACTTCTGTCTTCTAAGTAGTCACAGGTTTGTCACTGAGTTCTAGACTTTTATTTATGACCAGCCAATTTTAGCATTTTCCTGAGCATTTGTTCTTGGGGAAGAGTGAAATAATAGGCTTTCCAAGTGTGGTATACAGAGGTTACAGTGGGCCGGCTGGAGATGGATATTCACCCTAAAGATGGTCTTAATATCTTGAATACCTCTGCTTTAGTGATTATACTAGAGGGGAACATCCCAAGGCAATATCTCAGAGCATCACTCTAAGGACATATGCACCAGGAGGAAAAATGACCAAATGTCATCCAGTATTCTGCTCGCTTTTGTTCTTCATCCTGATACATGGGGCATTACCTTCTGGTGAGTAATTTGGCTGGTTCTGGCATTTATGTAAAGTTGATTCGTGAGCTTTGACACTGTAATCTGAAAGAATGCTTTAGAACTATTTTGTATTTATTTGTGTAGGAGTATCATTTTACTATATCTGTATATCTGTATCTATAGAGAGAGAGACTATGCAATTGGTCCACAAATAAAAGACTCCGAGCCAATGTGCAAGGGCCTTTGTTTCCCCATCTATTAGTGCAGATTATGAAACCTAATTTATGGGGACCAGGGGGCTTGGGCAATTCAAGGTAGAATGTGAAAGTGATTGGCAATATGCCCACATCTCAAAAATGCAAAACTTTTGAAAATGCTTTGCCATGAATTTCAGTAGGTCATTACCTTTTTTGTCCTCCTTTATAAAAGAGTCCTGTGGGGAGTTTTAGAGAGACCTAGCCTTAAGGACTGAAGAACTTGATTTTTTACCCATCTACCATGAAATCCTGGGCAGTAGCAACTGTCTTTCCTCTCTCTGTAAAATATGGGGATTAGGCTAAAGGCCTCTTTAAAGTACTAACATTTCTTAATGTCTTTTCTTTTTGGCTGCGTGTTCTGAATCCTCTCAAGCCCAGGCTAACTACAGGTTAATCAAAAATTTACTTGTTATACTAGACTGGCAACATATATGAGACCAGTGATTGCTTGCTACTTATCCATCAGGAGTAGAAGAGTTATTCCACACTTTTTGAGGGAAAAAAATGAATGCATGTGTAAATAAAACAGTTTGGGGGGTGCCTGGGTGGCTCAGTCAATTGAGTGTCCCACCCTTGATTTTGGCTCATGATCTCACAGTCTGTAAGTTCAGGAGCTGTGTCAGGCTCTGTGCTGACAGTGTGGAGCCTGCTTGGGATTCTCTCTCTCTCTCTCTCTCTCTCTCTCTCTCTCTCTCTCTTTCTCAAAATAAATACATCTAAAAAAATTATAAATAAATAAATAAAATAAAATTTTAAAAAAGGTTTTCTGTTATTGCAAGCTTTCTTGGCAATAAATTAGAATTCTTTAATTCTGCCAACAGATTAAGCTATGGTTTACCAGGTATTACACTCTGCAACTATTTTCATTTATGTCTTGGTTTTAGAACCTCGACACTGGTGGCCACCACATGGAGCTGTTAAGGTAATCTTTCACTATATTTCTCAGGATTGAGATTCTAATTTGAGTTTTCTTTGGGTTTGCTGTTTTAGAATCTTACTTCAGGAAGGTGATCTGTGATGTTCTCCAAAGTCCACTCACATGAACATGGCAGGTACACTGTAGATACATGAGCCCCAAGTAGAGTGATCCAAACTGGGAACCAAGATGAGATTTGGTCATTTGGACACCAGATAGCCCTCCATAGTGCCTAGAAAATGACTACCAACAATTGCTAGGGGATAGAGGAAGTGGAGGGATTAGTTGGGTGACAGACATACAGGAGGCAGATGATGGTGGCCTGGCCATGGTGGTGGTGTTGGATAAGGAAGATGGAAAAGAGTTTCTAAGCTCAAATATGATCCCTCTTTCTCTACTCAGCCGAAACTCTCTCCCACCTTGTATCAGAGGCACATTACCAATCTTTCTATGACACTCATAGAGCCCCTGAGACCATCTCCTCAAGTTCCAGCAGACAGAGTCACATCTTCAAGCTGCCACTGACACCAGCATTGTGACTGGATGTGGGTTTTCATCCCTGATGAGACATGTCCCTTCTCTTGTTTTTAGTTTTCCCTAAAAAATCAGGGCATTATGCTAAATGCTTTCACATTTCACAACTTCAAGAAGAGAGTTGACTTGGGGATTTTGAGAGTGGATAAAATATGATAAATATTTTAAATTGAAGCCTATGAATGTCAGTGAAGCATTTCTTTCCAATTATGAGCTTTCAGGGTTTTTTACCCACTTGGCCCAGAAATCTCTAAGACTTTTCCCATGTCTAATACTCTGGGAATGAAGGAGATTGAGAGAGAAGCTAAATTTCACAAATGCATCCACTCTTCTTTTTCCCACCATAGTGTAGCAGGCCTCTGTACCCCGTTACCATCAGGAGGTCCTCACAATGAAGGTGTTGTGGTTGTCAGACAGGATAAATTTAGGTTTGGCCTCCTCTGCTTTGTGAAGGGACAGCTGTAAGAGCTTTGTGTGACTGTGATAGGATGCTAACTATGTTTAGATTTTCCTAATCAAGTCCAGATGTGACCTACCTGTTTGTGTGATTCTAATGTCATTCTTTTCAAATCAATTTCAGGTGAAATGTCCATATAAGAAAGTAAACTTGAGTTGGTTCACTGGAACAGTGAACCCCTGCCCTGGTTTATATCAACCCATCTGTGGCACTAATTTTGTAACCTATGAAAACCCCTGCATCTTGTGTGTTGAGAGCATGTGAGTACTATTTGGGGGGGAAAGAGGAGAAGGAAGACAAACTTAGTCCACCACAGTTACCATGTACCTCTTCTGCCAAGTGTATCAGCCTTGAAGCCAGGAATTTGCTCCAGTTTGCAGAGATAATAATCAGTCCCCAGTCATAAGAGCATGTGGTAATATAAAGCCCACTGGGGTAGAAAGCAGACTCAGTGTACTCTGTGGTGTTTCAGTGCCTTCTGTCTGAGCCCTCACATTCCCATATGCCAAGTGATGGATCAAATCCCCTATGCTACATGAAGCTTTGGTTATTCCTTTGAGTCCTGAAATTCTTTGGTTTGAAATTGTGGTTTGCCTTCTCTAAGATACCTTCAATCTTTTATGTGTCTGAAACTCTGAGCTATGATGAGGTGACTGCAAGGTTTGGGTCCTTTTGCTAAGAGCCCCTGTTTAGGTTTTTGGATTTATGGGACATGATTATCAGTGATTAGACACTGAGATCTCACAAAACCACACCTTCAGGTTTGACCTCTGTTTAAGCCAGTGCAGTTCACAGGGACTAAAATGCTCCTCATGGCATCACAATGCCAACAATCATTTTGTAATTTTATACAAGGATCAATGTCAGGAATGTGTAAATTCCACATCATCCTGACTAATGAGGAATTGGGCCAAAGTGTGAGGGTGTTAATAGAAAAAGATGAGGACTGATATGCCTTATAGATCACAAGCTCAGGCCTGACTAACTTATTTTCTTTCTTTCTTTCTTTCTTTCTTTCTTTCTTTCTTTCTTTCTTTCTTTCTTTCTTTCATTTGAGAGAGAGAGAGAGTAAGCAGGGGAGAGGGGCAGAGGGAGAGAAAGACAGAGAGAGAGAGAGAGAGAGAGAGAATATTAAGTAGGCTTCATGCTCAGCACAGAGCCTGAAGCAGGACTTGATCCCACGATCCTGGGATCATGACCTGAACCAAAATCAGTAGTTGGATTCTCAACCAACTGAGTCTCCCAGGAACCCCAAATAACTTATTTTCAAAGAGTGCAGCATAGCCCATAACATCTTCCATGGCATCTTAGAATCACGGAAGGATAACTGGATAGGAAAATCCAATAACCTAGTTTTTGTATGTAGTCAATTCCCTTTATGCTCTGGCTCTTAGTTTCCTTAAATATAAAATAAGGATGGTAGATAAAATAATTTTAAAAAGTTTTTGTAGGTCTGACTTTTTATTAATGCAATGTTGATTCTGATTGTTGCCTTTAGGAAATCTCATGGGAAGATTAGGTTTCAAAATGATGGAAAATGCTAGCTGAGTGAACTTGGATGTCAAAGAAGATATCTTTTTTTCTCTATCATGACAACCCTTCCTTGCATTTGATAGTGACAGAGACCTGCCCCTGCTGTGCTTGTATCAGATAACTAAAGGTTCCTTCCTTAGACTTCTTTCCTCATTGATGCACTGCCTTCCATATTCTAATAAATGAACTTATCTGAAAGTCTGATTTAACTTGGTCCTCAGATCTGTGTCTCAATTCTCAGAAATAGAACAAAATGAACATTTGAACCAAAGGTCAAAACCAAACAGTGGGATTCATCCGCTTCTTGATACTGTGAACGGCGAAGGAATCTATATAAAGGCTCCAAGTTGTCTTCCAAGGAACACAATAGAAATTTCTTCCATATTCCTATAGCATTTCTTAAAAAAACAACTACTAAGAACTATGGAGCATCGTGCTCTTCCTGGCCATTCCTCTTGCCCACTTGCTGCAAACTCCTTGTTAAACAACTTCACTTTTAGACTCAGTTTTGAAACAGAGACATTTACATACATCTGGTTTGACTCTGCAAGACCCAACATTTCCACTGGCCCCACTTTTCTCAGTGGCATCCATGAATGTTCCAGTGGTTTTTTTAAATTCTCTTGACATATTTTAACCTCTGAAACCTATTGGGACATGTTCTTCTCTGGGCTCTATTTCTTCTGTGTATATATTCATTCCTAATATGGAGAGAAGATTAACATATGCTAATATGCTCTCTTCCCCTCAGCCAGCTTGCTCCCTGCTGACTTGGGAAGATCATCTCTTCTGCCTCTGAATATCCTTGTAAGACTGTGGTCAGTGTTTATCTGTTCTGTTAGCTCTTTGACCTTAACTACTATGCTAATTACAAGGTAGACACAGGGCTCCAGTAAAAAGGAAAAAATCACCTTTGGTCTAGAATATGAAAAGCAAATTGCTCTGGGGGAAATGAAATAGACTCTATCTTTATGTATGTCCATTTCCACTGCTCTAAGTCCTAGGTCATGCAGGAGCACTGAGAACTCTGAGGAGGATCGTATTCTAATGCTATTGCCTTGGCTTCATGTTCACAAACTTTTCTTCTGTAATGATTGGCCATGAGCACCATGCAGTAGATTTTTCATCTCAAACATTTTAATTTTCATCTCTACAAGTTTGATTTACCTTTCATGTTTCTAACATTTTGACATCTGGAATATAATTATAATAACTATTTTTATGAATGCTAATTCTAAGGGGCGCCTGGGTGGCGCAGTCGGTTAAGCGTCCGACTTCAGCCAGGTCACAATCTCGCGGTCCGTGAGTTCGAGCCCCGCCTCAGGCTCTGGGCTGATGGCTCAGAGCCTGGAGCCTGTTTCCGATTCTGTGTCTCCCTCTCTCTCTGCCCCTCCCCCGTTCATGCTCTGTCTCTCTCTGTCCCAAAAAAATAAAATGAATGCTAATTCTAACATCTGTGTCAATTCTGGGATGGTTGATTTTCTTTTCATTATGGATGATATCTTAGGATATGCACATTTATGAATGAATTTATGAATGCATAATTTTATGAATTTTATCTTGTTTGACTCCAAATATTTTGATATTTATAGAAATAATCTTGAGTTTTGTTCTGAGACACAGATCAATTACTTGGAAACAGTCTGATCCCCTGGAATATTATTTTTAAGAGTTGTTAGGTGGGACCAGTACAGTATTCACTAAGTGGCTAATTGTTGGTCATTATTGAAGCAAGCTCCTATTGGGTACTCTAGTCAATGTTCCCTGAATTATAAGTTTTCTAGTATGGCTAACAGGAACAGCCACTATTACCCTATATGAGATCTGGGCTTTGTTACCTCTAATCCTCTCTAGTGGTTCTTTCCTGGCTTTATGTATTTTCCTCACCCACAGGCATTGGTCAGTGATATGCTGAGCTTTCTGTCCAGCTCTTTCATGCTGTCGTCCTGCAAACTATGGCCACATTGGTCTCTCTCCTCTCAGCTCTGTCTCCTCAATTCAGGGAATCTACTTGCTCCTTCTGGGATCCTCTTTCCTTTCCTGGGAATCTCCCACAATGCTGAAATCAAGGCCAATCATAGAGCTCACCATGTTCATTTCCCATCTCTCAGGATTTGGCATCCTTCAGTGCCTGATGTCTAGTGTCATTGTTTCATATATTTTGTCTGATTTTTTGTTGTCTTTCCAAGAAGGCGATATATCTGGTTTCTCTTACTATATATTATCTGAAGGTAGAAGTCAGCTTCATCTTTATCATGTCATGAGACTTAGGTTTTCCTCTGACACCTTCTGAAGTCTAGAGTAGCTTAGTCAATGTACTTAGTTGTCATTATTCTCCTTTTTCTAAGAATTCTAAAGGATTAGACTCGTTTTCTGTAATAATACAAAATTTTTCAGTAAATAATAAAATATTTACTTCAATGTTCAATACACAGCAGTACTGTGTATATTTTTTCTGTCACTTGATATTTTTTCTGTTACTTGACAGTAGACATCTCCAAAGAAAGAAAGGAGGGCAGCATATTTATCCAAATTCAGGACTCACCTCCTTTCAGTGCTGTCTCTAAAACCTAGTCATTGCCGTACACATGCTCTCATTGCCAACATTAAGGGAGCTTCCCAGTAGTATTCCTAGTTCCGGCACCTGTTTTGAATTTTGAACTCCCGCCATCACATTCCCTTTACTTTGCATTCTCTAATTATTTATCAGTCCCAGGTTTTTGTCATTGCTATCTTCCTTTTCCCCATCTTGCTCTGCTTGATGATCCCACTCACATCTGCAATTATTCTACTGTCTATACACTCATAACTTGCAGATTCACATAAGACTGTACCCATATACTTAGTATCAGATATTAGACATCTTAATTTCACTGGCTCCTGGAATTACCTCCATTCTCTTGTCTCAACTATAATCCTGCCTCCATTCTACAATCATTTAAACCTGACCTGTTAAAAACAATTCTCTCCTGTGAGTTATAATAGAAAAAAACATCTTAGTATGACTTGTAAGATATTTGTTTCATCTGCTACAGGCACTGCCTAAAGCCTAACTTCTTAAGCCATAATGAACACTTAGGACTTGCAACAAACCCTATTTACTCAGAAGGTGGCAGTAAAGCACTGCCATTTAGACCAATAACTGACCAGCCCTACAGCGGACTCCTCACATACCAACCATGTGATTTGGGACAAGTTCTAATGCTCTATGAGCTACAGATTTATCATCATTTAAACTGATCATATTAACAGCACACACCTGATTTTGAGGAGAAGTGACGCTCCAAAATGTTTAAATAGGGATGACCAAGTGAGTAACAAATGGGGGTAAGACCTCGGGTAGAAGCAAGAGAGATCTCCTTCACTGCCTGCATGTGAATCCCTGTTTATGAACCTAATGAAGGGGAAGAACTTGAGATGAAAAAGGATTTCAGCAATTTATGATGTTACTGTCCTATTTTTCCCCCAGGAAGTGAAATCTCCTATCATAGTGCATGAAGAGCTCTCTCTATGGATGAGAGAGTTGGGAAATGTTGTATCTAATGGACTAAATATTACTCTTAGAATTCTGTGGAGTTCTTTTGTTTTTCTGATTAGATTTTTTTTTATCCAAAGAAAGTTAATCAACTCAAAGGCACAAACTTGAGTAAATTGTTTATCATATATTTTCCAAACAAAAATTAGGAATTTCTTGGAGTATGGGTATGTGTAGGCAGCCAAAGAGATTCATTGAAATACCATGCAAACTACAAGACCAATCTACACCCTGGTTCATTTTCTTTAATTGAAATTTTTAATTTGTAATTTAAAATTATTTTGCTTTGTGATAGTAATATGTACTCTTCAGGAAGAATTCAGAAATACAGAAAAATACATTTTAATTTAAAAAAGTAAAAGCAAGCAAAACATTACAATTGAGACTTACTGTCACTGATTTTAGATTAAAATCTTTTCTGAACTCCTCCTCTTTCTCTCTTAATGACTGTGATAGAAATAAAAATAGGATCACACTACACATGCTACTTTTGAAGTGAGAATGTACTGAATAGTAGGTCAATATGCCATTGAAGAAGAAGAAATTATATCTAAATGGGTGCAATAAGTACATTAAAGTGAAACTTATTTAAAGATACTACTTCCAAGAATATCAAAATAACAAATGTATAAGGAAAAAAAACTCTAACAAAAGGTATGTATAATCTATACCTTGAATATTATAAAATATTAATCAAAGATTGTAAAGAAATCCCAAAGAAATGGAAGTACATACCCATTCATCAATTTAAAAATTCATATTATAGGGGCGCCTGAGTGGCGCAGTCGGTTAAGCGTCCGACTTCAGCCAGGTCACGATCTCGCGGTCCGTGAGTTCGAGCCCCGCATCAGGCTCTGGGCTGATGACTCGGAGCCTGGAGCCTGTTTCCGATTCTGTGTCTCCCTCTCTCTCTGCCCCTCCCCCGTTCATGCTCTGTCTCTGTCCCAAAAATAAATAAACGTTGAAAAAAAAAATTAAATAAATAAATAAATAAATAAAAATAAAAATAAAAATTCATATTATAAAGAAATACATTCACTCTAAATTGTTTTATAGATTCAGTATAATCTGACTCAAAAATGTGGCAGGAATTATTTTTTTGTTTTTGTTTTTGTTTTTGTTTTGGTAGCTGGAGTGTTGGTTTTTTGTTTTTTGAGAGAACAACAATTTTATTTTCAAATTTGTATGAAAATGTAATAGGAATAAAGCAGATAATCTTGAGGAAGAACAAAGGTGGAGGATTCACATGACCAGGTAATAAGATTTATTCTCAACCAATAATAATAAAGAAAATATACTGCTGCAAAGATAGACAAATAGACCAGTGGAATGGAATTGAGAGTCCAGAAGCAGACACGCACATGTATGGTCATTAGATTTATGACAAAAATATCCTAGTAGTAGTAGAATTTTGAAAGCATGTTCTCTTTATTAAATTATACTGAGTCAACTGGATATGCACATGGGAGAAAGTGAATCTTGACTCAACAATGTCAATTTGAATTGATATTCAAAAAAAACAATTCAGAAAATCTTTTAGAAGGAAATAGACTTTCATGAATTTAGAGAATACAGATATTGCTTAAACTAGCAAAAAAAGGCATGAAGTGTAAATAAAAATATGGTAAACTGTGCAATATTAAAATTAAATTCATCAAAATTTTAGCAAATTAGTAAATTAAATTAGTAAGATTAGTAAAGTAAAGGTAAACCACCTACTAGGAGAAAATGTTTCCAATACATGTATCCAACAAGAGGCTCTTTGAAATACATGAAGAACTCCTATAGATGATAAGAAAAACACAACACCCCAATAGAAAAATGTGCAAAATAAAGGAAGAAGTTATCAAAAGGCTAATAAATTATACATTACCTCCATTTTTCTTTACATTTCAGTTGCATTTTCCTTATCTAGCTTTTGATCTTATGTTATAATAAGTCCTGTTCTTTTACTAAGGTGAAGTTCTGAAGACAAACGTAATTTGTTTCCTTGGATTATATTTATTTTCAGACAGTCATCATCATGTTTCTTTCATATAACACAGCTCTCCTTAATTTTTCTTTGGCTATGTTATGATCAGGGACTGGCATACCTTTCAGCTTTCCCATTTTAATTTCAACCTCAAAATGTACAGCTCTAGCCATACTTCTCTTTGACATAGAGTGAATTAATTTTCCTTAATCATCTGTATACTACTAAATGCAGCTTTATTGCCTTGCCATTTGATCTATCAAATAAGGGCTTATTTTATTTCTCTCTCCTTTTTTCCTGTGGTGAGAAGTTTGTGATTAAATAGGGAGAGCTCAGCTGGAAAGAATAGGGCCTTTGCTGGAAGAATTAGGCCCTCTCTGCTGTCTCTTCTCTTTTTCAGTTGGCATGAGTGGCAATTTATCTTATATACATGGAAAGAATAGCTTTGTATTGATTCATTTATTTCCCCTTTTGGATGTGGGAATTTGGAGTGTAAGTTTCCATCAGAGATGAGTGAATCTACTTTTTAAAATTGGCTTTTTTCATCCTTCATCTCATAGCATCTTTTTTCATTTTTTCCTCACCTATCCAATCTATCAAAAGAGGAAAAGTTTTAAAAAAAAAACCCTCTTCCTACTTTTCAAATAGTCTTTTCAATAGAAATTGTGGAGAAATTTGTAATCTTATAATTTCTGCTTCTGAGGGTAAGTTTCAACTTAAGACTTAAGCTTTGACATCTCAGGTTGTTCTTCTTTTCTTATTTTCTAATTTTGCAATGTACTTCAAGATCTGGTCCCCAAGCATTCTTTTTTTTAACACGCTGACATGAAATTTTGACACACTTCTTGTTTTTGCGGTTCATTTGTTAAAATTCAGAAGAAGGCAATTCTGTGGTCTGGTTTTGCTGTGCCACCCTGCTTTGTTTATCTACTGCCGAATGGCAAATATTCCAAAACTGAGCATTTTAAAGCGATAACAATTTGCTATTTTCACAATTTGGGGAATTAGCCATTTCATTCATCTGCTTCCCGTGGGGTCAGCTGGAGTGCTGGCGTGGCCAGAAGTTACCCCTGCTAAATTCTATTTTGATGAAGTGGCTTCTGGAATATCATATATTTCATAATAGATATAGGATTATATATACAGGAATATTATGTATGTGTGTGTGCACCTGTATAGGTAGAAAACTTAATGAAAAATATGGGACATTGGAAGTTGTATAGAAAAACTTGATCGAAATAATGAAAGTGCTAAAAATTATTCCATTTTTAAAAGGTAAAACTGCACGGATGCCTGGCTGGCTCAGTAGGTAGAGCATGTGACTCCTGACCTCGGGGTTGTAAGTTTGAGCCCTGTGCTGGATGTAGAGATTACTTTAAAAAAATAAAATCTTAAAAATAAAATAATTTTAAAAATAAAAGACAAAACTGCAGACATTTAGCTCATGGAAGAGAATATTGATAGAGAGCATGAGATATGTTTAGGAAGGAAAGAAATAAACAAAGAAAGGACATGGGAGAGAAAAAGGAAAAGAGGGAGAGATTCTATCAAGGGACAGAGAGATACACTGTGATCTGTGTGGCTTCAAGGTAGAAAATTAGGGTAATTGAATCATCAGAAAGACAGGTCTCAATTAAAATTAGGGAGGCTTTGTCTAACTGTGTAATCTAACAAAGGAATGGGCTTCACTGCAAAGGAGTAAAGTCCCCTTCTTAATAGTCAAGTAAAGGTTTAATGACTGCTCTTACAGAGGCTGTGGGAAGATTGCAGCCAGGTGCAAGCTTTGTATCTCTAAAATGTTTCTCAGCCGTTAGAAATTATGTTTATCTTCTCTGTGCATGCAACTGCACCACATGAGACAAAACTTAGGACAACTGAGTACAGAACAGAGTTTGATCAGTGA
Organism: Herpailurus yagouaroundi; assembly: GCF_014898765.1. NCBI lineage: Eukaryota > Metazoa > Chordata > Mammalia > Carnivora > Felidae > Herpailurus > Herpailurus yagouaroundi. The sequence continues at coordinate 116,771,714 of NW_024412377.1, read as the reverse complement.
CCTGAGGAGGACAGATTCTGTTGCTATCCAATTCTTCCTGTCGCAAACTAGCTCCCCAGAGGCAGGCTCTCATGAGAAGCTGGGTGGGAGAACAGTCTCCTTGTGCCTGCTGTTAAGGTAGGGTTGATGTCATACCTTGGGTAGTATTCAAGGGAAGCAGAAACCTGTGAATCACAGTCTGGTTCCCAGAAGAAAAAAGTATAGGATGGAAGCTAAATCTGGGAAATAAAATAGCAGGTTATAATATTTTTGCTTGTAGCTATGGGGAAGAAAAGGAGATAAGAAGCTTTCCTCAGGCTTCCTTTTCTTCATGGATGTTTCTGTTGTCTAACCTGTTTATTGTACCTATCATATCACAAGGATAATTTTTACTAACCTCTTTTCCCATAACTAGATCATGAGCTTCAGGAGAGCAGGGACATTTTATATCACTGTTTATTGTAATATTCCCTATACCTACTCTAATGCCTGGCCTAATGTAGGTGTTTATTCAACAAACGAATGAAGAAATAAATGAAAAGGACTTAACCACCTGAGATCTATCACCCCACTGAAGCCATAGCTAACAATATGACATCTGGCTCTAAAACATTTTCATAGTATGTTTTAAACTAAGACATGGCAAAATCTTCTCAGATTACCTCTGTGCTTCATCTCACCTTGTTATGATGGCAGTTGCCTAACAATAGGAGTAGGAAGGAGGAACTTCCTCAGATTATCTGCTCTTTTGGTAGATGGAGAACTTCTACTTTATATTTTGAAGGTTTCAACTTTCCTAAAACTTGCTTGTAAGTAGATCGGGCCCTTACTGGCAGGATTCAGAAAATGATAGAAATAGAAATAATTATCAAGGAATGATTATAAAATTAAGAAAGCAATTAAGTATTTGGAATTGATTTAAAAGTTATGGAATACTTACATATTCAAAAATGTTCTGCATTGTGTGACCTATTCAACATCTATATGATTACTATCAGATCTTTGAAAAAATTAAAAATTAAAAATTAAAAAATATCTTTGAAATCAGACCTTTGCAAACTTCATGATTTATGATTCCTCCTTTCTTAGAGATGATTACTAAGGAAGAATATGCCATCTTAATGACTAGCTAGTGTAGACGTATAAAACAAATACAAGTTTGAGATGAACACTCATCTATAAAGGTACTGCTAATCAAATAAAAGGACATGGAAAAGAGGCAGATTCAGTAGCAATCAAGAGGGGTTTAGGTTTTGATATAATATAGCTTAGAAGCCCCTGGGACTATAAAGCAGAAGGTATTTATACGTTAACATAGCTAAACAATTCTTAACTTTTTGGTGTTGTTGAAATACCTGTATGACCAAAGGGTGCCTGTGTGGCTTAGGCAGTTAAGTGTCCAACTCTTGATTTCAGCTCAGGTCATGTTCTCACGGTTTGTGAGATAGAGCCCCATATGGGGTTCCATGCTGACAGCACGGAGCCTGCTTGGGATTCTCTCTCTCACCTCTCTCTCTCTCTCTCTCTCTCTCTCTCTCTCTCTCTCTGCCCCTCCTCCAACTCACACACATACTCTCTCTCTCAAAATAAATAAACATTTAAGAAATAAAAAAGAAATATGTGTATGACCAAAAGTAAGGCAGGAATAGGCACATTGCTGTGGCGAGGGCTTTCCTTAGTTTGCCAAACACTTTCTGACATTGAGAGAAGAAACTGCTCTTAAGGAAAGATGTCAAAGCGACACTTTTGTGTGTATGTAATCATAACTTAGCTCCAATGATTACACATTTACTCAACCTCCTCCTACGTCAGCATGCCAAGGGAAATTATGACTTGTTAGCATCGTGACTAAGTTTTAGGAGAGGAAAGGCCCCATATTTCAGGGTTTCATCCTAATGAGTCAAGCAGAAATTTTGTGTCTTATTTTCAGTGAAGTTGTGCAGAGTTCACTCTTTTAGAATAACTCCCGAGTAAGGGGAAAAGTCAGTGTACCCTTCATGGAGGTATCTACCATACCCTCCTAACACATTTGTTAAGTGACTACATATTTTGTCTTCACGTAATTCATATGTCTTCCACATAAGAATTCTACACAAGGTGATACTGTGTCAATGTAGTGCCCTTTGGGCTAATTCTAGGAAATACTGGCTGTTTCATAAATGTTATGAAGCTACTTACAATCTTGCTAGTAAGGCATTGCACATGGTTACAGCATGTGTAAAACGAGATAGCAGCTCACCTATCAATAAGTACCCCCACAGATTGTGAGACTCAAAGTGAGACAACACAATGAATGTGCGTTTTCTAATTTAATTTTTTTTATCACTATAAGTATATTCTTTAATTCCCATTACCTATTTCACCCATCCCCTCACCCACCTCCCCTCTTGTAACCATCAGTTTGTTCTCTTTAGTCAAGAGTCTGTTTCTTGGTTTGTCTCTCTCTTTTTTTTTCTCTGCTTGTTTGTTTTGTTTCTTAAATTCCACATATGAGTGAAACATCTGGTATTTGTAGCTCTCTGGCTGACTTATTTTGCTTAGCTTTATGCTCTGTAGCTCCAATGTTGTTGCAAATGGCAGGATTTCATTGTTTTTATGACCTAAAAATATGTCATTATATATATATACCACATATACCATATATATATATATATATATATATATATATATACCACATCCTCTTTATCCATTCATCTATTGATGGACATTTGGATGTTTCCATAGTTTGGCTGTTGCAAATAATGCTGCAATAAACATAGGGGTGCATGTATCCCTTTGAATCAGTGTTTTTGTATTTTGGGGGCAAATACCCAGTAGTATGATGACTGGATCATAGGATAATTTTATTTTTAATTTTTTTGATATATGAAGTTTATTTTCAAATTGGTTTCCATACAACACCCAGTGTTCATCCCAAAAGATGCCCTCTTCAATACCCATCACCCACCCTCCCCTCCCTCCCATCCCCCCATCAGCCCTCAGTTTGTTCTCAGGTTTTTTTGTTTTGTTTTGTTTTTTCAATATATGAAGTTTATTGTCAAATTGGTTTCCATACAACACCCAGTGCTCATCCCAAAAGGTGCCCTCCTCAATACCCATCACCCACCCTCCCCTCCCTCCCACCCCCCATCAACCCTCAGTTTGTTCTCAGTTTTTAACAGTCTCTTATGCTTTGGCTTTCTCCCACTCTAACCTCTCTTTTTTTTTTTCCTTCCCCTCCCCCATGGGTTCCTGTTTAGTTTCTCAGGATCCACATAAGAATGAAAACATATGGTATCTGTCTTTCTCTGTATGGCTTATTTCACTTAGCATCACACTCTCCAGTTCCATCCACGTTGCTACAAAGGGCCATATTTCATTCTTTCTCATTGCCCTGTAGTACTCCATTGTGTATATAAACCACAATTTCTTTATCCATTCATCAGTTGATGGACATTTAGGCTCTTTCCATAATTTGGCTATTGTTGAGAGTGCTGCTATAAACATTGGGGTACAAGTGTCCCTAAGTATCAGTACTCCTGTATCCCCTGGGTAAATTCCTAGCAGTGCTACTGCTGGGTCATAGGGTAGGTCTATTTTTAATTTGTTGAAGAAACTCCATGCTGTTTTCCACAGTGGCTATACCAGTTTGCATTTTTCTCCACATCCTAGCCAATACTGTTGTTTCCTGTGTTTTTTATTTTTTGTGCTTTTTTGAATGAATGCATAAAGAAAGGTGAATGCATAGGAATATCTTACTTTATAGAGAAGAAGAGACACAAAAGCAACTGTCCTATTTCTCACATTTTCACAAGTATTGTGTTCTGAAATGTGCTCTGAGCTCTCAGCTATCCTGTCTCAGATACTCAAACTCAAATCATTCGTCTGTGACATCCAGAACACCAAATCTGCTTTTTCAAATGCAAATAGTTAAGATGACAGGAATACCTCAAATAGCAATCATTATAATAAATATACTAGTATAATTACAAGAAGATGAAAATGTTACAAAAGTCACGTTACAAAAGCAATGTGAAGCTATGCATAAAAATTTGAAAAACACCAAGTATGTCAAAACTATATAAGCTGAAATCAAGTCAGAAAGCACTAGGTGAATCTCATTCAGCATCCTCACTCTCAGATGTGGAAACTTCCTCTTTGAGAAAGTAGAATCAGTTCTGAATGGCCTGCATTAGCCCCCGACCACCATCAACCTGCAGATTGCACTCTGGCCCGTTACTGTGGTACAACACTCAACCCGATTCTGAACATTTTCTTCTTTTGTTAAAAGAAAGAAGATCTAAAGTCAGTGACTTCAAATTCCACTTTGAGAAGTTAAATAAAGTGGAAGAAACAAAACAAAAGTAAGTATAACAGAGGAAGTCAGAAATAGCAAAGAAGATAATGAAGTAAAAAGAAAAACAAAACAGAAAATCAGTACAGAAAGATCAGCAAAACCAAAACCTAGTTCTTGGAGAAGATTAGTAAAACTGATAAAATTCTAGTCTGACTGACTGAAAACAAAAAAAAAAAAAAAAAAAAGAGAAGACATTAATTACCAATATGAAGAATGACAGCTATAACATGTTGAAAATGGCAGGATCTGCTTCATTTTTAAGATCGAATAACATTCCATGATTCAGTTTACATATATCAACAGCATTTCATGTAATGAAACACTCCCTCCTCTATAAAGTACTTTTTTCCCCATCACACTTCCAAGATGCTCCAGTTCAGTCTCCATGAGTCCCTTCATCAGGTGGCACCTACAAGGTTTCAGCCTTTGAACCCATACTGGATTTTTCCCCATACTTCTTCCCTTAGTGATCTCACCTGACACTAGATTTGTACCCCCAATCTGTACCTCTTCCCTGAAATCTAGATTGTTGTATACAACAGCCCACTCAGCACTTTTATTTGAATATCTAGTCAGAATCTCAAACTTATTGTGCCCCAAACTGAGCTCCTGACATTCTTTTCCTCCACCATTGTTTCTTCCTCATTGCTCACCACCTCATAAAATGGCAAGTCCAGTTTTTCCAGTCGTTAAGCCAAAAACCTTATAATCATACTTGAATGCACTCTTTATCACACCCAGCATGCAATCTGTCAGCAAAGTTCTTTGGCTCCATCTTCAAAATATATCCTACAGCTAACCACTTTTCATCACCTCACTGTTAATTCCTCAGTGCAACCACTGTCTTCTTTCACTTGAATTATTACAGTAATCTTCTAACCACCATCTTGCTTCCACTCTTTCAGGATGCATTCAACATTCAACATTACACATCAACACAATATGTTCAGCCAGAATAATTCCATATAAATATAATTTCATCATGCCACTTCCTTCATTATAAATCTCCAGTAATTGGGCACAAGTTGCTAGTTTCTCTTTTTCTTTTCCTTTTTTCTTTTTTGAGAGAGTGAGAGGGAGCAAGGAAGGGACAGAGGGGGAGAAAGAGAGAGGGAGAGAGAGAGAATCTCAAGCACGCTCCACACCCAGTGTGTTTTGTGTCTTAAATTCCAACTCGGGGCTTAATCCCACAACCGTCAGCTCATGACCTGAGCCGAAATCATGAGTAAGACACTCAACCAACTGAGCCACCCAGGTGCCCCTACAAGTTGCTAGTTTTTGATAAAGGCCCCACACTGCTACCTGGGATTAATTTTCTGCCCTGTCCTCTGGTCTCTTGATTATTCTGAGTTATCTTCTCTGCTCCCCCACGCCTAGCACATACTCCTGTAAAAAATGGCCTGTGTTTACAGCTAAGTAGTTTTCGCAACCTGCCTCCTGCCCATAGATGTTTTGTATTGCAGGGCACAAAACATGGCCTCTACATTTCTTACTATCTCTTTCATTCTAGGCTTGTTCAATTTCTTCAAAAATGTTTTGGGTTCTGTATGCATCAGTCTGCATAACACTTTATTGAACAAAAGTCACACTTCAAATCTATTCAAAGTGCACACCAGAAAGGAGCATCCTAAGAACAGGTGTTTTGACAGGTGCACACTGTGGGGACTTATATGACCTATAACATCTAGTAGCTTACATAGTCTCACTTTGGCATACTCTAGTGACTGACTCCCAAACCTGCCCAGACTGAAGGAGACAGGCTAAGGGCCTTACCCCTCAATGAGTGTGAATACTTTTGAGACTGGCTTTTACGACTGCCACACCATGATGAATCAAAAGCTATCCCCTGTGCCTACTGAGCCTGTAATTCTAGGGGGAAAGATCAGAAAGAGTCACAGTGAGAGTATATTCTGAGTTTTATTTTCTTATTTTAACATATAAAGAGAAAGACATGAGTTGAGAAAAGTATTTGGAATCTTACTAGTAGAAATTAAAGGGAACATAGAGAACCCTCAGAAATGTGAGGCTTCCGAGGAGATTGAAAAGCCGTTTGCTTCTAAACACCTGCATGGTAAGAAGCAGACTGAAAAAGCCCCATTAGTAACAAAAGACACATGCATTTCCTCCATTGAATAAAGTCACTCAGGTTTGTTGCCAAGATCATATTAGAAATGTTGTTTCCCGGCCTAAGCTTATTGCTTCAGATGGTCACAAACTATCCACCCTTAAACGTAGAGACAGGGACTGGAGATCAAGAAAGAAAAGACAGGGGCACTGTGTGGCTCAGTTGGTTAAGCATCTGACTCTTGGTTTTGGCTCAGGGCATGATCTCACGGTTTCGTGAGTTCCAGCTCTGTGCTGACCAAGCGTGGAGCCTGCTTGGCATTCTCCCTTTCCCTCTGTCTCTGCCCCTCCCCTGCTTGCTCTCTTGTCTCTCAAAATAAATAAATAAACTTAAATAAACTAAACTAAACTAAACTAAACTAAACCAAATTAAAATAAAATAAAATAAAATAAAATAAAATAAAATAAAATAAAATAAAATAAAATAAAATAAAATAAAGAAAAGACATAACGTAGGCCTTAGAATTATGGCTATAGGAAAGAACTTTGAACACAGACCCCAAAATGGAAGCAAGTAAAAGGAAATAGTTTAGGGAACGTCTAAAGTTTGAGGATTTGTATTGCCAGAGAAACCATAAGTCAAGTTAAAAGAACCACTTACCTTAAATAAAGTTTAAGCCCCTGAACTTGACCATGAAGAAGTAGATTTTAAAGTAATGTAGCTCTAAAGGTAAACATGTTTCCCAAACTCCATCTTAGATTGGTCCTTGATAAAACAAAGGCCAGTAAGATCCTATCAGAAGGCAGAGCCAGGAACTGCCAAGAACTAGGAAAAGGGGCATTTTTTCAAATAACAGAGTCAGAGTGTCATCAAAGAATGTGCCCCGCTACAAACAGGAGACTTCACTGGTCCAGGTAGGCAGATTTTATCAGCGCTGTGTGCCAGTGATGGTCATGTGGTATCTCGTCACTCTTTTTTTTGACTGGGAGTCTGACTTGTGGTGACCGTGTTCAAGCTCCTCCGTTACGTGTTAGTATGGGAGAGGAGATGAGGGCTGGCAGCACACTTCATAAGGTACAGGTCTCCGTAGGGAGCTACTCTCAGAAGTCAGAACTGTTTGCTGGTTGCAATGACTGGATAACACTTTAGATTGTCTCTTATGAGGAATCAAGTGAATATGTCCTAAGAGTGGGAAAAGGGGTATGCACGGTATCTGGTGGCCCTGGGAGCTAATCGTCTATAAAATTCATGCTCCACTGATAGAATATAGAATCAGTGCTAGGAAGAGAAGGCCCAACAAGCAAAGTGATTTTTCTACCCCCATTGCATATAGCTGTGATCAATGTGACTAATTCTCAACAAGGATGAGTGTGTGTTGTGTTTCACTTTTAAGCCAAGTTGGTGAAGAACCATGTGTGAACAGCTTCATGATATTCTTCTTCTTCCAACTAGCTCAATGCAAATGAGCATAGCAAATTTGAGCCACATGTGGAAGCTCAAAATGAAAGGAGACTGGGTCTTTCAGTACTGCTTGGAGAAAAACTCTCTACATATCAGAGACGGTAACTTCTTCTTGTGTAAGTTATTATACGTAGAAGTAATTTGTTGTATCAACTGGGATTATCTTACGTAAAACAATTTGTAATAAAAGGTGTGGTGCAAAATTTACCTACATAAGGGAGTTACTGGGTTGTACTATCTGATAGATACAGGATTGTTTCTCTTATACTCAGGCAATGAGCCCAAGTCATACATACATATATAAAACATAACCAGATAAATAAATCTAGCTTTTGAAAACTCACTCATGCAAACACTGATTCTTCCACCCAACATAGTTATTTAGCATCTCCTATCTTTCTTACTGTTATTAAACTCTTTTTTTAATGTTTATATATTTTTGAGAGACTGAGAGAGCCAGAGCATGAGGAGTAAGAGAGAGGGGCACAGAATTGGAAGCAGGCTCCAGGCTCTGAGCTGTCAGCACAGAGCCCGACACGGGGCTCGAACTCACCAACAGTGAGATTATGACCTGAGCTGAAGTCAGACTCTTAACCGACTGAGCCACCCAGGTGCCCCTCTATTATTAAACTCTTAGTTATAGCTCCCACTATTTTTGACTGTCAAATGTCAAATAAATCTCTACCTTGAAAAGGCCATATAGTATTTTAAGTAATAATGAAGTAGATACATACTCATAATATACCCATGTGCTATATGTCATGAAAGATAAAATGCTTTTTTTATTATAAATAAAATGTTTAAATTTTACTATAAGTTAGAAGAGAAAGACTGATTCCTTCTCAGGCAACTGAGGAAAACATTTTATAATAGGCTTTACCTCAGCTTAGTCAGCAAAGTTGAGCCAGATTCTGAGAGGCAGAAGGAACAACAATGTGTTTTAGAAAGAGAAAATATTAGTGGTCAGAAGTTTAGGAAGAGAGGGACGATGGGGCACCTGGGGGCTCGGTCAGTTAAGTGCCTGACGTTGGTTCAGGTCCCGATCTCGATCTCGTAGTCATTGAGTTCAAGCCTCTCATTGGGCTTGCTGCTGTCAGTGCAGAACCTAACTCAGATTCTCTGCTCCCTCTCTCCCTGACCCTCCCCTGCATGCTCTCTCTCTCTCTCTCTCTCTCAAGAATAAACATTTTTTTTTAATATAGGAAGAGAAAAATGAAGATAACTTGGGATTTTAGTGTTTTCAGCCTCTGACCTTTGACAAGGAAACTAGAAGATGAAATTGAGACATAAGGTATGCCAGATCACCGAAGAACAGTGAATCCCAAGCTAATGCAATTTTAATTTTATTGGCTAAACTTTGTTAAGCAATGGGGAGGCACTCCCATTTATTTTTCCCTGAGGTAGTTCGCCCTGGCCCCGCCTGCCCGGAGCTGATAGGCCTGGAAGACAACTTGTATAGCAGAAATAATGGGATTGTTGAACTTAGAAATAAACATTCTTGCAGAGGCATTTCCCCAAAATTTAGGGCAAACCAAATAATGATTTGTTTGAACTAAATCACCTGACCTGGGCAATACTGCTTCCTTGTCGTTTTAAGACTTTGGCGAATTTTCCCCTCATATTGTAGTATATTGGCAAACATTTAAGAAGCTGCTTCTGACAGTTATAATTAAGCTTCAAAGGGAACAGTCACAGCCAGACATTTAGTTGGGCTGAAATGATTTCCTTTTTTCCATTGTTACCAATGTGCAACTCACCCTAGCTTGTTTCCCATCATGTTTTCCAGAGGGCAAAGAAATGTTTCAATTTAGGATGGTAGGAAAAGTCAGTATGCCAGCAAGAATTTTTATTGCCATCTGATTCAGAGCTAGCTCTGAATCACCTTGGGCCACTGCACACTCCAAAAACACCATGACATTCCAGGAACTACTTGGTCCTGTCCCCTCATCAGTGCCCTTCAACCAGGTAGACCATGCTTCAGCCTGCAGAGCTATTCAGTGTTCATACAGTCCATTGTCTTCCCACATCCATGTCTATTTGCCTGCCTTTTAGTTCAGTTGTATCCATACCTGTGTGTCCTCCTCTTCTCCAGCATGCCCCCTCCACTACCAACCAGGCTCACTTAACCACAGAACTCTTATTTATCCTTCAAGACTCATGGTTGTGCAGAAGTATCCTTTTTAAATGAGACCTTCTCTGATGATACTTAGAAAAATTAACTGGATCCTTATGCACTCATAGCACTTCAAAAACTAAACTGTTTCCAAATGAAATTTGAATTGTGTTATATGTATCTGACTTGCAAAACTGTGAGCTCTTGGAGTACAGGGATGGCCCAACGTTGCACGTACCAGATTGCCATTGGGAGGCGGAGGAAGGAAAACCACACAAACCTCCAGAAACCACTGAGAAATGTCAACTTCAAAGAGGGGCATAGAAGGTTAGGAGGCGGCTTAGATAAGATGGCCAAAAGATTAATAAGTAAAGAGTGTAAGTAAATATGAAAACATCTGTAGGAGAATTTAAGACAAAATAAGGTAAACCCCCATCTTGCTTTCAAGATTGTTATAATCTTGTGTTGTAGAAAAAGCTACAGAACAACACTCCTCAGTAAATAGCATAGAAGAGCAATCCAGTACCGATTTCTGGGGAACAGGTGTATAGAGGTTCTAAGAGAGATGAATGACCAGCCGTGTGGACTCCAGCCGTGTCACCTTGAGCGCTCGAACTGATAAACTTGATGCAATCACCCAAGGTGATGCTGTGATGACTGGCCAAAATGAGCGAGATGAAATGCTCTTGATAGGAGTCAAGGAAATGAACCACAAAAGGAGAGGATAACACGGAGATAATTTCCTGTTTAAAGCGTGCTTTCTGTGTGTCCGCTGTGTCAGTTTCTAAAGTACTGACTGGGACAGTAGTGTGTTCTTCCCAGGTGTGTGAATTCATCCATCAGCACCTTTGTGTTCAGTTGTTGAACCAGTTACAGTAGTCCACTCCTGTATCTTTATACTTTCACAATTACAGCATGAAAGACTGTTCAATCCATTGTGTCTATTCTATACCTGGAATCTACCAGTCTAGTTACCTTGTCAAAGAAGAAAATGAGGTTATTCTGAACTTCTTTTTTTTTTGTTTTTTGGGTTTTTTTTTTTTTGGACTCCTAAGGAACAATGTCACCCTTTCCTGGTGCTCCTAAAGTTATGCTGTGGTAATGTCTTCTTGAATCTTATCTGAATTGATATGGAGCTGCAACACTTAAATGTAAAAAAAAAAGAGGTTTGGGGAGGCTTACTAAGAAAACACACGTGCAAAATTCAACTGCAAAAACTGTGAATTCATGAAGAAATACACAAAAACATAAAAAAGAAAGAAAATTAGGAAGACAGAAATCTTTGAATGAAATAGAAATTTTCTTAATACTGTGTTAAGATTCATAACATCAGTTAACTTGCAAAAGTCCTTACTTTATGACTTAGTTCTATTTCCATTGTGGCAAGAGTAATATAAGGAAATGTAAGTAGCCTTGATCACAATGAAATGGGATATGAAGGGAGTGTGGTCGGTGGAGCAAAGGCAGTGAATGGTGAAAGTTATATGAATTGAATAGAGAGAGAATTGCCACTCAATGATCTGCTGGTTGCAAAATCTGACTCCCAGTGTTTGATCGGCGGTCCATGTGTTCTTGCATGAGAGCGAGTATTAGGACCTAGTTCCTCTTTCTCAATAGAAAGCAGGTAAGTAAGTATACAGGGGCTTGTAAGTGACATTACAGTCCTGTTGAAATATATCTGTAGGAAACCAACAAAATGAAAAGAATGGTAGAAAACTAGAGAGCAAACATCTACATGTGTAAAGGAAGGAAGAGGATAGATTTTGAGAAATGTTGTCTTACAATGGTAACTAGTGATCTCTGGTGAATATATAGTGCTTATTTTATAAAAATCTTCTTTGTTGGATTGATGGCTCAATCGGTTGTGTCTGACTTCAGCTCAGGTCATGATCTCACAGTCTGTGAGTTCAAGCCCCACATCAGGCTCTTTGCTGACAGCTCAGAACCTGGAGCCTGCTTCAGATTCAGTGACTCCCTCTCTCTCTGCCCCTCACCCAGTCTCACTCTGTCTCTGTCTCTCTCTCTTTATCAAAAATAAATAAACATTTAAAAATTCTTCTTTGCTTTTTGAATAAATGTGGAATAAATGCTAAATACAAGACAGAGATTTGGAGGATAAAATATTAGTAAAATAGATCTAGACGAACAGACAAATAGATGTCAGATGGGCATAATTTTACAAAGTAACACAGTTTTACAAAAAAAGTAAAGATACATATCAAAAGAATTAAAAAGAATAAGTCGAATTACTGTCAAAGCACAAGATTCTCAAACTCAAAATGCTTGCTAGGGCCAGCAACAAACAAGGCGAATGAGTGAACCAATGACACATTTAAATGAAGCCCTTACCCTAAACTTCAGCTTAACTTTCACCCTGGCAATGAGGGGTCCAAAAAAAGTTTGAGACAATCTTCTGTTTTACATTTTGTTAAATATTCAAAATTTTAAAGTTATGGACTCTTTTAATTTTCTTAAGCCATTGTGTGGGTCAAATGAAATGCATCAATAAATCAGAGTTGATCTTCATGCTACCGGTTTAAGATGTCTACCTTAGAGGATTAAGAAATGTTCTGTGCAGTGTAATATAACTTGCACTTCTCATTGTGTGATATGTAGAATATAGGCATGTAGAATTTAGGCATGAAGCAATTAAAGAAAAGAACATCCCAAGCAAAAGCAACATCATGATGTAAGTTAGGAAAATACAAGTGTAATGGAAATAAATGAGAAACTATGAAGAACTTATTTTGAAAGGGGTGCTGAATCTATGATGGGGAGGAGCAGGAAATATGATAATATGAGCACTTAATAAAGAAGGTGAGGATAGTCAGGAGTGTGCACATATTCTTTCAAAGCAAGTCATGTCCAATATGCCTCGTTGTGTTTCATAAGGGTGGGAGCTTGGTACCATGCCAAAAAATGTGAACATTGATTTCAGTAGAGTAACCTTGGAGATAAGTTGATGAGATATCTTCAACCCTGTTTTGTTCAACGTTTGTCAGTGATGTTGATGATGATCAAGAAGACCTTTACTAGATTTATAGCTGATACAAAGTTGATAGGGATCACTAATGTGATGTCATACTCAAACCTAATAATTTTGAGGCTAAATGCAAAATTTTAATAAAACACTAAAGGAGGAGCTGAGGAAGTTAAAGAAATAAGTATAACATGCATGTAAAGAACCCAGAAATCCACCGTATTAAGAATATTAAGATTTGGAAAAACTAATGAACATCCCTCATATCATACAGTTCATGGCAGAAGTGGAATGAATTCTTCGAGTCTATCTGGAATCAAAGTCTGTGTTCTTTCTTATCCAGCACAGAACCAGTAAGTATAAAAGTACCAGGTACTTTTCTTAGGAGAACTTTAGCTTATATTTTGTAGTGAGTGAGAGATTGAGGTAAATGTCCTTTAAGGTCATAATTAATTATAAAAATCTATGTTTTATTGTTTTCTGATAACACATTAAAGAAGTTTGCACCTGATATACTCAGTAGAGTGGATCCAATTGTACATAAGCTAAGGTTTCTATGTCAAAGAATGAAATGTTCTTATTTCTATTGTTCTTTTCTTCATTTCACAATAATAGCAGAATACACTTGTTTTGCCAATGAAAGATGTTTCCATCTCAGTTATAAAACAAACATTTTCTGAGCGCCTATTAATTGCTAAGGATATTTGGAAGTACTGTAGATACAACGAAATTTCCTCCCATAAAGCATTCAAGAAAAATTTAAATACAGTTTTTAAGGTCTTCATTGGTTGCCTTTGAAATTTTTAGTGTCTGACATCTGAACTATAACTTTCTGTAAAAGACTTTAAGATTATGTGTATGGGAGGGGCGCCTGGGTGGCGCAGTCGGTTAAGCGTCCGACTTCAGTCAGGTCACGATCTCGCGGTCCGTGAGTTCGAGCCCCGCGTCGGGCTCTGGGCTGATGGCTCAGACCCTGGAGCCTGTTTCCGATTCTGTGTCTCCCTCTCTCTCTGCCCCTCCCCCGTTCATGCTCTGTCTCTCTCTGTCCCAAAAATAAATAAACGTTGAAAAAAAAATTAAAAAAAAAAAAAAGATTATGTGTATGGGAGCATGTATATGTCTATGTGTCTGTTACACCACACTCCTTAGAATGAAAATACTGAATGCTTGCCCAACACATGCCTTTCGTTCCCTCTTCTTCCTTTCCTCTCTTTCCTATCCGTACTCCTCACACCCCATTTCCTCCACCCGTGAAATTCACGTCTTTCAAAACTGTCAGGGAAGCAGTTAAAAGCAAATAATTCTTATTTTTGTTATTTTGTCTTTTGCTTCACTTTTGATTAAACAGCAATATCTTACCTGATTACCAAATTCAATACAATGTATTGACCGTTTCCAAAGACAGAAAATGCATCCTAAATTATGAGATTAATCAAATTAAAATTCCTAAAAATATGTTCTCTCCAAAAAGAAAATAAATATCCTGAAATAAAAGGAACAATTTGTAAACTACATATGTATTTTCTTTGCTTTTTCCTTTTTTTAAAGTTTATTTATTTATTTTGAGCAAGCAAGAGAGAGAGAGAGAGAGAGCAGGGGAGGGGAAGAGAGAGAGAGGGTGAGAGAGAATCCCTAGCAGGCTCCACACCATCAGCATGGAGCCCAATGTAGGGCTCAAACCTGCAAACCATGAGATCATGACCTGAGCAGAAACCAAGAGTCAGGAGCTTAACTGACTGAGCCACCCAGGCAACCCTGAATTCTGTATATTTTTCTCAAAGCTATTACTATAAAAGGAAGTCCATTGTTTACAAGTATGATTTTAAGTTATTTATACACACAACACATCAGTCACCTGTGTTTATTTTTTATTTTTATTTTTTTACTTGATTATAGCCAACACACAGTGTTACTTAGTTTTAGGTGTACAACATAATGACTCAGTTTCTCTATACCTTACGCTGTCCTCTCCACCAACCTAGCAACTGTCTGTTACCATACCATGCTGTTACAATGTCATTGACTCTATTCCCTCTGCCTTTTATTCTTGTGACTTATTCATCCCATAATTGGAAGCCTGTATTTCCCACTTGCCTTCACCCATTTTGTTCAACTACCCACACCCTTTCCGGCTGGCAAATGTCAATTTGTGTTCTGCATTTATAGACTTAATTCTGCTTTTTGTTTGTTTGTTCATTTGTTTTGTTTTTAGATTCCACAAAGGAGTGTTTAAACTGGGCACATTTAGCATGTTCTTCCAACACTTTAAATTGTACTTTTCTTCATGATATTTTAAGTAGCTGTTTATGATTTGAAACTTTCTCATTATCATTATACCCATTGTTTATTTTTGTTGTTATTCCCATAAAGAAAGTTATGGCATCCAACTCTTTGATCTCTCTTGCAATTAAATTGGCCATGATAATCGATGGGTCTATGTATATGGACAGTGTATTTTCAAGGAGTTAAAACAAAAAGCTTTAGTATGACCATTCTTTTTTTACTTTACAGAGAAAAGGGAAATATTTAATATACTGTATTTCAAATATTCCTCGATTGGGTAACTTAAAAAAACATTTTAAGTTTTTTGTTTAAATTCCAGTTAGTTAACATACAGTATAATTATTAGTTTCAGGTGTACAATATAGTGATTCAACACTTCCATACATCACCAGTGGTTCTAAACATAGTTTTTGCAAATAAAAAACATACATTGATGGACTCCCTTCTTCATTTGACTTCAGAATTAAAACTCACTGGCATTTGACAACGGCAATTATTTTAAAAATTAACAGGCTGATCCCTCCCCAGAAAGTGCTTTTTCAGATGTAGTCCTGGTGACAGTGTAGGATACCTATTTCTCTGGGGTACACCTTGGATGATGTGGACTTTGAAAATTCAAGTTACACCCAGGATTCCATTCCCTGGTGGTTACTCATCTGGACCACAGACATGCAGGACCTGTCTGAAAGAGACCTAGGCATCAAGCGGGCTCCACCAGTGAATCATCCCTTTAATACAGCAAAACCTTAGAGGGAAGAGCAGGGAGGATATATTGGTTGTTAGGAAAACGTAGGCTACAGGTGGAAAATGACATCCTCAATTATTAATAAGACCCAAGGTGCGAGTCACATAATTGTTCTAATTTTTAAGCATGATGGAGAGCATGAAGCCTTTCTTTAAGTTGGTAAGAGGTCCCAATAAATGCCTAAACTTTACAGATTTGCATGTGGTTTTAGAATGTGATTTATAAAGAAGGTGGAGATCCCAACTCCCTTGATCGCCTCTCTCTCTATATATATATGCCTCATTGTGTGTTTTAGTGCTCTGGGAAGTGTCTTGACACAGAACCTGAGCTGGACAAAGCACTCTTGACCTGAGTGAGCTAACTGGCACCATGAAATTATTGAGTGTCTTTCTGCTCCTGTCTCTGGCTCTTTTCAGCATTTTCTCAGGTGAGTTTTTTTTTCTTAAAATTATAATCCAGTATTTATACTTAACTGGAAATAAGTGTATTTCTCTACCATATTTCACAATTCTCACGATTTTGATATTTAGAAAATTCTGAGATCATAATAATGATAATGATTGTGATAATGAAAATGGAGATAGTAATGATAAACATAACTTTTGTGTTGAGCATATACCATATTCCAGGCATGTACTAAGGGCTTTTATGCATTATCTCCAATACACATGGCAAGGTATTTATATCTATATTCTATATATAAAAAGAAGAACATGGCACAAAGAACTTAAGAAAATTGCCAAAGGACTTGCAACTAGTAAGTAGAATTTAGAATTTGAATCCAAGACTTCTAGACATTACAGTTGATATTTGTTCCACAGAACTAGTCTGGAGGATGAGTAATCGTTGTTAACTATTAGTTTGGCTTCTGAGACAAAAGGAAGATTTCCTGTCCTTATTATTCTTATAACTGGGCTGCAAATAACTGAAATTGAAGCCAGAAGGAAAAAGGCCACTCAGAGAATGTTCCAGAAAAGTGAATGAATCCTAAAATGCAGAAACATATAGGCTGGTAGTTAATTAATCCTTCAGGCAGGGGACTATCTTTTGTCACTTTAATGAGCAATGGTCATATATTCTATCAATTCAGACTGTTTACAGGGTCATTACAGTTCAATCTGGCATTTTTCATCACAGGATCATGTGCACAAACAGGGCCACTGTACCTATTTACTTCCTTCTTTATTATTCTCTTCTTTGCTGTTACAGTGGACAAAGCACATGCTAGAGACTCGAGACCCAACACCTAGGCCCAAATCTGCCACTAATGGCCTGTGTCACCTGGAGAAATAGCACAACATTTTGAGATCTTCTCTCCTTTGTAGAATACTATAAATGTGTGGGTTCTGGGAACTTCCATGTCTGATACAACGTTTTCCAGTGACAAAAGTGGTTGAATTTTGCTGCTATCAGAGATTTTAAATGGCTGAACATGTAAAAAAAACAAGAATTTTTCATTGAAACTAAGAAGATGGACAAGTCATGGTTTGCCGGGAACTGGTCATATTTTTGTAAATAAATACACTTAGAAATTTTTTTTTTAAAATTGGATACAAGATTTCAGTGATGCTATTGAGTTTGACTACGTAAGCCAAACAGCTTGAGTGAGTGGTTCAGTCAACTGCTGAGGTGACATAAAAAATAGATCTATAACTACATTAAAATTTACTTACAAAGATAGTTTCAGAAATTAACTGATATCCTTTTATTGCTTCTCTTTACAAAAGCTAATGGATATTCTCATTGGATCTGAGACTAACACTAACCCAAAACTGAGTCCCTCACAGACTTATCCGTATTTGGGAAGGCACTGGGCCTAAGAGTCTTAATGTGCCAAGGGAAATGAAGATCAGTCTTGGCATTTCCTTTTTACAGCTGTGTGATAACACTGCTGTGTGTCATTTTCCCCTTCTGTAAAATGGGGATGTAAAAGGGCTGGCCCTACATGGCGGTTTAAATGAGAAAATGCATGCAAAGTCCTTAACATAGTGAGTGGGGCATTGTGAGAGTTCGACGAATGCCTATTAATATTGCCATTATTAAAGTTTAATAATAAGAATACTGGATTGGACTCAGACATTGTAAATATTAATCCTGCTTCTGCCTTGACATTTCCTACCTAGGAGACATTTGGTGAAATCTCTCCTCTTCTGATTAAAGATCTGTACAGTGGAGAAATGATGAAAAATTATAACAATGTATTGTCATAAAAATCATTTGAACCGGTCATAAAAATATAGGCTTCCAGGCCCCATGTGATCTTATACAATGGAGTTTTCAAATGATTATCCTTAGAATTTATACTTTGTTGTTGTTTTGTTTTTGTTGTTGAAATTGTGCTTTACTTATTTATTTTTTTAGTAGAGAAATCCTCTTTTTTCATTGAATATAGTGGGCACACAGTGTTACTTTAGTTACAGGTGTAGAACATAGTGATTCAACAAGTCGCATACATTATGCTCTCTCTGCTCACCACAATTGGAGCTACCATCTAGTAACCCACCACACGGCTTACTGCAGTAAGGTTGGTAATCACTACAGCAGATGTTCATTAATTTCCTTTTAAATTTAAAAGCCTTGTGCTGACCAGAGCTAGAGAAGGATCACACTTACTCATCCACTCTCTGTCATCAAAGTGGCCTTGGGCTTACATGGGAGAAGTGTTGTTGACATAGAAGTTCCACAGAAATGGCCAGAAATCAGCAGCAGCGTCTACCAGAACTGAACCTAAGACTTTTATATCAGTATTTTAAACCACTGAGCGAATTAGCCACAACCTAAAATTCACACACATAATCTTAAAGGTGGAGGGAGAGAGAGAAGCAAGACTGTATTTATGGACTTTTTTTCTCTTTCGGGAATTTAGAAAGATGTAGCAGGAGAATGAGTCATAGAGAAGAGAATGAGTTTGTCCTTAAGAGTCTATATTTGGGCCAAGTCTTGAAAGCTGGTTGAGTATAAAGGGCAGAAGTGCAATGTGGGGCTCAAAGAACAAACAAATGTAGTGCCTTCCCCAACTGCCTGTAACAAAGGGTTTGGGGAGGGACTCCATGCACTTGAATCCTAGAATGTCAAATGTAGAGGAAATCTTCCAACCCAGTGAAGCCAGAGATGACAAGGTCATTTCCAGAGTAAATGAGTGACTCGACCAGGGCTATCACATGAATTTCCAGACCCTTAAATTATTTCCTCTCACCTCATCCCAACCTCCAGAAAATATTACCCCATCATAGTACATGTGCTTAATATCCTTTTCAAACTTTCTACTGCTCCCTAAGAAGTGAACACATATAAAAAATAAAACTACCATGCCAAGATTTGTTGAGATGACCAAGAACCAAGAACAAGAAACATGCTGGGCTTGGGCGTGTCCTAATTTTGCAAATCTCTCTTTTTTGCACATTCAGAGACTACCTTGTTTGGATTTTGTGCTTTTTTTTTCAGGTGTCTTCAGTCAAGAAGGAAAGGTCAGTACATATTTTTTATCTTTTATTCAGACCTGGGTGGTGTTTGGCTAGAATTCCCAAACCAAAGAGAGGTTTGCCTGCGGGTGAAAGAGCAGAAACAATGAACAAGCAGACCGAATGCAGAAATCAGAAGCAAATCCTTTTTCAGCTGTAGCATCTCTACGAATATACTGTGTTCCACTTAAAAGAGCCTAAATGCCCATTCTCAGATTTTGTTAAAGTGAAATGAGTATAAATAAAAACAGGATGAATCTGTGATAGCACTGATTTCTATCACTCATTTCACTGTGTGATCTTGGGCAAGTTACTCAGCTTCTCTGAGCTGTAATTTCCACAACTATAGAAAAGGGATAATATTATTCACCTCATAGAGTTAGATTTAAGTTAAATAAACTATGTGGGAGCATTTGGTAAAAGGATGACTTAGCGATTAATCGTTACCAGTTTATCAAGGAGTTATTAGGACAGAGGCTGCTACTTTCTGTTTGGAAGCAAGGCAGTCGGTGGAGGCAGCTTGTTTAATGTTTTGCACTGAGGATACACACACTGATTCACTCAAACTGAAATACAATTTTGGTTAAAAATAGGAATAGACACGAGTTATCTTCAAGATTTGGCTGATTAATCCACCAACTTTTTTCCAGTTCTCTTGTTCTACCAAAAGACAACACAAATCATCAGTATTCGCTCTGCCAATCCTGTCCCTGTGTCTATACTGAACATTTTTACGTGACTTTTGGCCTTGGTTCTTGTTTATCCTTGTTGTGCTCAAGAACTCTTGGCGTCCAGATACCACTGCCAAATGATTGGAGTTAGCAAAGGAGTTGAAAAATATTTTCCAACCCTAGTATACCTACCACTTGCACAAAACTTTTTTTTATTTCAAATTTTAGCATCTCAGAAATTGATGAATGCCTTACAATCGATGATGCCTTACAATTAACTGCCAGTGTGTGTGTGTCTTTGTGTGTGTGCACAAACACATGCACTTGTGTCCTAGTGCACGTGCACATGTGTTTGTATTGCTATATATAATCATACATTCTAAATTTGATTTATTCTTATGTTTAAATATATATGGTAGCACAGACTATGTTAAATGTCAAAACCAACAAACAGAGAAAGGACATCAGATCAAGACAAACATTTCATATCCCATTAGGTAGTGATATGTGATAAGGCTATTATACATACTTTTAAAATATATGGAATTTAACCCCAGCTTTCTCCTTAACACACAAGTTGCTTCTCTTCTTTCAGCTTGGAATTCCAGATGGGACTTTTCGTGTTTTCTAGGGCTCATTTAAAATCTGCAATTTACTAATTCTATTCCTTTAGATGGACCCAAGTCTTAGAGTCTACTTCCCTGAGGATCACAGGGGATGCTTCCTCAGTATGCCAATCCCTAGACACCATGCAAGACTTACTGAATAATAATCACACAGCTGGGGAGTTTTGAATCTACATTCTAGGTAATTATCTGATGCTGGGAAGCAGTGACTTTCAAACATTCAAACACACTAGAGACAACATAGACCAGTCCTTGTTCGAATACTTACAGGCTGTCTCTTGGGATGTCTCTTGCCTTCTCATTGTCTCTGTTTCCACATCCCTAAAATGAAAATACGGATTCAATGATCTCTAAAGCCTCTTCTGGCCTTAGGTATCTGAATCCTATGAAGGCTACTGTTTTTCTTCTGCGTGGCTGGAAGGATGGTGACAGTCCCATCAAAAGACAGAAGTTCAAACTGTCTTTAGGAGCATGCCTACTCAAGTTGATCCAGCCAGTACAAAGGGAGAAAGATTTTCTCTGACATCAAAGTCATTCTTCTGATGCCAGGAAAGCTCTCCATGATGGAGCACCTGATGGGAAGTTAGAGTGAGCAGCTGAAATTATTGACTTGTAAAAGTTTCACATTCTTTCAAAGAGAGTGTTCAAACTAAACAAAAAGCATGTTCCTGGACTTTTGGAATTAAGAGTCTTGTAAAATTTTCCCCATAAATGTAAATGACTAATATGCTGTCAGCTCTTTAATTTGCCAAGTAGGAACATTAAGTAACATAAAAATAATATAGTAATAATAATAATTAAAAGTAAAACTATTTGCCCTCACCAGCCTTCATTAAAGAAATTATTGTATCATACCAAAGTGCTTGAATGACATAATCTCAAAATAAGAATAGTTTTTTTAATGGAATAGATTTTTCTTTTAGAACTATTCCCTACAGGGGCGCCTGGGTGGCGCAGTCGGTTAAGCGTCCGGCTTCAGCCAGGTCACGATCTCCTGGTCCGTGAGTTCGAGCCCCGCGTCAGGCTCTGGGATGATGGCTCAGAGCCTGGAGCCTGTTTCAGATTCTGTGTCTCCTTCTCTCTCTGCCCCTCCCCCGTTCATGCTCTGTGTCTCTCTGTCCCAAAAATAAATAAAAAAAAAAAAAGTTGGAAAAAAAAAAAAAAGAACTACTCCCTACATTGTTTTATTTTTCTTATTTCCCTACCAAGCTGTGTATTTGGGAACATAATCTTAAGGATCTGTTTAAAAGAATATTCCAGATTGAAATTAACATAACAAACTGCTGAAAACTAATAATCGTCAACCATTTCCTTTTTACAATAATTTTAAGATACCTATATTTATTTCTGGTAGTATTTTTAAAATTATTTTTAATGTTTATTTATTTTTGAGAGTGAGAGAAACAGAGCACAAGCGAGAGAGAGACAGAGAGAGAAGGAGACACAGAATCCAAAGCAGGCTCCAGGCTCTGAGCTGTCAGCACAGAGCCTGACACAGGGCTCAAACTCACAGACCGTGAGATCATGACATGAGCCAAAGTCAGATGCTTTACCACCTGAGTCACCCAAGTGCCCCTATTTCTGTTAGTATGTTAAGATAAAGGCATGGTAAATATTAGTATAGTTAGTAAAACAATGGTCTATGGCTAAAATATGTTTGGGACAGTTCATTTTTCCTAATTAGCTTGCATTAATTTACAGTTAAGATACTGAGAGAATAACTAAATACAACTTGGCAGTGTTAACCGGCATCTATAACTACGGATAGGAGAACTCAGGCTTTAGAAAGAAGACCTATCTCCTTCAAGTTTACCAAGAGCAGTAAAACTGTGCAGTCAGCATCTTCGGATGCCAGACTCCACATTGAGTGAGCTTCTGTAGCTCCACACTACCTCTGATCAGCAGTAGAAAGCCATTGTGCCGTACATGTGAATGCATAGTTTTCTTTTTTTTAATGTTTATTTGCTTATTTATTTTGAGAGAGTACGAGGTGAAGGAGGGCAGAGAGAGAGGGAGAGAGAAAGAATCCCAAGCAGGCTCCACGCCGTCAGCGCAGAGCCCAACTCCGGGCTCGATTTCACTAACCACAAGATCGTGACCTGAGCCGAAATCAAGAGTTGGACGCTTAACTGACTGAGCCACCCAGGTGCCCCAAGCGGCATAATTTTCTAAACAAATACATGCTATCGTTTACTATCCTCGCTTCTTAAGTAAAAAAGTACTATAATGAAAACAGTCATTTAAAATAAGCAAATTTGTCTCCACGTGCAGCAGGGATTTGGGAACTTGGAGGACTTAGAAACAGAGAGCATAATTCACTACCTTGGCTCAGGAAAGAAATGTTGAGGGTGGTGACAGGTCGTAAATTTGGAATTGGTGAAGAAGGACGTAGGGTAAAGAAATACATGAAGGGTGATACTTGCAAAGGGAAAGAAGTGGCAGTGTTTTAACCTGAGGTAGGTTGAAGAATCTGAAGAATGGTGCTATGGTAAAAAGTGAAAAAAAAAAAAAAAAACAATGAAATGTAGAACTAATTTGGAGGGAGAGATAAAGAGTTATAGTTTGGCATAATTTAATATGAAGTGTGAATCAAATCATTGACTAAAGTTGCCCTATATATTTCACCTATTCTCGCCTTTACTGAAAAATACTCCCTATGCATATATATCAGCTCCTTTCTTTATCATACCCCTCCCTGACTTGGCTTCTGCTTCCCCTGTCTTCACACTCCTTCCACACACCAAAAGTGCTCTTTAAAAAAAAAAAAAAAAAAAAAAAAAAAAGGCTGCTTTCAGGACATAGCCATTATTCATGATTTCTTTATGTGCTATGATTGATCACTCCAAATGTTTTTGGAACTCTCCCCTGACTTCTACACTACATCAATACCCTGGCTCTCCAACTATTTCTCTTCTATTCCCTTTATTGTCTTTTCTGTTTTCTTCCCAAGTATTCACTATGGGAATTTTCAAGAAAATTCTATGTATTTGATTTTTTCTCTCAGAACATGTATTTTCCCAGATGATACTGATGAGTTCCAGACCTTTTTTCCCTTTAGTCTCCATCAAAATCTCAGACTAATTCCTCATTGTCAGAAATACACCATCCTCAACATTTCTTTCCTGAGCCAATGCAGTGAATTCTGCTCTCTGTTTCTAATTCCTCCAAGTTTCAAAATCCCTGCTGTATGTGCTGATTTTAAACAACTGTTTTCATTATAGTACTTTTTTGCTTAAGAAGTCCTACACTCTGGGGTGTGTGTGTGTGTGTGTGTGTGTGTGTGTGTGTATGTATTTGCAAATTTTTATTGGCTTTATTTGTAGAACTAAAATGCTGGACTAAAATACCAATAATCCTGACTCTTCAGTTGATTTAGTAACTATATGAGCTCATTTTTCAGACAAGTTAAAGGATTTGGTAGTCACTATTAGCAAAAAAACATATTCGGGTACTAAAGTGTTGTTTTATTCCAAATTTTAGAGGGCACAGTGTTTTGAAGAACCACAAGGGGTCACCCAAGCAGTCTCCGGAAGCTGAACTAAGGAAATAAATGGAGGTGCTTGTTAAATCCAACACCAATTTTAAAAACATCCCAAAATTCACTAAAATAGGATAAGAAATAATGGGCTCCAGAAATTGTATATTGTGATACAGTTTATACATTGTTAGTATTTGTAGTAGCAATATTCCAAATACCTGGAGCTTTACAAAGTGTTTTCAAAGGATTTATCATCAAAGTTAGGGGAGGTTTGCAAGAAGAAGCTTATTTTCCACACTCCTAGCCCAGGGCTGTTTCAAATATTCTATCCTGACTCTCTACAACTTTTACATGACCACCTTGGATTCTCATAGCAACTCTGGCAGTGAAGCTTAGAAACTGTTATTTTTTTTTAAGTTTTTAATTAAGAAAATTGAGGCACAGATATTGAGTACTTTGTCTAAGATGGCACAACTAGTTAATGGCAAGCAGCAGAACAAGTCCTATAATGGGATCCTTTGGCTCCAGTTCAGGGATGGTTGGAAGCCACTACAATTTGAAAGTGTGAGGTGTGTTTATTTTCTAAGGAAGTGTGTTCATATGCCATTTGATTGATTTGCTTTTAATTGTTGAAACCTTTATTCTTCCTAGTAATTCCAGGGGGCAGTGGAAGGGGAAAGTGGCCTTGGGGAAGGAGGTGGGGTCTAGACACTCTCACGGTGTCTTCCCAACTGCCTCTCCGTATTTGCCCCCCAACTGCCTCTTCCATATCTGCTTTCTAAAGGACAAAAGAGGGTGGATTGCAAGATCAGAGGGCCGACTGCCAGGGAAAGGTGTCTTAAGGAGGCGTCTCTCTCATGTAAGAGACTTTCTTTTTTCTTTACCTCACTGACCTGACAGTAGAGACACACATACCTCCGACTGAGATGTGCTGTCCTCAGCTTCCATACTGCCTGTGCCTGGCCCAAGGGGGCATCTATCACACACTGTGCCATAATGATCTATGTCGTCTCTGTTTCCCTGATGCAAATGAGGTGGTGAGCTACTGAGAGTGTTTGTGACTGATTCCTCTTTGTATCATCAGCACCCAGCACTGTGTCCTCCAAATTACTAGCTACCCATTGGCTGTTTGTGGAATAAATGAAAATATTAATGATGATTCGGGGGTTTACAGTTCTTTCTTGGCCCAAGCACACAGTTGCAAATGTGTACATCAACGACTTAAATGTAAAATACAAAACAGCTTTTGAGAAGAAAGTGTCCTATGATTTATAATGCCCCAAAGATTTTCCAGCCTTTTTTCCATTTGGAGACCTACAAGAAAGATTACTCTCCTGGAGGTATTAAGAAAGGGTAGCGTTTTCTTTAAGAGTTGTGGGAGCAAGTGGGACTCAAGGTGAAACTATCTCCTATGCAACAATGCCCTAAGATCTCTGATAAATACCATACTGCCCAACATCAACAGTACAAGTGCCTAATTTCAACAAAAATCTATATTTAATAGTCTCAGATGCCTTAAACCTGATATATGTGATATTTTTAAACTCAGTTGTGTGATTCTTTTGCTGAGCATTTCTCCATGCAAACCTTCAGAGAGGTTTGTCAATATACAATTGTTTACATAATATCTTGAACGAATGATTCATTTCACCTTGCCCATACATTCCGTTCATAAGGTACTTCAATAAAGTCTGTATGTCTTGACTGTAAGTGTGGTCAAGGGTGCCTAGCGACAGGTGTTCTTTTTTTCTCTCAATGAGAATGTGTCGGAAATCAGCCATAGCAGATTGTTGGCAATTTGGATCAGCAATGAGAAGGAATATGTCCAAGCACTGATTTCAGTGCCTCCTGGTTATGTGGCATTGGTAAGCCACATAATTTTCTTGAGGATCACTATTCATATCCATAAACTGGTTAACATAGCATTATTCAATGCATATCTCAGGGTTATTGTGAGGCTCAACTCAACTAATCCACATAAGAATAGTTTAAATATTATGAATCCATTAATAAACATAAGATAGATGGAGTAAAGGATGGTCCCTGTGTTCATGTTTAGATGTTACTTCATTTCAGGGGCGCCCAGGTGGCTCAGTCAGTTAAGCATCAGACTCTTGATCTCAGCTGAGGTCTTGATCTGAGGGTCATGAGTCCAAGCATAGTGTTGCGTTCTGAGCTGGGTGTGAAGCCTACTTAAAAATAAATAAATAAATAAATAAATAAATAAATAAATAAATGTAACTTCATTCCACACAGCTGACATTTGGAAGAGCTCAGTTTGACCTATTACATATTGCCCATACCCTGTAATAAAATGAGTCAAATGTCATTTGCACAGCAAATACTTACTCAGTTGACACTGAATTGAAAAGAATCTTAAAACTCCAGGTTACTTCTGAGAGACCACTATAAGTAAGGAGACATATTAGTGGCATTGGTACCACCATTCCTTCCATAGAACTCATGACAAGATTTACTAATTAGTCATAGCATATGTTTTCATCAAGGCTGGATGCAACCTCAGAATCCTTCTAAATAGAGCAGCTTAGATAGCCATTACTGTGTTTTTACAGTAGGCACAAAAGTTCAAATTCCACAAATAGACTCTGAGATAGAGGAAGTTACTAATAAAGACATTAGAATGGTATTTTCAAGAGATAATAAATGGATGTAGCAGCCATGGAGAAAACTAACAAGCCATCAGATAACATCTGGGAACTCTTTGCTTACAAGGAGTTCCTTGCAATAGCATCCATATCTTTATAGCAATGCAGGAGTGCTATTAGAGTTAAATTAATACAGTAAAAGAAAGAGAGGAAAGAAGGGAGGGAAGGAGGAAGGAAGAAAAGAGGGGAAGAAGGAAGGAAAGAAAAAGCAAGCAGCATGTAAAGCCCCAAAACGACTCTCATTTAGAATAATTTAGTGTTGGAGCAAAAAGTCCTACCTATAGCATTTGCCTCACTCCTTATATGATAAGTAAGCATCTGCTGTACACCATTAACTTTCTCCTGAATATAATAACTACAGAAATGGGTTTCCTGTGTCTCAAAGGGAAAGTCTCAGTTACATTTAATAAATTCTAGTTAAGCAGATAAGGAAAGCTATTTTCTATTTCAGGAAGCTTTATATCATGGGTGTGTGTGTGTGTGTGTGTGTGTGTAAGTTTACCCAAAGCTTCTGTTCTTTTTTTTTTTTTTAATTTTTTTTTTCAACGTTTATTTATTTTTGGGACAGAGAGAGACAGAGCATGAACGGGGGAGGGTCAGAGAGAGAGGGAGGCACAGAATCGGAAACAGGCTCCAGGCTCTGAGCCATCAGCCCAGAGCCTGACGCGGGGCTCGAACTCACGGACCGCGAGATCGTGACCTGGCTGAAGTCGGACGCTTAACTGACTGCGCCACCCAGGCGCCCCCAAAGCTTCTGTTCTAAGAGACAGTCCCTTAGACAGAATGCATTAATGTCAATGTCATTGTGCTTATGTTGGTAGATTGACTGCGGTGAGTTCCGGGATCCCAAGGTCTATTGCACACGGGAATCTAATCCCCACTGTGGTTCTGATGGCCAGACATACGGCAATCAATGTGCCTTCTGTAAGGCGGTGGTGTAAGTATTCATCAAAATCAGAAACATGAGAAGCTTGGAGAAAATTTTTCATCAATAAAAATATTCTTTTATCCAAATTATTTTCAGACATTTCATTTTATACCAAATTATATGTTACTAAGGTACCAATTTCCATCCATTCTTCTCTTTTATTTTAATGGAAAGAGCCTTTCAGGAAAGAATAGAGTAAAAGATTACCCTTTATTATTCAGACTATTCAAACTTTACAGTTAGTATACTAGGAAGATTCTACCAAGGACCAATATTTATTGAATTTCCACATTTATAAGGAACAGAACAGATGCTGTAGATTTTAGCTAATAAACTGTGACCTTCCCAGTAGATCAGTTTATAATTAATAAAAATTTATCCAACCAATCAATCAGTCAATCTTTTAGTCTGATTGATTACTCTATAACCAAGGGAATTATAACCTTTGTTTAAGCCAGATAAAAGTTGTCTCACTTCCTCACCACTGTCTTCATTTCCTTGTATTAGAGTTTCTTCTGTGAATGTCTTAATTATCCTCAACTTTGCTGTAAAATTCCTAAGCACGGGTATTATATAACTCCCTATTAATAATAAGAAAACCAAGCATACAGAGTGAAATTAATAAATAGTGAATCAACACATAACAAATATGTGCCTCTTGCTTATGTAACATATCTGACTAACACCAAACTTTTCCCAGAAGAAAAGCAGTAGGGTAAGATGAGATTTGATTTAATGGATGCCTACTACTGAGAAGAACTGAATATATGATCTGCTATAAAATGCCAAATTCCTGAACACTTGGTTCAACTCCTTACAGCTTCTATCAGAACTATGACACTAGAATCTTTGCCATTATCTCTCCTGTCACTTTTGCCTTTTCCGGCTGTGTACATACTTACTCTGAGACAATGAACACTTGAAACCAAAAGGTCTAAGCCTGGGCAAAACTCTGAAATTTGTTTACATTTCATGCTGTCTGTAATTTGTCCAGATGTCATCTCTGAGTACATTTAATTGACCTCTGCCTTGTCGTAAATGTGGAGAAATGTAGAATCACATGACTACATGAACTATGGAAAGCAAACCTTTTTCCAACCTTTGTGAGGAATACTGATGATACTGCACTGACCATGCATTCATCTTTCTCTTTTGTAGGAAAAGTGGTGGGAAGATCAACCTAAAGCATCAAGGAAAATGCTGAAGTTTTGTGCAGTGTCTGTGCTGACTTCCAGCTGCTGCTTTTCTCACTTCTGTTTTTCTCTAATGGATCCTTTAAATTTATAAGACACACCTACTCTGCCTGGCTCTTGGGTAGCTCAATACATATCTATTTCCCTGGATTTGCTTGTCAATAAAGTAAATTCTGTAGAAGCATTTCTTGTGTTTTTACTCTGAGATCAAGAAGACATACAGATATAATTACATGGCTTATTGACTGGCATAAACTTGGATAAAAAGACCTGGTTTTTTTGGATCTAAATCAACCAAGCAGTCACTGTGGGATCTTGGGAAAATCTCTTCCCCTCTCTTATTCTTACAGTTGCCACGTGGATGGTAAAGTATTTTTAACAATGTGATACCACATTAGGCTTACAGTTATTTTACAGTATCTATTATTTAAGCTGTAGAATATGTAATATCATTTCTTCCTAATTTCAGGAAAAATATTTTATATAAAAATAAAACGTTCAGCTTCTCTAGACCCCAGCTTTCTCATCTTTATGGAGTGGTGGACTTATGCAGATAGATGTTACCCTTTATTTATACAATTTAATAGGACCCAACCAAACTGGGGGATGCATCTAATATTTAGATAAAGAGCCTGGGAGTGGATTAAGTTATGCTAGGGAAGATAGACACCTTCTACTTCTTCAAGTGTGGTATTTGTGCTCTTCCGTGCTTACAGACTATTCTTTTTGCTGGAGCAAAATGATCATATAATATATAATTAGGGTAATAAGAGGGTGGACCATTGAGTCACACAGACCAGAATGTGAGTCATGACTCTCACATAAGGTATTTGTTTTTGAACAAGTCATTTGATTTCTTCGATTTATGATGTATTCACCTGTAAAATGGAGACCCTAGTATCTATGTCCTAAATTTATCATGAAGATTAAGAAAATGAAGCATGTAAGCAGTTAAATGATCTCTGATGTGTAACAAGAGGTCAAAAATCAGTAGATTTTGCTATTATGTTCTGTTTTCAGTTTCAGCATTATACTTCTTCACTGCCCAGGATATTTTTGTTCTTTTTCTCAGTATTTACAGTTTTTTTCTACCTTCTGTTCCTTTAACATTTTTGAAAATTCTCATCACGTGAGTTTTTTTCTCTGTCCTTTTTTTATCTGTATTCTAAGTGCCCTGCTTCCTGGGGAAATTCAGTTCTTTTCTCCTTTTTAGTTCTTACTCCCTGAAGTAATGTATTATTTCTAACGGAGGCATGAAGACACTATGTGTAGTTGAGAAACTGAGTCATTGTACATCTTTAAACGTATCCCTCCCAATGTGGTCCACTCCTCCTCTCTCCCTGTTGGAGCAGTCCCCTCCCCTCAGGCCAGATTCCTGTCAGCTGTCCACACAAAATGTGTATTTCCACCACACTATTCTGTCTGACCTGGAATGCCTCTTGGACCACCTTGTGCCACTCTGTCTACCGTTTCTCCCTCAAACACATCCTTTACTTACATCTTAAGATTACCATTTACTTCAAGGTTTATTTCAGGTGCCATAACTGAGTAAATAATTAAATTACTATCTCTTGTATAGTTATGAGCTATTCTTTGGGGATGAAAGGGAAGCAAATAAAAATAAACCACAGAAAGCCAGAAATCTGGTATTTCTTAGAAAGAAGAAGCAAGTCACATATAAAATAATTAATGGTCAAAATACAGGAGTTTGGGTTCAGAGATGTATACGCTTTTCAAACTGAGGTTTGACAGTGAATCCGCACTTAAATTTATCCATATCATAGTTTGCAAAGCTTACATCAAAAGAAAAGAATGTAAGCATGTAGTGTACTATTTTTTTTTTACAAGTCGTGTAGTCCTAACTGATATACATAGTGAAGTTGTTCAGAGGGAAGGGTACCGATCCCTGCAATTCATTTTGAATTGTGTCAAAGATGGATTAATGGACAGATATCCAACAAAACTAGCAAAGAAAATAGTAATGGTAAAATCAAGCCGGTGGGTTTAAAGGGGTTCACTAAAAATTTATTTTAATATTGCTGTATGTTTAAAATTTTTTGTTAAAAATGTTTTTGAATATTTTTTTAATATGAGGTTCTTCTAACAGATGTAAATATTCATAATGCTGTCTACTTTCCTCATCACTGTGATAGCCAGGACAAAACATACTGTTCCAGGTATGGTTTGTACTCTTCTCTTCAAAGCATAAAAAAATAATTTATTTGATCTGAACACTCACATCTATCATTATACCTTCAAATGACCATGGGAACTTTGTCAAAACTGGATCATACCAATAACCACTAGCTATCCTCAGGCATTTTTCTTTCCACGCCAGATGTTGCCAAGTCACGTCTTTCTCATATATTTGCCTCTTACTGTTTTTTTTTTTTTTTAAGCTAAATTCATTGCAGAAACAATGTGGTATGTCGATGATTAGACTTGAGTGGGGACACCTTGTCTGGAGGCTTGTCTGTGCTTATGGAAAGTTTTCCTGAAGTAGTTTACATAAACATATGCACCACAGACACACGCTCTAAAATCGAAAGGGGAAAAACAGGGGGGAAAAGGCTAGAGAAAATAGTAACTAAGATAAAAGACTGAAATAATTCACCACTAACAAATCAGGTTAACCAATCTATTACTGATTATTCATGTTCATAGTGGTAAGGACCCAAACATTATCACATTTAAATTTAGCTATAGTTGTGAAGATGCAGCCACATTTTATGGAAGAGGAGGCTAAGATAGAAAGATATAAAGGATTTGTCCATGATCTCATAACCAGGGCGTTGCAGAGCCTTGAGATGGTCATGTCAATCCCATACTCCTAAACTACTTTTCACACAATCCTAGTAATTTGAGTCACTTCGATATAAGTGTTGAATCGGAAGGATTAGTCCTGTATATTTAAAGACATCAGAATTAGAAGTATTCAGGGAGCCTGGGTGACTCAGTCAGTTGAGCATCTGACTCTTGACTTTGGCTCAGGTCATGATTCCAAGGTTGTGGGATTAAGCCCCACATGGGGCTCCATGCTGAGCATGTAGCCTGCCTAAGATTCTCTCTCCCTTTGCTGCTCACCTACTCACACTCTCACTCTCACACTCTCTCTCTCTCTAAAATTAAAAAAAAATTAATAAATAAATTAAGCAAAAGCTTAAAAGAATATGTAAAGAGGGTGACAGTATTTACCATAATTCCCAGTGTACAAACAATGATGTCAGTTTTGTGTTGGGGCTACAGCCATAGCCTGACAAGGCCTGTTTCAAAGGGATTACTAACTCCAAACTAGGCATTTTGTGAAATGTTCTTGGCCTTTCTTCAACTTTCTTCTTTTCTTCCCCAGAGTTGGTATCTGTGACTTTACAGAATTTTGGTGCATTTCAATTCTGTAGTTTGACCTAAGGGAAAATAAACAGAGCATATTTCTCCTCCTTTCATGTGAGAAGATTTAGTCCTAACCTAATAAGAGAAGGGTATCCTTGCATGGCCCCCTTTATCTTACTGTTTAGAGTAAGATATTGTTACTATTTAGATGTGATAAGGCATATACACTAAAAGAATACACATCATAAAGCACAGTTCCATACATTTTGGCATACTGTGTCTCCATTTTCATTTGTCTCAAGTGTTTTGTTATGTTTTGTTTTGTTAATTTCCTTATTGATTTCTCCTTTGATCCATAGTAGGTTTTTTTGTGGAAATGTATTATTTAATTTCCACATATTCGTGAGTTTTCCAGTTTTCTTCCTGTTATTGATTTCCAGTTCCATGGCTTTGTAATCAGAAAAGATATTTATATGACATCAATTTTCTTAAATTTGTTAAGGCTTGTTTTGAGACCTAACAAATGATCTGTCCTAGAGAACGTTCTGTATGCACTTGAGAAGAAGGTGTATTCTGGTGCTTTTGGATGCACTGTTCTGTTTCATTTCATCCATCTGGTCTAAAATGTAGTTCAAATTCAATATTTCCTTATTAATGTTATGTACAGATGATTTATCCACTGTTGAAGTGGGATATTGAAGTCCCTTAGTATTATTGCATTGTTATTTATTTCTCCTTTCTGTTAATATTTGCTTTATATATTTAGATGCTCCAATGTCAGGTGCATGTATGTTCACAATTGTTATATCCTCTCAATGAACTGATCTTTTTATCATTATATAATGACCTTCTTTTGTCTCTTGTTGAAGTTTTGATGAAAGAAATTGAATAAGACATGAATAAATGGAAAAATATCTTGTATTCATATACTAGAAGAATTAATATTGTTAAAATATCCATACTACCTAAACTGTTCTACAGATTCGATGCAATTTCTACCAAAATTCCAATGGTATTCTTCACAGAAATAGAAAAAAACAACCCTAAACCTTATATGGAACCACAAAAGGCCCTGAATAGCTAAACCATTGGTGAGAAGGAAGAGCAAAGCTGGAGGCATCACACTGATCTCAAGTCATATTATAAAGCTGCAGTAATCAAAGCAGCATGATACTGGCTTAAAAATGGACACAGGTACCAATGGAACAGAATAGAGAGCCCAGAAATAAATTCAGACATATATGGTCAACTAATCTTCAACAAAAATGCCAAGAATACAAAGTAGGAGAGATAGTCTTTTCAGTAAATGGCAGTGGCAAAATTAGATATCCACGTGCAAAAGAATGAAATTGGACCTTTATCTTACACCATTTATGAAAACCAACTTGAAATGGATCAAAGAGTTAAACATAAGATCTGAAGCTGTAAACCTCATAGAAGAAAACAAAGGGAAAAATCTCATGCCATTGGCCTTGACAGTGACTTTCTAGATATGGCATCAAAAGCACAAGCAACAGATGCAAAACTAAACAAACAGGACTACCTCACACTAAGAAGCTTCTGCACAACAAAGGAAATGATCAACTAAATGGGAGAAAATATTTGGAAACCATGTAACTGATAAGGGCTTGGTATCCAAAATACATAAGGAACTCATAGAACTAAAAATTTTCAAAACTTTAATCTGATTAAAGAATGAGTAGAGGAACTGAATAGACATTTTTCCAAAGAAGACCTATACATGGCTAACAGACTCAAGAAAAGATGCTGAATATTACTAATCATTAGGAAAACGCAAATTGAAACTATAGTGAGATATTACCTCACACCTATTAGGATGGCTATTATCAAAAATTCAAAAGGTAACAAGTTTGGGAGAGGATGTGGAGTAAAAACATGGGGAGCCTGGCTGACTCAGTCGGTAGAACTTGTGACTCTTGATCTCTGGGTCGTGAGTTCAAGGCCCATGTTGGGCATGGAGTCTACTTAAAATTAAAAAAAAAAAAAATTAAAGTTAATTGAGGATGTGAAGAAAAAGAACCTTAATACATTGTTGGTGAGATTGTAAATCAGTGCACCCATTATGGAAAATAGTATGAAATTTTCTCAAAAAATTAAAAATAAAACTACTATGTGGTTCAGCAATCCCACTTCTAGGTATGTATCTAAAGGAATTACGCTCCTGATCTCAAAGAGCTATCTGTTCTCCCATGTTTATTGCAGCATTATTCACAATAGCCAAGATATGGAAACAACCTAAGTGGCTATTGACAGATGAATAGTTAAAGAAAATTTTGTGTATATTGTTAAAGGATAAACTGATGCACCCTAAAATTTACACATTATTTTGGCAAACATCGATTCAAATCAGACAGCATGAAACTTAAAGTAGTTAGGAGCACGGACAGAAGCTAGAGGAAAGGCTTTTACACAGAAGATGTGGAAGCAAAACAAAGCAATTATTTGTTTGGCTCTATCTGAAGCAATTGCTTTATTTGGAAAAGTCTAGTTGGCTGTTTGTGATTAGTTTCTCTTACATTCCATTTCCTCAG
Organism: Herpailurus yagouaroundi; assembly: GCF_014898765.1. Classification (NCBI taxonomy): domain Eukaryota; kingdom Metazoa; phylum Chordata; class Mammalia; order Carnivora; family Felidae; genus Herpailurus; species Herpailurus yagouaroundi. Next base: position 116,736,847 of record NW_024412377.1, on the reverse strand, counting down.
ATTCAAGTGCATGGACTTTGGCTTAGCTTGGGTTTGCTTACTACATAGGCTACCAAGACATTAGAGCCACTTCAATCCAACATCTTCCTAGTTTAATTACTTCAACAGTATACACAAATGAATGTTAGTCCCAAAAAAGGGAGAATATCTTGCCATTTGTAATAACAAGAATGAACCCAGAGAACAGTATACTAAATATAATAGGGAGACACAGAAAAACAAGTGCTGCATAATGTCACATATATGTAGAATCTAAAAAAGTCAAAGTCATAGAGCCAGAAAAAAGAATGTCGTTTGCCAGGAATGGGGAGGGGGATGCAGAATGGGAGGATGTTGGTCGAATGGTACAAATTTTTAATGATAAGATGAATAAGTGAGTAAGTTCTGGAGATCTATTGCACGGTATGGTGACTCAAGTTAGTAACATAGAATTGAAAATTATGTAAGATCATCAGCTGAGAAAAGGGAGCAGTAGCAGGGGAGAAAACCACCCAATTCTCACATTAGAACAACAATGGCAGTTACCTGAATAATTTTATTTTTCACACGAAGAGTTTGACTTCATAATTACAGTCCTCAAGTTCTCATTACACAGAAAACTGTTTGTTCACCTAATAAAATCTAACCTATTTTGAGGTAACAATTTTGTTAAATGTGCAGTACTTTGAAAACAGTTTTATAGACTTAGAGCAGACATCATTAAATACTTTCTTACTGAGAATTTCAAGAGACACTGAGCCCCTCCTACAGGTGTCATAACTAATTATAGGTTAATTTCTGGGACTTACTGAAAACCTTCATACTCTTTTATGCAAGTGAAACCGGCACAATCTCAAGAACACATCAACGCCTATGACTTCATTACCACTTTCCTACGGATACTAAACTTTTTGTTTCTCAAATCCTAGAACCTGGGAAGAGATGTGCTTCTTCTTGCTAATACGCTCTTCACATGGGTCATTTGAAGGAAACTGTTGTACCATGCTACCTAGAAAGACATTGCTGTAGAAACACACCGAGAGGAAACTTCTGTTGAGTAGAAGTGTGCAGGCTAGCAGGTTAACACAAAAAGATAACAAAGGAAATAATCACTCTTTTTCATAGATTTCCTTCTTTGCTTTGCCAGTGAAAATGTCATCTCCTAAATGGGAACCCTGGCAACCTTTGTGCTCCTCACCAGCTGTCTCTGTACTAGAAATCTTTGCTCTTGGTACACCTATCAATGGTCTATTTTCTCCAGGGGTACTGAATCCTTGGAAGAAACTGGATTTGGAGTTACACAGATGTCTTCGGTTTGTGTTCTACTAGCAATTGTGGGTTAAATCCTAACTTTCTAAGCCTCAATACTGTCACATGTATGATGACAGTAAGACTTGACAGATTCAGGAAAAATGAATAAATATAATGTGTATAAAGTCTCCATGCAAACTCTAAAGTGAGGCATCATGTACCTATAAGGAAATATGTTTTTAATAATGATAATAGTGTCAAAGGAAAATACCATCCAGTCCTGGGGACACAGCCCTGAAATGCACTCAGTAGGCTTACTGAGAATGAACTGGAGCTTCTTGCTATTTGTCAGTTTTGTCTTTAGTTTCTGGTATATTTACCCTCTTCTTTTTCAAACTTAATAGGTATTTTTTTTAGATCACTTTTAAGATCATAGCAAAATTGAGCAGGAAATACATAGGATTCTTAAAAATACCCTCCCCTCCTTCTCCACCATCAACATGCCAAGCCAGTGGGCATTACTTACAACGACTCAACATTGACACATCATTATTAACCAAAGGCCATAGTTGGAAATAGGGTTGCTCTTTGTGTTGTACATTCTCTGGGTTTTGACAAAAGTATCAACATGGATCACTATCATTGTGCCATATAGAATAGTTTCAAAGCCCTCAAAATCCCCTGTGCTCTACCTATTCATCCTTCTCTCCCCTTGAACCTCTGACAATCACTGATTTTTTTTTTTTTACTGTTGATGAGGAGAACAAAGGCAAGAGAAATGTAGCCAAAATTAAAACTTCTTACAACTTGCAGCCCACTGATAAATACCTGAGACATGCAGAGTGTGACATTCCTCAAGGAACTTATGGCTGCCTTATGGTTAATGTGCTAGAGACTAAAACCAACTAACTTTATTTTGAAAATAGCCAAATTTCCAGGATCATATAACTCTCCTATAACATGCAGAAATCCCTTCAGAGACTTAGGTTATCTCTACCCTTCCTCTGCCAAACTTAAAAGTATATAACTAGTCACTCCTCACAATCCAGTGCAGCTCTTTCTGCCTATGGGTCCTGTCTTTGAACTATTTATATAATAAAAGCACTTTTGTGCACCATAAAATGTCTCAAGAATTCTTTCTTGACAGTTTCGCTCAATGACTCAGCGTCACTGTCTCTATAGTTTTGCCTTTTTTAGAATGTCATTTAGTTGGAATCACACTTTATATAACTCTTTATGGTTTCTGGATCCCAATTTCAACGTGGGAGGGAGGATTTCCCCAACACCAAGCAATTCTCGGACACTAGCTGTGTGTCCCGTAATTCAAATTAATTCTGACACTATCTACCCAGAGATGGCATTAGATCCCACAGGTTAAGGGACCCCTCACCCACTTCAGAAGCCAGTCACAAGCTCAGATTGTCACCTGTGCTTCTGACTGATGGGCTACAGATGAGAGGTTCCAATTGCAAATCCAGCATGTTACCTGAACTTCTGACCAACCCAGAAGCTCTCCCAACTGCCTCCTTTGGTGTTTCTATGGAGACTTCATTGCAAAGCATAACTGATAAAGTCATTGACCACTGGGGATTGATTCAACCTCTAGCCCCTCTCCCCTCCTCAGAGGTCACGGGGCGGGGGGCGGGGGTTGGGGGGTGGCATGGGAAGAGGTGCAACCTGAAAGTTCCAAACCTCTAGTTACAAGATTGTCTCCTCTGGCAACAAAGCCCCATCCCTAAGCCCTTTACAGGAGTCACCATTAACATAACCAAAGATACCTTTAGCACCCTCAACACTTAGAAAATTCCAAGGATTTAGGGAGGTGTGAGGCAGGAACCACAGAAGACCAAATACATATAAGAATAAATCATAATATTACAGTAGCCTTAACCGATTGACTTCTTTTACTTAACCATATACATTTAAATTTCCTCCTTGTCTTTTTGTGACTGCTTTACATCCTGTTACCATTCGATGTTGTCAGTGCTTTGGATTTTAACCATTCCGATAGTGTGTAGTGATATCCCATTGTTTTAATTTGCAATTCCCTAAAGACATATGATTTTGAGCAACTTTTCATATATTTTTTGCCCATCTGGTAAGGAAGTTCAGGTCTTTTGCCCATCTTTAACTTGAATTGTTCATTTTCCTATTGTTGAGTTTTAAGAAATTTTTGGATATTTTGGGTAATAGTCCTTTGTTATATACATCTTTGGCAAATATTTTCTTCCAGTCAGTGGCTTACCTTCTCATTCTCTTGACAGTTCTCTTCTGCAATGAAGAAATTTTGAATTTTAATAAACTCTTGAGACAGGGAAACTGAAGGACTCCATAAAAATCTGCTTCTTCCTCCTTTTCCCGCTTCTGTTTTTGCTAGGACCTGCACCCCCACCCCACCTCACACATACCTGGTAAATGGTGTATGTCCTCCTCCATAAGGGACAAGGAGTTAATGATTCTCTAGGATAAATAACATCTAAAGAAGGAGCAGGTGAGAATGAAAACAGGAAACAGAAAAACAGAAAACAGGAAAACATGACCCTGAATCTGGAAAAATATCAATCATATTGATAAAATCATATTGATAAAACAGATCCAGGCATGACACAAGTGATATCATTGATAAATGAGGCTACTAAGCCAGTTATCTCAAGAAGAAAGCTAGAGCATGTTCAGTAAAATAGATGGAAGACAGACAGACAGACAGAAAGAAAGAAAGAAAGAAAGAAAGAATTAAAGTATATTTATAAAGATGAAAAAACAAAAAGTTTGAGAAGGAAAATACACTATATGGCATTAACAGTAGATTAGCTAGTGCAGAATAGACTCATAAACTTGAAGACACAGCATTAGAAATGAGCAAAAATAAAACACAGGAAATATATTTACATATTTATATAAGTAAAATATCAATATATTGTATATATTATATATGAATATCAATAAGTTGTGGGACAACTTCCCACAGTGAGACAGGGGAAGAATGAGGAAGGAGTGAAAAAAATATCTGAAAAAATAATAGTTAATAAAATTTCCAAATTTGATGAAAACTATAAACCCATAGATCCAGGGATCTTAATGAACCCCAAGTGCAAGAGTGATGATAAAACTCAGCTTTGCAGGGGTGCCTGGCCGCCTCAGTCGGTTGAGCGACCGACTTCGGCTCAGGTCATGATCTCACAGTTTGTGAGTTTGAGCCCCGCATTGGGCTCTGTGCTGACAGCTTGGAGCCTGGAGCCTGCTTCTGATTCTATGTCTCCTTCTCTCTCTTCCCCTCCCCCACTCATGCTCTGTCTCTGTCTCAGAAATAAATAAACATAAAAAAAATTAAAGAAAAAAAACCTCAGCTTTGCCTATAAACCTTTCATCTTAATGCCTGTCTCTGTATCTGAGCCTAACCATTTCTCAAAATATACCTTAGTTCTTATTTGTTTTCTAATAAGTCTGAGAGTTAGATCCTCTGTGATATCTGATCCTGATGACTCTTCTCAGCCTTTCCTCACCCCACTCCCACGAATGTGCTGTCCTCCGGGTTCCCCTACTTATTTGTATATAACGTAAATCAAATTGCTTTCTTCTCCTCTTACCTGTGAGCTTCTCTTATTCATCTTTAAATTCCCAGAGTCCAATAAACTTTCTGGAATCAGTGGTTTCCACCCAGCAAGTGTCTGAGAAAAGAATGAAGAATGTAGGCTCTATGAATCCTTCTTTGTTTTCACTACATTTTCAGCATCTGGTAATACTTGGACTAATTGGTACTCAATTATTATCTTGGAAGGAAGGAAGGAATTTTTATAGGTTAGGATTTGCAAAATCAGAATCATTCTGCAAGCTTCCATGTGCAAGACATTGTTCTATGCATGGAGACATGGAGACACAATAGTGAAAAAGATCCATGAGCCCTTATCCTAGCATGCATGTGCATGCATTTGTGTGTACGATTGTGTCTACCTATGTATTTATTGGATGGGAAAATATACAAGTAAATAATTAAATGATAAAGATAATTTTAGATATCAAAAAGAACTAAAAAGGCAAGTAATCTGATTTGGGATAGGTGTGTTTTGAATTGTCAGGAAAATCTTCACTGAGCAAGTATATGTGAACTGATATTTAAAAAAAAAAAATGAACTAGCCATTCAAGTTTCTCAGCCAAGATTTTTCCAAGAAGAGGAAACAATAAGTGCAAGAAACCTGAAGTGAAGAGTACATCACATATTTGAAAAGAGAGAGAAGGCAAGTGTAGATAGCATTTATGTACAATGACTAAAACCCACCTGTGAAAAACTTGCTAAAATAAAAATATTAAATAGGAACCAACAAGCACGTGCTGCCTAAAAGCAAGGGGTTGAAGGACACAGCCTCCAATTCACATTCACCTTGAATGTCTAGATTTTTAATTTAATGACTATTAGGGTACATTCTTAGTCTGTCTAACGAATTCCTCAACCTCAAAACCCCTCACATCAGTATTTTCACTTTCCTGGTGGTTGTGACTCCAAACATTATTAATGTGCATATATTGTACAGACCGTCCTACAGATTACCACCAGATGGAAGCTTTCTGGCCCAAGGTTTGGCTGGCAGCAGATCAAAATATGCAAAGTAGAATAAAATGACTCAATTGCAATTATCACCGTGTGCTGCTGGTGGAAGCAAACTCTGTGTGTATTACGCGTAATTGACTTCATTCCGCCTAAACACCATTTTTGGCCATTATCCCTGACTGGTTGGAAAAGGCATGAAATAAGCTTCTTTGGTTTCTGGTGTCTCTAATCACTGGGGAAATAGATTACACAATCAGGGTGGAGAATCTGGCTGGCTGACAAATGTATATACTTTGATGTATGCATATGAATCCATTTATAAATACAGCTTGTAGATCATCCACAGAAGTGGACTCTATTAACACATTCCCTACAGGCCTTGCAGACCTCATTGACCATGCAGCCATCAGGCAGCCTCCTGCTTTTGGTCACTGTGGCCTATTTGTTCCTCTTTGCAGGTGAGTACTATATGTGTAAGAAATGACGTTCTGGACCAGACTGGTTAATGTCATCTCCTGATGTATGTTGTTTATGATGACAATAATAATTATGATGATAAGGATGGTTAATGATGGTGACTGTCCATCACACTTTTAATTCAGAAGGAACTTTTATTTATAAATTAGCTACTTTAATTATCAGTATAATACCACACAAGAAATGATTTTATCCCACTGTAAAAACAGTATTATGTCTCATAGGATGAGATGACCTATCCTAGCTCACATGGGCCCCAAGTGGCTAATCTAGGAGCTCCAAGGCAATTAATTTATGTTCCCTTCAGCAGACCACAGTGAACAACATAGGCCTCATTCTTCAAGGAAAAAATTTATATTGAAATTAGAAATTATCATTTAAAGTCACCTTCAAGAAATTCTTATCTAGGGGGGCTCAACTGCCAGAATTTTCCTGAGAAGATTTCGTTTCTTACTTACCCTGTAGGTAAGCAAAGTAAAGAGATAATTAGAAAAAGGGAGTCAGAGAGAGAGAAGTAGAAAGCCCCCACAACTAGGATTTTAAGATTTGGTTTCTAACCCTCACTATGTTACTATCGTTTTCTTTAATATTGAGCAACTCCTTTTGTCTGGCTTCTGTTTCATCACATGAAAATAGAGTGCAAACCTTACATGCCCTAAGACTTCTTTTTAATAAAAGATTATGCTTAAGCACATTAGCTTTAAAGTCTGAAAGACCTGGGTTTGAATCCTTGTTCTGTCATTTACAAAGTGTGTGTCCTTAGACAAGTTATTTGCCCCAGCGCTCAGCTTCCTTATCTTTGGGATTGTTGGAATGCCTTAATGTGTATATAAGATTTAATACAGTGCTTGCTTAAAATACAGAAGTCTGCCAAGTAGATGGTAGATATTGTGTTAGTGGGAAAAGTGGTGAATCATGATTTTTTTTCAAGTGTTCTCAAAATTATTTTGTTATATTATATATTAGCACTTTGGTTGCCAGTTGTCTTGATTGGCCTTTGAACAAATGGATTTTGGAATTTTCAACTTCTTTCTGGTTAAATATATGCTTCTTTGATAAAGAATAGATCTAGAGTCTGCCTTCCTTTCTTCAGGAATAGCTTAGTTTTAAAGTAAACCTTAAACAAGTGAACCACATGAATCATAAAAGCCACATAAATCATAAATAGGAAATGTAGTGAAAAGAGCTCTGTACTGGGCCTTTGTAACCTGGCCTCTAGCTCGGTTGTGTGGCTAACAAGCTGTGTGTCCTGAGCAATTTTCTTCCCTTCTCTGGGCCTCAGTTTTTCATCCATGAAACAAGACTGTTGTAATGGACAATCTCTAAGGATAATTTTAGCTGTTATATTCTAGAATTCTTCTGAGCTGTTAAGATTTACCTGTGTGCGTTCTATCATTGCAGAGGCCATAAGCCAAGGAGGCTCTCATGTACGTACTTCTCTATCATGGGTCCTTTTCTATCACAAGAGGTTGTCTCACAACAATAGGAAATCTTTTTTTTTTTTTAATGTTTATTTATTTTGGGAGAGAGAGAGAGAGAGAATGCTCGTGTGCATGCGTGCAAGCAGGGGAGGGGCAGACAGAGGAGAGAGAGAATCCCAAACAGGCTCCATGCTTTCAGTGTGGAGACTGACACAGGGCTCAATTCCGTGAACCGTGAGATCATGACCTGAGATGAAATCAAGAGTCAGACGTGGAACCGACTGAGCCATCCAGGCTACCCCAACAAGAGCAGATCTTGAGCTGACAGGTACAGTAGCTGTTCTATTAAGATCTTCAGAGTTTCTTTGGCAAGGCTGGTGAGAAGCTAGAATGGTGGCATGACACACTGATACAGACAAATGTCATCGCTGGTGCAGATGCACCAAAGGACTTGAAAACCATCTCCTATTTTCTTTAAATCAGGCAAACGTCCCATTTCCATATAAGGAATTTATAGGCAATGTTTATAAAAGTATGGGGTCAATATCCTTTATTTTCCAAATCAGGTTAATTTTGAAAGTGAAAGTCGTGCTTACAAGAGTTGTAACAAGAAGATAATAAAAAATTGAGAGGATCCCAAGCAATTCAGAACATACGGTAACTCTGGGTATGTGTACCTTGTTCATCAAATGCACGTTCCTGCTTCTTACACAAACATCTTAAACCTATCAGTTGAGTCAGGACCTCTAGGGATTTTGAGGCTGAGGAATCTTCATTTTAAGAAACCCGCTGACATTTTGGTAGCCTTTAAAATTGGAGAATCACAGTTCTAAATTTTACTAAACATACTCGAGTATACAGAGTAAGTATTTACCAGGCTCACAAATGTTGAATCCCCTGGTAGTTTGTGTTGCCAATTAGTAATTACAGGATCTACATTCTTGAGAAGGTCTATAATCAAAATAATACTAATAGGAATAATAGGACCTATGTTAAAAAATAGATACAGGGAGACGTTCAGAAGATGGCGGCGTAGGAGGATGCTGGGCTCACCGCGCGTCCTGCTGATCACTTAGATTCCACCTACACCGGCCTAAATAACCCAGAAAACCGCCAGAGGATTAGCAGAACAGAGTCTCCGGAGCCAAGCACAGACGAGAGGCCCACGGAAGAGGGTAGGAAGGGAGGCGAGGTGGTGCGCGCTCCACGGACTGGCGGGAGGGAGCTGGGGCGGAGGGGCAGCCTGCCGGCCAAGCAGAGCCCCCGAGTCTGGCTGGCAAAAGCGGAGGGGCCGGAAGGTGTGTGTTCCGACAGCAAGCGGACTTAGCATCTGGGAGGTCATAAGTTAACAGCTCTGCTCAGAAAGCGGGAAGGCTGGAGGACAAAGGGAGGGAGAGCTGCTGAGCCCCCGGAGGACAGAGCTCAGTTTGGTGGGGAACAAAGGCGCTCACCAGCGCCATCTCCCCCGCCCATCCCCCAGCCAAAATCCCAAAGGGAACCAGTTCCTGCCAGGGAACTTGCTCGCTCCGCACAAACACCCAACGCTGTGCTTCTGCGGAGCCACCCCTCTGGCAGCAGGTCTGACTCCCTCCCGCTGCCACAGGGCCCTCCTGGAGTGGATCACCTAAGGAGAAGCGAGCTAAGCCTGCCCCTCCTGCCCCTGTGCACCTTGCCTACCCACCCCAGCTAATACACCAGATCCCCAGCACCACAAGCCTGGCAGTGTGCAAGTAACCCAGACGGGCCATGCCACCCCACAGTGAATCCCACCCCTAGGAGAGGGGAAGAGAAGGCACAAACCAGTCTGACTGTGGCTCCAGCGGTGGGCTGGGGGCAGACATCAGGTTTGACTGCGACTCCGCCCACCAGCTCCAGTTATACACCACAGCACAGGGGAAGTGCCTTGCAGGTCTGCACCACTCCAGGGACTATCCAAAATGACCAAACGGAAGAATTCCCCTCAGAAGAATCTCCAGGAAATAACAACATCTAATGAACTGATCAAAAAGGATTTAAATGATATAACAGAAAGCGAATTTAGAATAATAGTCATAAAATTAATCGCTGGGCTTGAAAACAGTATAGAGGACAGTAGAGAATCTCTTGCTACAGAGATCAAGGGACTAAGGAACAGTCAGGAGGAGCTGAAAACCGCTTTAAACGAGATGCAAAATAAAATGGAAACGTCCACGGCTCAGATTGAAGAGGCAGAGGAGAGAATAGGTGAACTAGAAGATAAAGTTATGGAAAAAGAGGAAGCTGAGAAAAAGATAAAAAAAATCCAGGAGTATGAGGGGAAAATTAGAGAACTAAGTGATACACTAAAAAGAAATAATATACACATAATTGGTATCCCAGAGGAGGAAGAGACAGGGAAAGGTGCTGAAGGTGTACTTGAAGAAATAATAGCTGAGAACTTCCCTGAACTGGGGTAGGAAAAAGGCATTGAAATCCAAGAGGCACAGAGAACTCCCTTCAGACGTAACTTGAATCGATCTTCTGCACCACATTTCATAGTGAAACTGGCAAAATACAAGGATAAAGAGAAAATTCTGAAAGCAGCGAGGGATAAACAGGCTCTAACTTACAAAGGTAGACCTATAAGAGTAGTGGCAGACCTATCTATTGAAACTTGGCAGGCCAGAAAGGAATGACAGGAAATCTTCAATGTGATGAACAGGAAAAATATGCAGCCGAGAACCCTTTATCCAGCAAGTCTGTCATTTAGAATATAAGGAGAGATAAAGGTCTTCCCAAACAAACAAAAACTGAAGGAATTTGTCACCACTAAACCACCCCTACAAGAGATCCTAAGGGGAATCCTGTGAGACAAAGTACCAGAGACATCGCTACAAGCATAAAACATACAGACATCACAATGACTCTAAACCCATATCTTTCTATAATAACACTGAATGTAAATGGACTAAATGCGCCAACCAAAAGACATAGGGTATCAGAATGGATAAAAAAACAAGACCCGGGGCGCCTGGGTGGCGCAGTCGGTTAAGCGTCCAGCTTCGGCCAGGTCACGATCTCACGGTCTGTGAGTTTGAGCCCCACGTCAGGCTCTGGGCTGATGGCTCGGAGCCTGGAGCCTGTTTCCGATTCTGTGTCTCCCTCTCTCTCTGCCCCTCCCCCGTTCATGCTCTGTCTCTCTCTGTCCCAAAAATAAATAAAAAACGTTGAAAAAAAAATTAAAAAAAAAAAAAAGACCCATCTATTTGCTGTCTACAAGAGACTCATTTTAGACCTGAGGACACCTTTAGATTGAGAGTGAGGGGATGGAGAACTATTTATCATGCTACTGGAAGCCAAAAGAAAGCTGGAGTACCCATACTTCTATCAGACAAACTAGACTTTAAATTAAAGGCTGTAACAAGAGATGAAGAAGGGCATTATATAATAATTACAGGGTCTATCCACCAGGAAGAGCTAACAGTTATAAATGTCTATGCGCTGAATACGGGAGCCCCCAAATATATAAAACAATTACTCACAAACACAAGCAACCTTATTGACAAGAATGTGGTAATTGCAGGGGACTTTAACACCCTACTTACAGAAATGAATAGATCATCTAGACACACGGTCAATAAAGAAACAAGGGCCCTGAATGATAGATTGGATCAGATGGACTTGACAGATATATTTAGAACTCTGCATCCCAAAGCAACAGAATATACTTTCTTCTCGAGTGCACATGGAACATTCTCCAAGATAGATCATATACTGGGTCACAAAACAGCCCTTCATAAGTTCACAAGAATTGAAATTATACCATGCATACTTTCAGACCACAATGCTATGAAGCTTGAAATCAACCACAGAAAAAAGTCTGGAAAACCTCCAAAAGCATGGAGGTTAAAGAACACCCTACTAACGAATGAGTGGGGCAACCAGGCAATTAGAGAAGAAATTAAAAAATATATGGAAACAAACGAAAATGAAAATACAGCAATCCAAACGCTTTGGGATGCAGCGAAGGCAGTCCTGAGAGGAAAATACATTGCAATCCAGGCCTATCTCAAGAAACAAGAAAAATCCCAAATACAAAATCTAACAGCACACCTAAAGGAAATAGAAGCAGAACAGCAAAGGCAGCCTAAACCCAGCAGCAGAAGAGAAATAATAAAGATCAGAGCAGAAATAAACAATATAGAATCTAAAAAAACTGTAGAGCAGATCAACGAAACCAAGAGTTGGCTTTTTGAAAAAATAAACAAAATTGACAAACCTCTAGCCAGGCTTCTCAAAAAGAAAAGGGAGAGGACACAAATAGATAAAATCATGAATGAAAATGGAATTATTACAACCAATCCCTCAGAGATACAAACAATTATCAGGGAATACTATGAAAAATTATATGCCAACAAATTGGACAACCTGGAAGAAATGGACAAATTCCTAAACACCCACACTCTTCCAAAACTCAATCAGGAGGAGGACCCATAACCAGCGAAGAAATTGAATCGGTTATCAAAAATCTCCCAACAAATAAGAGTCCAGGACCAGATGGCTTCCCAGGGGAATTCTACCAGACGTTTAAAGCAGAGATAATACCTATCCTTCTCAAGCTATTCCAAGAAATAGAAAGGGAAGGAAAACTTCCAGACTCATTCTATGAAGCCAGTATTACTTTGACTCCCAAACCAGACAGAGACCCAGTAAAAAAAGAGAACTACAGGCCAATATCCCTGATGAATATGGATGCAAAAATTCTCAATAAGATACTAGCAACTCGAATTCAACAGCATATAAAAAGAATTATTCACCATGATCAAGTGGGATTCATTCCTGGGATGCAGGGCTGGTTCAACATTTGCAAATCAATCAATGTGATACATCACATTAATAAAAGAAAAGAGAAGAACCATATGATCCTGTCAATCGATGCAGAAAAGGCCTTTGACAAAATCTAGCACCCTTTCTTAATAAAAACCCTTGAGAAAGTCGGGATAGAAGGAACATACTTAAACATCATAAAAGTCATTTATGAAAAGCTCACAGCTAACATCATCCTCAACGGGAAAAAACTGAGAGCTTTTTCCCTGAGATCAGGAACACGACAGGGATGCCCACTCTCACCACTGTTGTTTAACATAGTGTTGGAAGTTCTAGCATCAGCAATCAGACAACAAAAGGAAATCAAAGGCATCAAAATTGGCAAAGATGAAGTCAAGCTTTTCGCTTTTTGCAGATGACATGATATTATACATGAAAAATCCGATAGACTCCACCAAAAGTCTGCTAGAACTGATACATGAATTTAGCAAAGTTGCAGGATACAAAATCAATGTACAGAAATCAGTTGCATTCTTATATACTAATAATGAAGCAACAGAAAGACAAATAAAGAAGCTGATCCCATTCACAATTGCACCAAGAAGCATAAAATACCTAGGAATAAATCTAACCAAAGATGTAAAAGATCTGTATGCTGAAAACTATAGAAAGCTTATGAAGGTAATTGAAGAAGATAGAAAGAAACGGAAAGACATTCTCTGCTCATGGATTGGAAGAATAAATATTGTCAAAATGTCAATACTACCCAAAGCTATCTACACATTCAATGCAATCCCAATCAAAATTGTACCAGCATTCTTCTCAAAACTAGAACAAGCAATCCTAAAATTCATATGGAACCACAAAAGGCCCCGAATAGCCAAAGTAATTTTGAAGAAGACCAAAGCAGGAGGCATCACAACCCCAGACTTTAGCCTCTACTACAAAGCTGTCAGCATCAAGACAGCATGGTATTGGCACAAAAACAGACACACAGACCAATGGAATAGAATAGAAACCCCAGAACTAGACCCACAAACGTATGGCCAACTCATCTTTGACAAAGCAGGAAAGAACATCCAATGGAAAAAAGACAGTCTCTTTAACAAATGGTGCTGGGAGAACTGGACAGCAACATGCAGAAGGTTGAAACTAGACCACTTTCTCACACCATTCACAAAAATAAACTCAAAATGGATAAAGGACCTGAATGTGAGACAGGAAACCATCAAAACCTTAGAGGAGAAAGCAGGAAAAGACCTCTCTGACCTCAGCCGTAGCAATCTCTTACTCGACACATCCCCAAAGGCAAGGGAATTAAAAGCAAAAGTGAATTACTGGGACCTTATGAAGATAAAAAGCTTCTGCACAGCAAAGGAAACAACCAACAAAACTAAAAGGCAACCAACGGAATGGGAAAAGATATTTGCAAATGACATATCGGACAAAGGGCTAGTATCCAAAATCTATAAAGAGCTCACCGAACCCCACACCCAAAAAGCAAATAACCCAGTGAAGAAATGGGCAGAAAACATGAATAGACACTTCTCTAAAGAAGACATCCAGATGGCCAACAGGCACATGAAAAGATGCTCAACGTCGCTCCTTATCAGGGAAATACAAATCAAAACCACACTCAGGTATCACCTCACGCCAGTCAGAGTGGCCAAAATGAACAAATCAGGAGACTATAGATGCTGGAGAGGATGTGGAGAAATGGGAACCCTCTTGCACTGTTGGTGGGAATGCAAACTGGTGCAGCCACTCTGGAAAGCAGTGTGGAGGTTCCTCAGAAAATTAAAAATAGACCTACCCTATGACCCAGCAATAGCACTGCTAGGAATTTATCCAAGGGACACAGGAGTACTGATGCATAGGGGCACTTGTACCCCAATGTTTACAGCAGCACTCTCAACAATAGCCAAATTATGGAAAGAGCCTAAATGTCCATCAACTGATGAATGGATAAAGAAATTGTGGTTTATATACACAATGGAGTACTACAGGGCAATGAGAAAGAACGAAATATGGCCCTTTGTAGCAACGTGGATGGAACTGGAGAGTGTGATGCTAAGTGAAATAAGCCATACAGAGAAAGACAGATACCATATGCTTTCACTCTTATGTGGATCCTGAGAAACTAAACAGAAATCCATGGGGGAGGGGAAGGAAAAAAAAAAGAGGTTAGAGTGGGAGAGAGCCAAAGCATAAGAGACTGTTAAAAACTGAGAACAAACTGAGGGTTGATGGTGTGGGAGGGAGGGGAGGGTGGGTGATGGGTATTGAGGAGGGCACCTTTTGGGATGAGCACTGGGTGTTGTATGGAAACCATTTTGACAATAAGTGTCATATATTGAAAAAAAAATACATACTTTGAAATATAAAAAATATATAGTAAAGGAGTTTGGCTTATTTTTTTGAAATATAAGCTTTGAGAAAGAGAATATTTAGGCTCATATTACAGCCCTGTTACTCAATGAATGTTTGATTTTAGGTAACTTACTTCAGTATTCTGTGCCCCAGTTTCTTTTTTTTTTTTTTTAATTTTTTAACATGTATTTATTTTTGAGAGACAGAGAGAGAGCATGAGGGATGAGGGACAAAGAGAGAGGGAGTCAAAGAAACTGAAGCCCAGGTTCTGAGCTGTGAGCACAGAGCCCAACACGAGGCTCCAACCCATAAACTGTGAGATCATGACCTGAGTTGAACTCAAAGGCTTAACCGACTGAGCCACCCAGGTGCCCCACCCCAGTTTCTTTATCAATAAAATTCAAGTGCTTAGTTCAATATTATGTGAGTTAACTTATATACCACCCACAAGAGTGTTTAGCACATAAAAAAATGCTAAACACAAATTAGCTATTATAATTTTCATGATTAAATGTTAATAACTAAGTTACATTTATAATTTCACTTTATAATTGAATATTAAATATTTTTAACAAAATGTTTCTAAAGAGAAAGAAGGAGAAACAACTTCAGGGCTTTTAAAAATGTAATCCACTCCACAAATATTCTGCACACTGATAAATACCAGAGAATAGTCTAACATTTAACTTTTGCCACAGGATTCTCTATTTTAAAATCATAGATACTTTTCACCTGCCAAGAAGGTAATATCTAACTTCTTTAGCCTTGCATTGAAGTCCGTTCCCACGTGTGAGCAGTCTCCTTGATTAGCCTCATTCGTTCTATACCCCACCCCCACCCTCGCCGTGACCAATGCTCTGCCCACCTCTCAGATGCCTTTGCTGATGCTGCTGTTTGTCTGAAGGACAACCGCCAGCCACTGTGGGCGCCATTATTAATTGTGCCCATTCTCTCAGTTGGAAGGACTCTTACATCCCCTCTCAGGTACCCTACATATATAGAAATCTCCTATGGGCACAATCCCTTCTATCTATTGTCATTGCTTTCTCATCTGTATTTCTGTTGAAATTTATTGATGTACTTAAGTCAACATTTATCCTATTGTGGTACCCTTCACAGATAGTCTTCACTATTAGGATGCGAGCTCTTCAAGGTCAGAAAAAGTGTTTTCTCTCCTTTTTGAAGCCTAGTTTAAGAATGAATGAAAGATTTAGCAAATGATAGAAAATATATAAGAAAACTATCAGATGTGAAATATCACATCATTTCTACTTTCTGAAAATTAGCCTGCTACAAAAATTTTGAGATGTGCATTTTTTATCTACATATCTTATCTAAAAACTTAGCTTAAAATATGTTGATGGAGAGGTCCAAATGGACTTTTTGTACTTTATTTTTTAGAGTAATTTTTTTAACCTTTTCATCTTGAAATTTAAAAAGCAGTAAAAATAGTTCAAAGAAATACTGTTAATATCTTATGTAACTTTAGTACAGTCATGAAAATCAGAATATTAACAGTGATATGTAACTGTTAAGTAACGTATATATTCTCTTGTTCAAACTTCACCAATTGTCCCAGAAATACCATTTTCTAGTATAGGAACTAATCTAAATGACATGTAGATTGTTGGGTTTTTTTTTTTTTTAAGATTTTACTTTTAAGTAATCTCTTCTCCCATTGTGGGGCTTGAACTCACAACCCCAAAGTCAAGAGTCACACTATCAACTGAGCCAGCCAGTTATGGGTCCTTCAAATGTAATTGCTTTATGTCCTCAATCTTTTCAACTGTTCTTAAGAAAGGGCTTCTTTCTTGAGGAAAAATTTGTTTGTAAAATTTTAATTAGAAATTTGATTAGACTACCTTGGAAATTCAGATTACTGGCACAACATAGGCAGTCAATTAATGTTTGTTGAGTACACAGTAAAGAAATAAAATTGATTTCTCCATGGAATCATACAAAGG
Organism: Herpailurus yagouaroundi; assembly: GCF_014898765.1. Lineage (NCBI taxonomy): Eukaryota > Metazoa > Chordata > Mammalia > Carnivora > Felidae > Herpailurus > Herpailurus yagouaroundi. The sequence continues at coordinate 116,720,053 of NW_024412377.1, read as the reverse complement.
AGAATTTAAAAAGAAAGCTAAGCATTTCATTATTTTTAAATATGATAAAGTAAATAATTTTTGTCTGTCCCATCAAATGTATGTTCTCTGAATCAGATACTGTTTTTGCAACAGAAAATGTTTGGAAAAAATAGTCAAATTCAGTCATTGCTTAAACTACATCATATTAAATACTTTGGGTTTTTGAAGCTATTTTGCTTAGTGACAGGACTAAATATTTCACTTAAATCTCCATTCTTAGTGTGTTTCGATAGCACATGGATATCCTTTATCCCATATGGTGACTGCAGAAAGCATAAAGATAATAAGTCAGACTCTTGATCAAAGGCAATGACAAAATTATCCTATAGGATTGATGATAGTCTAGTTAACTCTGGTATTTCTAATCCTTAGGGTGATATTTCTAGTATTCTCTTTTGTTCCCCTCTCTACCACATGGAGAAAATAATATTCTGGGTGGCAGGTGGAGGCACATATTTTCCTACTGAAATTTTAGGCCTAGAACTACATTTTGAAGGTTATTGCAATGAAATCATGACTTCACCTTTATAAACTGCATTATTTCTATGATGCAACTTTTAATACCAACTAACTTGCAAGCAGATATATAAGTATGAATAGGAACTTCTTGAGAGGAGGGACTCAGTATTCAAAAGTAGTTTCTTGGAAAAATTGTTTCCAGTCATCAACATGATAGATAAAGAGTAGAAGCAACCCAGAAAAATCACAACGTAATGAAATGCCAAATTCTAGCTCTACCTCTGTTACCAGGCCATGGAAATGTTGAAAGCATGTCTTCCAAAAGGAAGTGAGCCTCAGTGCCCCCACCTGCAAAATAAGAACATTGGATTTGTTACTTTTCAAAGACGTAGCCCTTGATTAAGTAAAAGCAAAATCTCAGCAGATAAAAGTGATAAATGCAGATAAAATGCAGACTTTCCCTGGCTGAAGTAGTGGTAAAGAAAGAAGGATAGAAAGGTAGGCACTGAAAGCTTGTCCTCTATTCTTATGAGGAAGATTTGTAAGCAGACTTTATCCCAGTCGATCTATTAAATTCTATGATTACTTAATAACATTTATCCTATCCACCCTACTATTAACAAAGTTTACTGAGCATCTATTATGTTCAAGGCATACAGGAAATAGAAATATGAAAAAATAATTCCTGACTTTTTCTTTGATACGTGCATCAAAAGTCTTTTGAAAGGCAAATTCAAACACAGAGACTTTGCTTCTAGAAATGCAGTCCAAGGGAAGAATTGGGATTGTATCAAGGATGCATTTATACAGATATTCCTGACAATATGGTTTGCATTAGCAAATGAACATGGAAACAAACTAAATGTTTCCAAATTGGATTTGCTTAATAATTTGTACAACATATGGTAACTATTCAAAATGGCTATATAGAGTGTGATAACTATTCGAGATAGTAATATAAAATATGTTACTTGACAGAGATAGATACTGAAAGTATATTTCAAGTTTAAAAAGCATTTTATAAAATGCTATCAACTGAGTGATCACATTTAAAAATTACATAAGCTTAGAAAATGTTAAAGAAGGGTGCTTGGGTTGCTCAGTCCTTAAGCATCTGACTTCAGCTCAGGTCACGATCTCACAGTTCCTGAGTTCGAGTCCCGCAGTGGGTGAGCTCCAGCCCTGCTTCAGGTGAGCATAAGTCCCGCTTGGGGTGAAAACACAAGCCCCACTTCCGGGTGAGCTCCACTTCTCTCTCTCTCTCTCTCTCTCTCTCTCTCTCTCTCTGCCCCTCATGGGTTTCTCTCTGTCTCTCTCTGTCTCTCTCTCTCTCTGCCACTTGCTTACTTGCTCTCTCTCCAAAAAAAAAAAAAAAAAAAAGAAAGAAAGAAAGAAAAAGAAAGAAAATGTTAGGGAAGATACATACAAATTTGTTAAAAGTGCAAATTTTTGGATAATGTATTATGGGTTTTTAAAGTAAATCTCTCTTGTACTGTTCTGTTTTTAAAGGTTCTATTATAAACATGCACTGTTTGAATGTTTGGTAGGCAGAGAGATAAATAGCTAATGAAGAGATCAATGATAGAATATAATTATATATGCACATATTTTAATAGGCCTTTCTTCAAGGAGTTTGCATCCAGGATAAAAAAAATTTTTTTTTTTAAATAAAGCATGTTTGCATTATTGAAGGTTGATATCAAATAATGTTTGCAGGCAAAAAAAAAAAAAAGTGGGGGGTGCCTGGGTGGCTCAGTTGATTGGGCATCCTACCTCAGCTCAGGTCATGATCTCACAGCTTGCGAGTTCGAGCCCCACGTCGGGCTCTGTGTTGACACCTCAGAGACTCGAGCCTGCTTCAGATTCTTTGTCTCCCTCTCTCACTGCCCTCCCCCTGCTCATGCTCTCTCAAGAATAAATAAACATTTCAAAAAAATTTTTTTAATAATGTTTGTAGGCATTTGGAAACAGGAGCAATCCATTTTTGCCTGAGTTACTATGAAGATTTTAGAATACCAGATGGTATTTGAGATGTACATTAAAGAATGATATGAAAGGGAAAATTGGTTCCAGGAGGAGGAGTAGTGTTGTGTTGGGGAAAAGCAAAGTGTTTTCAAATGTTAGTAATGCACCCATTTGACTGTTAGTGGCTTTCTGTTTGATCAACGTGAAATGGCTAAGAACATAGGCTCTGGAGTTAAACTGTCCTCATTTGACACCAATTTTTACAACTTGATAACTATGAGGTCTTGAACAAATTATTTAACTTTTTTCCTTACCTGTAAAGAGAAGATAATGATAATATTAACTCCATAGGACTGCTCAAGAGGGTTAAATGAATAGTTTCATTTAAAACACTTTGAAAAGAAAGAAGAAAAAAATAAAGCACTTAGTACTGAGGCTGACACATAGCAAGCACTCAGCAAATGTTAGACATGTATTATGAGCAGAGTGGCGCCATATTTGGAAAAGCCCAGAGGAGCCATGTTGCCTAAGATTTTGAAGGACATGGTGCAGACTTTCTAAGAATCACTGGCAATTGGGCAAGTTGGTTGTAGCACCAGTACCTCCAATCTACATTCTAAATTCTGTTCCCTTTTCCCACTCATTCAACAGATATTTTTCAAAATTCAACTTTTACCAGGTCCTTTCCTAGGAATTGGATAAAAAGATGAATCTGAGGTGGCTAATTATGTCAAGACACTTCTAGCTGGGTTGAGGAGTGACATAAGAAATGAGTATAGACCAATTTCTCCAGAAATTCCAAGAAAGAGATAAGGAATTTATACTTGCATACACATTTACGTTAAAGCAGTTTGGCGACCAGTATTGGGAGCCCTACAAGTTACAACCTTTGAGATACCAATTCTCCAAAGAACAGATTCTAGGACAGTAATCAGAATATGTACAAGTATTTTATATATAAAATCATGATTTCAGGGGCACCTGGGTGGTTCAGTTGGTTAAGCTTCTGACTCTTGATTTCAGCTCAGGTCATGATCTGACGATTCATGAGTTTGAGCCCCACACCAGCCGCTGTGCTGACAGTGTGAAGCCTTCTTGGGATTCTCTTTCTCTGCCCCTCCAGTACTCACATGCACATGCGCAACCACTCTCTCTCTCAAAATAAGTTTTTTTTTTTTAAATGGTGATTTCAACTCAGTGTAAAAAAGAAGAAATATACAACAATGGGGTATTAGTAAAAGAAATCATTTTACATCTTTATAGTAGAGTATTATACCACAAAAATCATACTTTGCAGGATATGCATAATGGTACAGAAAAGGTAAATGACAAAGAATAAATAGAACATAATACAGTGTGATTTTATTTTTAATATAAAAACAGAAATACAATGCCTAGAGAAGAAATGGAAAGAAAAACAAATGCTCACAAAGGACACCTCTGAGTGCTAGGACTACATATAACTTTTATTATTTTTTTATTTTCAGCATGTATCTTAATTGTAATAATAAAACATATGCTTCTTAAAATAATTTTTAAATGTAAATTTAGCATATTTTTTCGTTCCTTGAAAGAGCTAATGATGTCAATGCCATTATTCATGAAGTAAAGCAAGGACTTCTTTTAAATTACAGGCTTTTTGCAACAACTATGAGAAACCAGCTACACAAGGAAAACCCTGTCCCAAGGTCCACAAGCCAGTGTGTGATTCTGATGGGTAAACTTACCGCAATGGCTGTGAATTCTGCAAAGCAGCTGAGTAAGCACACGCAGGCAGCTCTTAGAACAGCACACTTAGTTTGCACCAGTGGGGTGTGGGTCAGGGAAATTACTTATTAAGGTTTTGCTGTGCTAAGTATTGTACAGATAACTCTTATTTAGAATAACCCAATGTAATTATCCCCAAACAGACCTAGAAAGGATAAGTACCCATTCCCTGTTCATCCAGCCTGGGCTTAACCCATTTCCACTACATTTCATTCTCAGCACCATCTCTTTTCTTTCAGGAAAAAAAATGGAAAGCTTGGTGTCAAACACAATGGGAAATGTTGATTCCTCTGACGCAGTAAGGCTAGAAACACGTTCCATTTGTCTTTGGCATTGGAAGATTTATTCCCTGTAGCTCAATAGCCTTTGCAATGTATTTCCCACAGTTATTATGCATAAAAGACAACAATTTCAATAAAGTTGAATAAAGTCTCTTAGCAGACTTTCTACATTGATGTTCTTTTTAGGTCACAATGGGGCCACCTTTGTTCGATTTAGTTAGACCACCTGAGTATGAAATGATACAACCTGAAAACAAGCACAGGTCATAGAATATTTCCATGCTTTTCACATCCAGAATTCTCCAATCGGTGCTTTGAATCTCCATTCTTCAGATTTACATAGAAGACCTCAAGATTAATAAAGCTCAGTCCAAGAAAATATGTATTCTCTGACTCAAATTAGCATTCTTTAGCATATTGGGGGAAGTATTTTGCCCTAAGAGACACATGGAGTTTGTTTTAGAGCTTCTCGGTTGTATGCGAAGACAAGAAATAAGTAACATGGGAGACAGAATGTTGGTCATTTCAGTCATCCAGACACTAAAAAGGTTCTGGAACAGCTGAAACCTCTGGACTAGTTGTCTCTGACTTTATCAGTTTTATCAGCTTATTATAGTACTACAGTGTACTAAATAAGATATGATAAGCTTCCATGTGTGGCAAATTGTGAAAAACCTTGAAACTATAACTTTATTGGCATGCTGTCAGTGCTTAGAAATCTAAAGATGGACAGACAAGCTTGGCATCTTCAGAGTGTTTATAGACTATCTGGAAAGACAAATGTATCCCAACTACCTAAGATATAGTTTGATATGTTCCTGCTTTTTATAAGTTCCTAACGAATGAATTATGCCAGTTATTAATTGCACAAATAATTTTTCAATGCTTATAAAATACCAGATGCTATTCCAAGAATGGGGTGAAGACAAGATCTCTGCTTCAAAGAATCATGCTTTAAGATTTGAGAGGGTGCACAAAAATATTTTTTAAATATTTTTTCAGTTATTAATAAATTTATAAAGGAAATCAAATTGACACATAAGATGGAAGAAACAAAGTACGTTTTGGAGAGAGGAATGATTTAAAATTGGTTACTTTCGGGGCGCCTGGGTGGCGCAGTCGGTTAAGCGTCCGACTTCAGCCAGGTCACGATCTCGCGGTCCGTGAGTTCGAGCCCCGCGTCAGGCTCTGGGCTGATGGCTCAGAGCCTGGAGCCTGTTTCCGATTCTGTGTCTCCCTCTCTCTCTGCCCCTCCCCCGTTCATGCTCTGTCTCTCTCTGTCCCAAAAATAAATAAACGTTGAAAAAAAAAATTTTTTTTAAATAAAATTGGTTACTTTCAACTGAGTCCTGAGAGCTTAAAAGGATTTGATGCAAATTCGGAGGAAGGGTGTTCCAAGCAAAGAGAAGAACAAACAGAAAAACAACACAATCCAAAAAGTAGATAAATAGATAAGTAAATAAATAAACGTTTAAGAAACAACGCACAATTCAAAAATCAAAACCCAGAAATGGAAATAATGTTGGCATGATCAAGGATGAAAGGAGTCAGTTCATAAAGAGCCTTGGGAGCCAAGCTAAAGCAATTCATATCCCAAGAATTATAGAAAATTATTGCAGGGCATCAATAGAGGACTTCATTGCAGAGATGGCATTTTAGCTGATCTGTGACATATAAGAAATTCGCCATGTTGAAAAGGAAGGAAGTAGAGGATAAAAACAGAAACATTGTGAATAATGGTATCTTTGAGAAGGTTGTTTTCAAAGTCTCAAATTGAGCATGTGGACAAAATAAGAACTCAGACAGGGAACTCCGGTATTAGATACTTCTTAACATAGTGATTCTAAAGCAGAGATCTCCAACAAATGGCAAACAAGCTGGCTGTCACTTAGGGATTTTCTTTAGCCCATACACAGTCACTTCTTTTCATAGATGGCAATATTTAGAAGTTGAAAAAGATCAAATAAGAAACTGGATTTCTAGAAACTCTGGAAAAGTCAAAAGATCTGCTTACCCACCACTCATGTTCCTTAATAACAACAATCATTAATTTGACTCTTTTGAATGTTTATTTATTTATTTTGCGAGAAAGAGAGAGAGAGAGAGAGTGTGTGTGTGTGTGTGTGCACAAGTGTGGGAGGGGCAGAGAGAGAGAATCCCAAGCAAGCTCCACACTGACAGCATAGAGCCCCACATGGGACTCAAACCATGAGACCATGATGTGAGCCAAAAGCAACTGAGCCACTCAGGCGTCCCCTGACTCCTTTGGATGATTATTCCCACAGTGCCCCAGAATCAGTTTTGCTTTTTCACATTAGCTTCTGGTTCTTGATGGCATATGAGCTTTGTATCTCACTTTAAGGCACAATAGTTTTGACCACCTCATTGATACTCTTGCTTTTGGAAAATTCACAGTGTGAAGAAGCAGCCCATTCCATCAACAGAGAACAATTTCTTTATAGCAAGTTAGTATTTGCCTCTTTAGTACTTGCACCAAGTGGTAATACTTCTTTTTGCTTCAAAACCACACACAAAAAAATGGCTTCCTACTTTTTTATAATACACACACACAGGCACACACACATACAACTTGTACTTTCCTTTTCATATTCTCTTCCTTGAAATATCTCCCAGTCTTACCTTCTTTCTTTTTTTATTTTTTTAACTTGTTTTATTTTTTATTTTTTAAAATTTACATCCAAATTAGTTAGCATATAGTGCAACAATGATTTCAGGAGTAGATTCCTTAGTGCTCCTTACCCATTAGGCCCATCCCCCCTCCCACCACCCCTCCCATAACCCTCAGTTTGTTCTCCATATTTATGAGTCTCTTCTGTTTTGTCCCCCTCCCTGTTTTTATATTATTTTTGTGTCCCTTCCCTTATGTTCATCTGTTTTGTCTCTTAAAGTCCTCATATGAGTGAAGTCATATGATTTTTGTTTTTCTCTAATTTCACTTAGCATAATACCCTCCAGTTCCATCCACGTAGTTGCAAATGGCAAGATTTCATTCTTTTTGATTGCCGAGTAATACTGTCTATATATACCACATCTTCTTAGCCATTCAACCATCGATGGACATTTGGGCTCTTTCCAAATCTTGGCTATTGTTGATAGTGCTGCTATAAACATGGGGGTGCATGTGTCCCTTCGAAACACCACACCTGTATCCCGTGGATAAATGCCTACTAGTGCAATTGCTGGGTCGTAGGGTAGTTCCATTTTAGTTTTTTGAGGAACCTCCACACTGTTCTCCAGAGTGGCTGCACCAGCTTGCATTCCCATCTTACCTTCTTTCAATAGAATATCATCAGCTGTCTCAGCAAAGCTTTATTTAAAATCTCTTGTTGCAATAGTATCAGTTTATAGTAGTGATCAAAGTACAAATCTAGATTTTAAAAAAAGATTATAGCTAACATTCATGGAGTGTTTGAGTTTTTTCTGTGGGTCAGACATTGTTCTAAGGGCTTTACATATATTAACTCATTAAGTATTCACAACAACCCAATGAAATAGGCATTATTATTATACTTATCTTGCATGAGAGGAATCTGAAACCCAGAAACATGTGATCAGTCACCAAGTTAAAAAGAGACAGAGACAGAAGTCAAACTGTCCATTAATGTAGGAATTGTATAAATATTCTTTCTATGGACTTATTAACAAGTTAGTGTCCATAGTGTTCTGAGGTACCAATAAAAAGCAAAGGGAATGAATAGACCTGATACTTGAATTGTCATTACCAAATATGCAATGCCAATTATGAAGTTTTCAAGGACTCCCCCCAAATACTCTGCAGTCTCATACTACACCATGGTGGGTGGCACCCAATAAAGAAGAGCTTATTGTATTCTTTGAATTTTAATACAGGAAGAAGATATTTTATAGTAAGTAAGAGATAAAATTTAGAATATGGACTCTGTTACAATATAATTCTGTGACCGTGTCTGGTTTTTCATCGGAGAAACGAAATAGTATATTTATATTGTAATAGTATCTATATTATTATAGGTGATATCTATAAAATAGGTTGTTTTAAGAGTTGGATGAGATAATTCATATAACGCACTTGGCGCAGAGTCTGGTTCTGGGTGTTTGATAAAGGTTATTTAAAAAAATTTTTTTACATTTATTTATTTTTGAGAGAGAGACAAAACGCAAGAGGGGGAGGGCAGGGACAGAGGGAGACACAGGATCAGAAGGAGGCTTCAGGCTCTGAGTTGTGAGCACAGAGCCTGACGCAGGGCTCTAACTCATGAGCTGTGAGATATTGACCTGAGCCGAAGTCAGATTATCAACCGACAGAGCCACCCTGGTGTCCCAGATAAAGGTTATTGTTAATATAAGGTATATGTTGGAAGATATTTTGAAAAGACCGGTGAACCAGGATACCAGTGTGACAGAGATGAGATGTGCATAAACAGGCTTTATGTCCTGGGGCAATCTGTTTTCCCTTTTGTAGGAAACTATAAGGTCCCATGTAGCCTGAGCTCACAATTTCAAGACCTTTGAGTCTTCTAACGAAAGAGTCTAGAAAGCAGCCTCAAGTATGTGATGGCATCAGATCTCACAGGCTGTCTGTATCTGATCTGGCCACAGAGTATAACTGGCCATATATACTCATAATACACATACACATAGAGGTGGCCAGTTATACTCTGTGGCCATTAGATAATAAGCAAATATTTGGAAGAGTGAACACTGGAATTGGAATCAAGTCCAAACTCTGCCAATGTTTTTAGAATTCCAGTGACTCTATTGATCCTCTCTCTCCCAAGAGTAGAATGAAAGATTTGGGCTAGACATTCTCTGTAGTTTTTTAGAGTTGTGATAGTGTATGATTGAAATATATATTCCAAATTTCTTTGCATACAGTAGGTGTTCATCAGCATATGGAGCATTGAAATAAAAAAAGCAGTATCTTAAAATCCATGTAAAATGTGGTGGTAGAAGTATTAATATAATGTTTTTAAAGCAATGAACTTGTAGGTCTGTTATAAGGTATGTAATATGATCTTTTGAAAAAAGCTAATAGCCATACATTTGTTTTAAGGTGGATTTGAAAAAATAATAGTAGCCCATAAAACAAATAGTATTGGTCACAATGACCCTAAATATAAATAGCTAATCAATTCAAAGGAAAAAAATGTAAATTTCAAATAGAACAAGTAGTATGTATATGTGCCAAAAAACTATAGACTTTGTTCAAGAATCTTTTGGAAGGATTTCTTTTTGGAAACCCCAAACCAAAGATTATACAGCTGATTAATTTTTTGGTCTGGTTATGGCTATATTAAGATATTCTTAAAATATAGTGGGATCCACAAACTTGCCCTTCAGGAAATATACACATATACATAAAATGTTATCCCACAGACTAATGGAACCACCAATATCAAAATCAAAATGGAGATATGGTAGATTTCCCCATATCTTTCCTGAGCAAAGACTTGATGTTGGTGTCAGAAGTGTAGGCTGTTGATCTAGCATTAACATGTGAAGTATGACCCAGCGTATACTAGAGAAGACTCAGAAATCTCCATATGGCTGGACTGAGATCTCTTCCCAGCTCTGAATTTGGAATCTTACTTCTATAACGCCAAAGATGGATTGATCTCCAACTGAGGGACGGATCTTTAACCCAAACATTTATTTTCTGAGTCTCTCTTTCTGGAAAGGGAATTCCCATGTTTCTAGATAGCCAGGAATGGGTCTCCTAAGGCAGATATGTTAAAATATCTTGAATAGGGGTGGTGCCTGGGTGGCTCAGTTGGTTGAGTGTCTGATTTCGGCTCAGGTCATGATCTCAAGGTTTGTGAGTTCAAGCCCCGTGTGGGGCTCTGTCCTGACAGCTCAGAGCCTGGAGGCTGCTTCATGTTCTGTGTCTCCTCCTCTCTCTGCCCCTCCCATGCTCATGCTCTGTCTCTCTCTGTCTCTCAATAATAAATAAATGTCAAGCAAAAAAATTTAAAAAAATAAATCATGTAAAATATCTTGACTAGGGTTAACTGTGTGAAAACAGTTATTTAATGACCCAGTGCTTGAGTTTCCTCATCTCATATTTAGGATGTTACCAAAGCATTGTTTTAAGTATTAAATGAGATCATCCATATAATGTGCTTCAATAAATGGTAACTTTATAGTTTTCATGGGGTCTTGAATCAGTGTCAAAAAGTAATCATAGTCTTGTCCATAAAATTATAATGATTATCTATTGCTGCATAACAAATCATGTCGCACTTAATGGCTTAAAACAAAACCAGTCATTCATTTGCCCTCAAGTCTGCCACTTATTGCAGGCTCAGCAGAAATGATCTGCCTCTGTTCCATACGGCTTTCGCTGGGTGGCTCTGTTGGGATCCAGAATGACTTCAGTCATATTTCTGATGTTTCAGTGGGGCTAGAGAGGTTCCTTCCTGTTTCCGTCTCTGTCTCCACCTTTCTATGTCTCTAGCTCCCTCCATAGTCTCTCCTCCAGCCCTGCCAGACTCTAAGGCTTGGTTCTAAAAATGGGATGTTGTCACATCCACGGCATTCTGCGGTCAGTGAAAGTCACATGACCAGCTCAGATTCAAGGGGAGGGGACATGGACTCTTCTATAGGAGAGAATTTACTTGTACAATGTGAGGATTTGTTGGTGGCAATCTTTATAAACAATATTCTACAAATATGCTCCTTCTTTTAAGAAATAATTGTAAGATGAATTATGAGTGGACATTATATGACTGGTGACTAAAAGTGATGTTTGAGAAAGGAGTTACAGAAAACCGGGAACTGAATGGCTAAAAATAACAAATCTGATGATCAACGAGGGACCAAACTGTGTAACTTATTTTCTTTTAAGTATGAAGATAAGGCTTTTAAAAAAGCAACTGTAATTATTTATAGCGATGGTGATAAAGAGGTTAATTTGGGGGTGAGAAAGACATTAATTATATTTCAAATTTTATCCCTACAATTTGCAAACTTGTACACCAAAATTTTCCACATAATGAAAAATTTCAGTATTTCAGGCATATAAATAAATGCCATTTATAATGAACTTAGTCCATAACTATTATAATTATGCTCTATTTTGCATTTTATTGTTTTCTGGTAACCTCACGTGTATGCAACTAAAGTGAAGGTGGAAGACGTCATGTCTCTAATCTCAAATGCTCACATGGGTATAGTAACAGAGACAACATTAATGGAACATTTTAGTGTGTGTGTCAGACAGATGCATCATCTCAATAAATAATGATGAAATTAGATCTATTCGAATTTTGGTTTGTGTCAGTACTTTGTGTGCTGAGTGAAGAAACTGACATCTAAAACAGGGAAGTTACCCAAGATTATATCTCAAGCATCTGCACCCTGCAGGACTCAGTGTTCTGAAACTAATGCCTCTGCGTGGGTGAAGACTGGGTAAAACGATCAATTAATAAGTCAACTGAGAAATAGAAAAAGGGCCTTCAGTGAAATAGTGATTACCTAGTGCTTGAACTTTGGCCTCTTTCTTGATATTGTGAAGTATTTAATGAGACTTGGTAAGCAACTGGCAAGTCTCCCCCTGACAGTTTCAGCAACATGAAACTGAATTTAAGGGACATTATGTCTTCCATGTAATATGAATTTTAAAAACCGGACCAAATATTCCATTTGTTTGCCTGATTCAGTTCAACCTATTGGCATCTATGTCTGAAAATCCTAGTGAGTGCTATGTAGCAGTACCTTATACTGTGCTCAATCTTTACACATCTGGGGTTCAAAGAACAAAACTTGACATGTGCTACTTCCCCCTGAGGAACAATTGAAAGGAAACATAGTTGCTAAAGTATTCCGTGGAAGAAAGCTAGGAAGGAGCTCAGAGTTTCCTTCCCTTTAGTTGCATGACGAATGGCTTGAGTCTAAATCAGGTAACTGGACACAGGATGCTATAAGACAGCTCACAATCAGAAACCAGGATCACTAAACTGCAGGTATAAACTTTGTCTTCCAAACCACAAGAAAATACTTAGCAAAATTCGATTTTAGTAGGGTATTATCATCATGATTTTAGAAATAAAGAGGAAAGAGAGATAGGAAAAGAGGCAGACGGAGAGAGAGACAGAGATTAACTCGCGTAAGATTACACAGCTAAAATGAGGAGTGGCGGACACTTCATGTCATCTGACTCTAATGCTGTTGTTATTTCCACCCAAATATGACGACCACTAAAAGAATAGCCTTGATGTATAATCGCACGCTAAGACATGTGGGATGCCCCCCTCCCTTTCCCCAGCAGGTGGCTGTGCCGAGCATTTTTTGAGCCTACTCCAACACAGAATTCTGCCCTGACTCCCAAATGTAAAGGAAAATAATAATGGAAGACAATTCTAAAGGTGGAGGAATCCGATCATCAAAGGATAAATTAAATGTTCCATTTAAGAAAATTAGAGGATTAAAAGCAATTATTCAAAGCACCCTTTGGCATGGTTTGGAGAACAGGGATATAGAGAAAACGGCTGCCTTACTCAGTGCAACAAACAATACTTTCTACTAATTCATGAGACAGTCTCTGAGACCTCAGAGCAGAGGTTTCATGGGACTTCATCTTCTCACTGCCGTGTCCTCAGATACAGGGAGTCAATCATATTTGTTATTTACGTATGCTATTTTGAAGTGTGATAACACTGGAGCTAGGAGAAAAGCATGGGTAGGACAGATGATGGCACTAAGTATGCACAAAACAGTTGTTTAGGCAAAATGCAAATGCAGCTATTATGGTCCCTTTGTTGATATTTGGGATTTCACTGCATTGAGTATCTGCATGTGAAAATAACTTGCATCAAATTCAGCCATTTTGATTAATAAATGGTAGAGCAAATGTAGCAAAATGTTCATTGAAGAATCTTGGTGTTGTGTACATGAGTGTTCACTGCACAGTTCTTTCAACTTACTATATTTTTGAACAATTCATAGTGACATTTTGTTAAAAATGATCTGATCTTTAAATATATATATGTGTATATATAATATGGGGCATATTATATGGGAGATACACACACACACACACACACACACACACACACACGTATATATGTGCATAATCAGGCCTTGTGGTTCATTGAGCTTATTCTGACATTCATATGAATACTAGTCAGTACAGAGAACAATTATGGAGGGGGGAAGTTGCCTTTTTACTATAGAAAAATTTAAAATTTTTGATTTACTACAGAAAAATTTTAAATTTTTGATGCCCTACAATTGCTGGCTTGATTAAAAGAAATCATTCATCATTTTCAGAACTGCCCTTCTAAAGAAGCTAAAATGAAAATCAAACACAATCCAGAACCACTAAATCTGAAGATCTTAGAATTAGAAGGAATTATAAGAAGCCCCTATTTCACTTCCCTTAGAATTCAAAAATGTTTATCCTGCACTTTCTTATATTGGAACTAGATCTGCCATGTGGAACTACACAGAAAAAACAATATCATCCTCTCCCATGCTAATGCCCTTCACAGGATGAATCCAGTGGTGACATCCATCCTAAATCTGTCTACTCAAGTTTATATTCTCTACTACGATCAACCAACCTTCTGCTCTGTGCTTACTAGACCCCACTTTATCAAGGTCATTTTCTTTTAGACAGGCCTCAATTAATTCAAATTTATCTCATATAGGGCAGCCAACCTTGAACACAATATTCCACTGTTTCATGATATTGAGTCTATGGCTGACTAAAACTCCCAAGGTGATTGTCATATGAGCTTCCATTTGGCATAACAGCTTGAGGCAAGAAAGTCAATAGCGTGATGTTATTCTCAAACATAAGATCTATTGTTTTTTGTTACCTCATAAAAATGCATTACACCTCATCATTCCCCACTGGATGCATTCATCACTTATTAATGATGCATTTTTACTTGCTTTTAAAATATAATTTGAGGTAAGTACTTAGCACATGATTTATTTGTGGGAAAATGTCATGGGAATCCCTATTGTGGACATTATAAACATGCAAGGTCAGTAACAGCACTGACAGAAGACAAGTTATCCCTCAACAATAAAAAAAATTTTAAACACTGAGCTTACCACTTTCCCAGCTGGATTTCGCCATGTTTATTTTTTTCTGTAAGACAGATATCTGATAGAAGCATATTAAATTTGGGGTATTTATGGGAGTTGGGGTGTGGAGCTAATTTTTAAAATGGCAATCCACTCAAGGAGGAACACCTTCCAGTTTGTGAAAATTACTCTATAATTTTTTTAAAACAAAGTGACAGTGTTTAGCAATTAGGGTGGAGGATTTTTCAAATATATAACATGGTAGTGATCAGGACGGTTTATTCAGAAAGCATCTACTGAAGAGTTACCCTTAACTCCATCCGACAACCAGGTCTGAAACAGCTGACTCTAACATGAAGGCTTTCATTTTCCTTCCCTTCATGTTCTTGGCCATGTTCTCAGGTAAGATAAGTTAAATTCGATGACTTTCCTTCCAACTCTCAAAGTAAAGAATCAGAAATGTTGAGTGACTTAGTAATACTTTGTCAGAAAATGTTAAAATGATAAATCTCCATCAGACAGAGAAAGGGAAGAGGCTAATTTCAGACAGCATAAATATAGACCAAAGGCATAAAAATAGTGACAAGGTGAGACAACAGTGAATAGTTTGACACGACTAAAGAGAAGCAGAGGCAAAGGAATGGGAAAAGCAAGGCATTACCCTGGAAAGATAATTCAGTCTAAAAGGATTATGGGAGTTTGTGAATACTCACAAGTCCACATTCCATAAATATATAGTTTTGTGTGATGATCCAGGAAATTCTGTGGTCACAGAGAAATAGGTTCAAACCCTGACTTTTCAATTCTCTGTTTATGTTATTTTGGATAACTTAATTTTTTAGCCTCAGTTTTCTCCTTTATAAAATGGAAATAAGTAGACATTCCCACAGGCTGCCATAAGAATCACGTATACTCTGGCATTAGCTACCATTACTTGAGTTCTTAGGTGCCTGTCACTCAGCAGACCTCTCTGTGTTCCCTACCTCAATACAGTTAGGTGGTCTGTTTTCAGAGATGAAATTTCCAGCTAAGGATGTAAATTTCTCTAGATAATAAATGACACAGATATTCTATATTTTTATAATATATATCAGAGAAAAATATATATATTATGCATATACTTATTATGTTTATGTATGTTTGCAAGAAAAATATATAGATAGATACATAAAATTCCTCCCTAGAACATATATTCTCCATAACGGCAGGTAACATATCTCTTTTGTACTTCAGTGCTTTACTAGATGATGTTTAGTACGCATTAAGCAGGCATTTGTTGATGGAAGAAAGTCCCTTAATGCCAGATGTAGTGGTTATATGGATTTGGAGGGTGACAAAAAGAGAGGATTCGGGAATGCCTATTACAATATAGAGCAATGCCAAGAGCATATTTAGAATGTAACATCGGAGGACAAAAATACAGAACAGATAACTATTTTACAAAAATTTAACTTAAAAAAATGGTTAGGGGTGCCTGAGCATCCAACTCTTGATTTCAGCTCAAGTCATGAGCTCACAATTCATAAGTTCGAGCCCCATGTCAGGCTCTGTGCTGACAGCGAATTTGCTCTCTCCCTGTCTCTCTGCCTCTCTCTCTCTCAGGATAAATAAATAAAGATTTAAAAAAAACAGTTATACCATATTCTGATATTATAGTTACCTTGTTTACTTAAAAATTCCACCCCTGATTTTTATTTTACAAATTTAGCCATGTGAGAAATGATATATTAATCAGATATTCATTATATTATTGTTTGCACTAGGAAAAGAAGGAAATACAATCACTACTCATTGTTAGAAGACTGTTTAGGTAAATTATGGTAATTTAACAGGTGAAATATTCTGCAGCCATTAGGGAAAATAATAAAGGTGCTCTATATGTATTGATATAGAGCCTTTATATGTATTGATATAACCTCACGGTTCTGTCAAGGGAGAAAATAAGGATTAGAACAGTGTACAATGTGCTACTAATTGTGTGAAAAAATATATCCCAATATGTTTGTAAATACAGAAGACATCTCTTGAATAATACAGAAAAACCTGTTAAATGTAATTGTGTCCAAGGAAGGTTGGGACAGGAGAGGAAGGGAAAGTTACTTTAAACTATTTACCCTTTTATGTCTTTGAAATTTGATGCAATTTGCTTGTAAGACCTATTTAAAAATGAAAAACATAATTAACAAAGAATATAGATCAGCTGATCTATTTTTTACCATTTCATCCACAACCTTATTTTAAGTGATTTCTGCTCAAAGTTAGTGCCTGTTAAGGAATAGTTTTGGGTCTTAGAACTCATGCAAATGCTCTTCTCTCTGCTGAAAATAATTATTTCCTTATCCATTTTTCTGGCTATAGCCTATACTTCTTATCTGTGTCACCTCCTCCAGGATGGAGACATGATGCCCTACTACCTGCTATCTTGACTCTGGGTCTATTGTCTAATTTATTTTTCACATGATAGCATTCATCAAGCTACCATAAATGCCCGTTTGCTTGTTTACACGCATTATTAGACTTTCCAGCTTCTTCAGGGTAGAATAACAATCCCTTATTCATGGTTGTGTGTCTAGATCTTTCTATAGCTCTGGCATGGTAATGGACCCTTCAAATATACTTCTGGTAAGTTGAAAGGATGGCTAGATTACACCCATGACCGTCCTACCACACGCTACACCACAGTTAATACACCAGGTTACTAAGTGCTAAATTCCTGAGCCTGGGCTAAGACCTTAACCACCAGTGATATAGTAGACACTGGCATGCTCAACGGATAACAATTAATGATGCATTTGACTTTAGTTAAATTTATCTGAAGGTACAAGTGTGTACACTTGTGGAAATATAAAGAGGATCAAATGCAAATACAACGGAGACTCTAGGCATAGATTTGGAACTACCTACCCTGAAATTATTTCAGGTTGTATAAAATGAAAAACTTAGGGAGAAAGCCTGTGAATAAAAACAATGCAAGCTTGAATAAAGCTTTTTCAGAAACCCCAAATTGAGAAAGTAAAGGGGAAAAGAAAATCATTAAACAGAAAAGGCAAGGAAGTCAAAAAGAAACACTTGTACCAAACCAAGGACAAGAAACATAAGACCCAGTAGAATACCATTGCACTTAACAGCTATAAAACCATTCCATTTGCTCATGGATTGGTGTCTAAACCCTGCTTATTTGGGAGTAGAAATTTGAATAAACCATATCTATATCTATATATCTATATCTATCTATATCTATATCTCACAAATCTCACCCAATCTATTACTCCCCTGCTGGAAATATGTATGTATGTATGTACCTATATATATGTGTATATATGTACATATATATATAGTGATGTATATATATTTACATATACATATATATAGTGATGGATGAACTTCCAAAATAAATTCAAGAAACAGAATAGATGAGTTATGAAAAGTAGGTATTAAGAAATAGTCATATAATATCTACCATTTCCTTGAATAGTTTGAGCACAAAAGAAAGAAAGAAATAACCACTGGAGAGAGTATGACTGATTGGTTGATGCTGGGACCCCTATGGGAAATGGTGGACTGTTCCCTTTGGAACAGGGGCAAGGTGGAAGAAAACAGCTACAGAAAGCATATATAGAGATGAGAAAAGAATATGGAATGAGGGCTCACGACTGGCAGTTTTTATGTCTGGAAAACTGCTGATAGCACCTTCTGTAGGGTGAGCTCGGGAATATGGGAAAAGGTTTTGTGATGTAGGGAAAGTTTATAATAAGCATAACTCAGAGTCTATTTGATTAATCAGGAAATCATTACAAGGAATTTGGAGTAGTATGAAGCTCAGATAGTTCAGTTCAAGTAATTCAGATTCTGATTTAGAAATGGGATAAGCCAGTTTGACCCCACGATTTTTATTTATTTTTTAAATTTATTTTGATAGAGAAAGAGCATGAGTAGGGGAGGAGCAGAGAGAGGGAAAGAATTCCAAGCGGGCTCTGAGCTGTCAGCAAAGCCCGACATGGGCCTCGATATCATGACCTGAGCTGAAATCGAGAAAAGTCAGATGTTTAACCCACTGAGCTACCCAGGCACCCCAACGCCGTGATTTTTAGAAACCATGTAATACAATTAAGAAAAAAATAGAGGACCCAAAATATTAAGGTTGTAAGAAGTTATGGGAAGCTTCTGTCTTGAGGTTTGATTAAAAACAACTGAAAGAGGTGTTAAATACATACTACAACTTGGGATGAATGCTGTTGATTTAAAACTCTTAAAGTTAAATGACTTTACTTTTATTTTTGTGCTTATGGTATCATTTCAGTGTCTTCAACCCAGGCTTTGAAAACAAGTGTTTTTAAACCAGAAGAGGGTTCAGAACGTGCATTTATTCGACAGAGAAAGCATGAAGCTAACCATCAAGGAGAACAAAAGGAATTTAATAAGCAAGGAGGCAACACCCAAGGAAAACAAGCAATATCTGGTTTCCAAGGACGACCAGGGTATTCTAACCAGCCAGGGAAACCAGGGGATTTTAATCAGCAAGGAAGGCCAGGAGTTTTCAATCAGCCTGGAAGACTGCAAGGGAATTCAGGAGACTCTAATCCAAAAGGGAATTCAGAAGCTTCTAATGAACAAGGAAAACAAGGATCTTCTAGCCAACAAGGGAGCTCAGGGTTATCTAGCCAGCAAGGAGTTTCAGGATCATCTAGCCAGCAAAGGAAGCCAGGGTCTTCCAGCCAGCAAGGGGGTCCAGGGTCATCTAGCCAGCAAGGAAAGCCAGGGTCATCTAACCACCAAGGAAGACCGGGATTGTCTAGCCAACAAGGGAAATCAAGGCCTTTTTACAATCAAGAAGAAAGAAAAAATGCAGGCAACCCTTTGAATACCAATATAATGGAGATTCAGGTTGGTGTTAATCTCTTTTTTTTCCCCCTTGGTCAACTTACCTCAACTATTCCATTTTCCAAGACTTGAAATTGTTAACAGAATATACTCTACTAAAGACCCACACTTTGTGATGACACTGATTCAACAAAATGCGAAGGAATCTGGGGGTGGTTATTTTCATACCTATGGTCATTAATGAGTGTCATGCTCTTCCATTCCATTTCTCATTCCTTTCTTCTGTCTTCCACTCCAGCCTTTCTACCTATACTGGACTAGATCAGACCTTTGTGAACGGAGTCCCTACCCTTGCCAGATTTAACATTCATGCCCATTTCCATCCCATCCATAATCTACAAGCCACTCAAGTGGTGTTTATTTCTAAATCACAAATCTGACCCAATCTATTACTCCCCTGCTCGAAATTCTTCAGTAGCACCATACTCTCTAGAAGATAAGACCCAAACTCCTGAGCATGGCCTTAAGGATTTTTTTTAATGATTGGATCCCATGTCCATGTATGATTGGACATTTCATGGCACTCTTAGTCACACATCCATGTTTTACAGAATCCTCTGATTTTCCACAAATGTATTTCTAATACCAATGATAGCCTTTATCATAGAATATACCATATTGCTTTGTAATTGATCTTCATTATGTTCAATCAGCACATGAACTCCTTAAAGAAAATACCTTTTTTTAAAAAATATCTGTATCCCCCGATTCTAGTATAAGACAGGCATATAATAGGTTCTTTTGAACTCTTTCTCAGATAGGTGAATAAATGATGTACGGGAGACATCATTGTAATCAGGTGCACATCCATGACTCCTATACTCCCTTTGAGTCCTGCCGTGAAGCCTTGCCAGTCTCTCTCTCTCCCAACTGTCTTCCTCCTAATTCCATTTAACCCTGACCCTGAACACTCAGTACATCCAAAACAGTTTTGTAGAACACTTCTTCAATCTCATTATCTTAATGGGAACTTCATTTTTTACATCATAAGTTGTCGTTACTCAGCACTCTTGCAAATGAAAATCGCCTGTCCCTCTTGGTTTTTACATCTAGGCTGGCATGAAGTAGTAATCTTCCAAGGACACCCCTGCCATTCAGACCTTACTGCCACCACCAGCATGTTTCTGGGTGTTTACATTGTTACTTAAACTTTCTCAATTGGTATGAAAATGGTAGTGGAGTCTCAACCAATGGAAAAGACTGAACTACTTGTTCATCTTCCTTGGTCCTGAGAAGACTGAGCCACCTACTGAAGATCCTCACAGTTTCACTTAGTGTCTCTGTTCTCATCTGCTGTCAAAACTCCTTTCCGTTCACAGACTTCTGTCATTCTATAACTTGATTCCAAGGAAGTGCTTCAGGTAGAACTTAATTCCACTCTGCACAGTACTACCTCCTGCCTCATTTGTTTTCATGGGTCAAAGAAAAAGAAAGTTTCAATAAACGATGATCACATGTGTTTTGTGTTTGCCACTATGACTTTTCCAGAATTGTTGTTTTCTTGGGCAGGAGAAGGCTTTTCTACAAAGCATTAAAATGGAGGCAGTGTGACATTAATAAGAGCAAGGGCTCTGCAGTCACATCATTCAGGTTCTGAACCCCAACTTGGGTATTTAATCTATATCTGGTCTTGGACTTGTCACTTAAATGCACTGTATGCCTGCGATTATACAATGGAGCAAAATCTACCCTTCTTTCAGAATTGTTGTGCAGTTTAAATTAAAAAAAAGGGATTAATAAAATGATAGGTTTAGTGCAATGCTTCATCAATAACTAATGAGCAATGACTATTGTCTTATCACAATATCAGAATTAAATTGAGTTCCCTGTATTTACTGCATGGTCTTTCACATGACTGCAGACTGGCAGTACCAGCAGCAAGAACCCAAGTGGAAATACAAAATGTCAGTCTATCTACAAACCAGTCTGTGGTTCTGATGGAAAAACCTATGGTAACCTCTGTGTATTTAATGAAGCCAAAAGGTAAGATGACTTTCTCTTTATTTGTATCAGGAACTATCACTCTGATCCACAGGGAATACAAGAACATTTTTCCATGTGTCTCTGTAGTTTTCTCTCAGTAGTGCCTTGGGTGTTTGTCCAAAGAAAACATAAAAGGTACTTAACCTTTGAACAATAAATTCAATCATTTTCTGAAAGAATGTGATACATTCAGATTTTTAAGTAGGAATAAATTTATTATTGAATCATTCATTTACCAGATATTTATTAAACATCCACTGTGTACCAGGAATTGCTCACATGGAGGTAAGTTGGTGAGGGAAACACACAGCATTGCCTCCTGCTTCCTGCTTCCATGGAGTTTTCGTTTTTGCAGTAGATGACAGCAAACAAAATGCATCAGAGGATAAGGAGGGCTGTGAGTCCTATAGATTACTTAGTATTGACCATTAAAATGTATTTTAAATTTAAGTAACAACTTGAAAGATTGGATTTGGTGAGCCATGCAAACATTGAAGAATTGAACTCCTGTCCATCCACAAGAAATAAGATGATTATAAGGCTGCTTAAAATTAGAATGTGTGACTAAGAAAGAGTTAGACGTCTCCGCTTTCAAAATTAATGACTGCTCACCTCTTAAGGTAGTGAGGAGGTAAAAATTATACCTCTCTTGTTTTTGATAGTGCCAGTATTATATTAAGAGCTCAATAAACCATTACTGCAGAAATAAATGAATGTTAAAGGTAAGTGTGCCCTGTAGCCATAAAAGTTAGAGCTGGAAAAAACATCAGATACCCATTCTCTCACTTTATATATAAGGCACCTAGATCTGAGCCAAGAAAGTAGTGGCAGAAAGTCACAATTCTCAAAGCTGGTCAGTGTGAAACAGGCAAGCCCAAGACTACAGCTGCTTTTACCCATGTGATTTTTTTTCTCTTTTTTAAAAATTATAATTTATTGTCAAATCGGCTAACATACGGTGTGTAAAGTGTGCACTTGGTTTTGGGGGTAGATTCCCGTGGTTCATTGCTTACATACAACACCCAGTGCTCATCCCAACAAGTGCCCTCCTCAATGCCCATCGCCCATATTCCCCTCTGCCCCACCACCCCTCATCAACCCTCAGGTTGTTCTCTGTATTTAAGAGTCTCTTATGGTTTGCCTCCCTTCCTCTCTGTTTGTAACTATTTTTTCCCCCTTCCCTTCTCCCATGGTCTTCTGTTAAGTTTCTCAAGATCCATATATGAGTGAAACCATATAATACCTGTCTTTCTCTGACTAACTTACTTAACTTAGCTTAATACCTTCCACTTCCACCCACGTTGCTGCAAATGGCAGGAATTCATTCTTTCTCATTGCCCAATAGTACTCCATTGTATATATAAACCACATCTTCTTTATCCATTCATCAGTTGATAGATATTTAGGCCCTTTCCATAATTTCGCTATTGTTGAAAGCACTGCTATAAACATTGGGGTACATGTGCCCCTATGGATCAGCAATCCTGTATCCTTTGGGTAAATTCCTAGTAGTGCTATTGCTGGATTGTAGAGTAGTTTTTTTTTTATTTTTTTGAGGAACCTCCACACTGTTAGTATCCAAAATCTATAAAGAACTTAACCAAACTCAGTATCTGAAAAACAAATAATCCAGTGAAGAAATGGGCAGAAGACATCAATAGACACTTTTCCGAAGAAGACATCCAGATGGCTAATAGACACATGAAAAGATGCTCAACATCACCCATCATCAGAGAAATACAAATCAAAACCACACTGAGATACCACCTCACACCAGTCAGAGTGGCTAAAATTAACAACTCAGGAAACAACAGATGCTGGTGAGGATATGGAGAAAAGCAAACCCTCTTGCACTGTTGGTGGGAGTGCAAACCAGTGCAGTCATTCTGGAAACCAGTGTGGAGGTTCCTCCCATGTTATTTTTAAATAATCCCATTTTATTTCTATGTTGGTGCCACAGTTTCTTGATCCTTGATGTCTTCCATTACCTTGTTTTTAGGATAAATAATGGAAAACTAAATCTGTACCATGAAGGGAAATGCTAAGCATTGACAGCAACCACATTACCTGGAACCTCAAAACCTACTTTCAGTTCTCTTTAAACCATGGATTTCCTTGGAAGTTCCACTGAGGTCAGCAAGAGTCTTACAGACATGATGGATCTTACATAATTTTCAAGTTTGTTCCATAACAAATAAAGTCAGTTCCAGAGTTACTTCTGATTTCTGGTACTGTTTATTTTCTAGACTTTCCCAAATCTTGTGTCTCTGTTGGACCATCTTTAAGCATCCAACTTTGGAAGCCACACACTAGATTAATATTTTTATTCTATTTTATTTTTAGAGACAGATAGAGAGCATGATCAGGGGAGAGGAGCAGAGGGAAAAGAGAGAGAGAGAGAGAGAGAGAGAGAGAGAGAGAGAATCTTAAGCAGACTCTACACTCAGCTCAGAGCCCAATGTGGGGCTCCATCCCACAACCCTGGGATCATGACCTGAGCCACAATCAATTGTGAGATGCTCAACCAACTGAGCCACCCAGGTGCCCCTAGATTCATATTTTTTAAAATAAACAAAGCAGAGCACCCAGGTGGCTCAGATGGTTAAGGATCCAACTCTTGATTTCGACCCAAGCCATGATCTCAAGGTTCACGGGTTCAAGCCTGTGTTGGGCTCTGTACTGACAGTACAGAGCTTGCTTGGGATTCTCTCTGCCCCTCCCCGACTCATGCTCTCCCCCTCCCACAAGTAAATTAATTAATTAACTTTAAAAAACTTTTTAAAAATACACAAACAAAATATAGTCTGCTCTGCTTGAAGCAGAGCTGAGAAAACCTTAGCCTCTTGCTTGCCACCCACACCCGGATTCAGCTTGTCTCCATAATATCTGGACTGCAGAAAATTTGGAAAACAGAAGACTGAATACTTCCACCTTCCCCATATCTTAGAACGCTATAACACAGTGAATGTTCTGAGATCTTGTACCCTGAAAGGTTCTGGTAGGCCAGAAAGATAGACAGATGCCAGCTGGGGAATGAAGATATGGCTTTGTAGGCCCAGCTAAGGGGAATCCAGTTTGTAGGAAGTGAAGTAGTATGTGTGGATCTAAAGGCAAGTTTGATGATTATGCCTTTTGGGTTTGTGCAAGAAGTGTTGGGGTTCTGAAGAAAAATGCCATTTCAGATTAAGATGAGGGAAAAAAGAAAATTAAAATGGCATAAAAGAGATCATTGAAGTATTTATCTGAATCACTAAAGTGGGGGGATAAAAACCTCCTTAAATTAAAAAATATTCATTAAAGAGGCTCTATATGAACCTTTCTTCTGCTCCTGTATGCACACTCTGGCATAATTTCCCTGCTAAGGCAAAGGCATTCAGCTGATCAACCTGGAATCTCATTCTGGGAAGCCTTTCTGCTCCTTAACTTCATAGGAGGAGTCATGCTAAGAAAATTATCTTTCATACCAGAATAGAATGTTTTAGTTGTAGTGGACTCTGGGTCTAGAGTTCTTTCTTTTCTAGCAAGAAAGCAGGACGCAGGATTAAAATTCGAGAGATGGCTAATGTCCGGGAGAAGACAAGAGCCCCAATTAAGGGTCCTTGCTCCATTTTTATTAGGATCAGAAGGCTTACAAACATAGTGATGGACGTGCACAAAGAGACAATGAAACGTGAACATTAACTCATGGACGTGAGAGAAAGGGGGTTTTGAAAATATGTGGGGTTAGGGGTTGGGGTTAATAAAAGCAAAATCCTGGCACTGGTGGGCAGAAGGTTTTTACAGCAGATAAGAGACACCACCTCTATTTCCCTAAACTGCTCTAGGGGACAAGACTGAGCAAGCTACCTCAGGGTCAACAAGGCACCTTTCTTTTGTTAATTAGCTCCACTCTAGTCAACTTTGCCCTGCAGTGGTCTATAGCCCTATTTACCTGTTTATCTAATTTGGTCCTTCCTTCCTGTGAAAGCAGCTTTCTGCTATAGTACTAAGTTGGGGGGCATTTCCGCCCTGAATACCTAATCTTGTTTACCTTATATACATTTGTTCTATACTGGGGCCTTTGCCCCGCCCTCTCCATACCTGTTTACCTAATCTTGTTTACCCAAACTTGGGTGTGAGCATCCTATGGCTTTGTAGTTCTTTATGCCTTGTTAACCCATCAGTGCAGGTTCAGGGAATTCCTAAGCTAATTCCCCACATTTAATATATTTAAAATCCTTAAGACTCAATTCTTCATTATTTAAGAAAACAGTTTTTATTTAACCTAATACACATATGAATGAAGACTAAGAGAAATAACAAGTCTCAAAAGGCTCAGCACAGTTTCATCACATCAATTAATTTCATTTGATTTATTTCTTACATTAACTTATTACATATTAATTAACAAGAATTTCCCTACCTTTGTTTAAAAAAAACATTTAAGGGGCGCCTGGGTGGCCCAGTCAGTTAAGCGCCCAACTTCGGCTCAGGTCATGATCTCACAGTTTGTGGGTTCGAGCCCCACGTTGGGATCTGTGCTGATAGTTCAGAGCCTGGAGCCTGCTCCAGATTCTGTCTCCCTCTCTCTGCTCCTCCCTTGCTCACGCTCTGTCTCTCTCTCTCTCTCTCTCTCTCTCTCTCTCAATAAATAAACATTAAATTAAAAAAACATTACTTTTTTTTTTTTTTTTTTTTGGCACTACCCCTGCTTAAAGGCAAAGTGACAGGGAAAAATATGTTACAAGATGGCCGACAGGACTGATAGGGGAATTCCAGTCCCTGCCTGAAGACTCCCCTTCTAGGTTTTTCTTCCCACCCCACTTGCCACGCAAGAACAGACTATAAATTGTCCCCTCTGCTTATGCTGGGGACTCAGGCCTCTGGAAAGCAATGTCCTCTGAGCCCGCCAGTGTAAAATAAACCTTCTGCCTTCCAAGAATTACGATTGCCACTTGGTCCTTCCACTGGGCGATCCAGACCAGTTTCCATAACAAAATAATACAACGGAAAGGTAACAGAGCACTACTTTCCTACCCTGAGATAAAGTGATTCATGGCTTTATATTAGTGATTAACATAAAATAGAACTTCAATAATCTATAGCATTCATTACTTCAAAACTCATTTGTATCGCTTTCTGAATGACTATAATGTTTCTGGAAATAGAAGTCCTTTTTCAATATGTTTTTCTCTTAAGAGCTGTGTACAAAGATTGGTTCTCATTTAATTGTAGACAGATCTCTTAAGAATCCATGGCATTCTTCAGCCACTTAGGAAGCCAGAGTGAAATGGCAAAAATATACAAGAGACATGAAAGTTCTGCATGGCTAAACCTTTTTATCTATCGCATCACTGTTTTCATAGAAAATTATTTATGTCCTATGTTTTCTAAAGCAGGAGATTTGTTAAAAATATATAAAGGAAATACACTGATTTTAAAAATTTCTGAACCTTAATATCCAAAGAACATACAGATCTGATTTTATGTGTGCTGACTTTCTTTACCATATGTAAAAAGCATGAAAAAAACCCTAGATGCTTTCAACAAAATAGGAAGGACAAGAGGAGTCATTTCATATAAAGCTACAACAAGCAAACATCATGTAGAATAATTTATTTTAAGGTTGTCATGATGCTGTCTAAAAAAATAGAAAGAAAGCATGTAGGCTAATACATAAGAAATCATGCATGAGCCCACCATGATCCCCCAAAAGGAGGGTTTTATCTAAGCACCTACACACGCTGAAATCTATTTTTTATTTTTTCTTATATTTGTTTAAGTAAACTCTGCACCTAACGTAGGTTCACACTCACAACCCTGAGATCAAGTGTCACAAGCGCCACCAAATAAGCCAGCCAGATGCACCCGAAATCTTTTAAAAGATCAGGAACTGCCTATGTCCAGACTCGATAGTTATCCTTCTTTCCTTTAAACCATACTTGCTTGCTCAAAGCACTTCTAGAAAAGCACACATTTTGACCAGAAAAAAAGAGTGCTTGTGAGAATAAAAGCCAGCCTTCTCTGCCTCAAAATCAAGTAATGTCATTGCCTACTTAAGGTCTTTTAGTAAAGTCTGATAGTTTTCTGTCCTGTATCCTTCTGTCTTGATCCTGATAATTGCTATCCATTTGGGCTTTGTGGCTTTACAAAGCTCTACATTGGGGACTAGATATTGAGGAAGATCCTGGTAAGATTTACCCGAGGTTTCTTGGCAACCCAACCAGATTTTGAAAGGCATCTATGTTTACCATTATACCACCAACGCTGCACTCAACCAGATTTTGAACACTTTCTCCTCCAGGATTCCTTACATAGGTTTTCTCCTGCTTTTTAGGTCACCTCTGGAAAAGGACAGACCATTTCTTCGCACTGCCTGGTGTATCTGTAAGTTCTCTGTGACACTCTCTCTGGTGACAATTATGCTGAACTCAATTTCCCTGGTGTTTCTAACCCCAGTATTGTCTCTCCTTTCTATGCTTCTTTTTCGAAGTACTGAGTGTATATTTTCACAATCCCTTTCCTTCCGCATTTTCCAAAGAATCCATCAGAGCTTTACGTGCTCCTGAGTATTACAGAAAACCATGATGGTTTGAATCATGTCCATGAGAAGGAAGCATTTTTTTATTTTCATGTGTGATTGTAACTGGAACATTTTTTTTTAATATAATTTGTTGTTAAGTTCACTAACATATAGTGTATACAGTGCGCTCTTGGCTTTGGGAGTAGATTACCAGGATTCATCGCTTACAATATCCAGTGCTCATCTCAACAAGTGCCCTCCTCAATGCCCATTTTCTCCTCTCCCCCACACACCCCCATCAACCCTCAGTTTGTTCTCTGTATTTAAGAGTCTCTTACGGTTTGCCTCCCTCTCTGTTTGAAACTACTTTTTCCCCTTCCCTTTCCCCATGGTCTTCTGTTACATTTCTCAAATTAACTTCTTTAAACAATATTGTTCAGCCATAAAAAGGAATGAAATCTTGCCATTTGCCACAACATGGATAGAACTTGAAAGAATTTTACTAAGTGAAATAAAACAAAAGAAGATAAATACTGTATGATCACGCTTATATGTGGAATCTAAACTAAAACAAAAACAAAAACCCTGCACTCATGGATATACAGAACAGATTGATGTTTGCCTAAAGTGGGGGAATTGGGATGAGAGAAATAGGTGAAAATTTTTTTTAAATAACAAATTTTAGTTCGGTGTTTATGAACACTTCAGAAAACCTGATAACATTGATTTTCAAGTGATAGAGATAGAAGTTTTAGCCAAAGAGTCCCCTTAGATAGGAAATCATCCAGGATTAGGTAAATATATTTAGCTGCCTAGATTATATCCCCTGAGTTATTTCTGAATGGTACTGTCCCCCCTACTGACACCACTACTCCCTGATTAATTCTCTTCGGGATAACTGAAATTACAGAGATGTTAGAAAAATCCCAAAGATTGGAAGAGACCTCAGTACAATCCATTGTTCTACATTATCCCTATCACCATTGCCCTGAGAAGTCCTAGTCCCTAACCTGCCACCTAGAGATTACCTCATACAGTATGAACTCTACAACTTTCAACTATTAGGGCTGCCTAATAAGGGCTATCTGGGAACGAATGATAAGCCTAGAGTCTTGGCACAGTTAATAAGAAGCAAATGAGCCAGTTCCATAAAAAATAATTTCCCAGTAAGAGGTCATGGGAAGACAAGGACAGAAAGACACGGGGGGGGGGGGGGGAAGGAAAGGAGAATAGGAAAAGTAATTCTTTATCACATACCAAAAAAAAAGAGGACAAAAATTTTCAGGCAAATAAATAATATGAGCAAAGGCTTTGAACCGTAAGCGGCATGCGTTTTCTGATATAGTAAATATTTTCTGGGACTTCATGGAGCTTGTAGAAGCACCAGAAAATTTAATCCAGGGGCAGTTGTATGTACAATTTTAATGATATTTAAAGAATTTTTATTTCTTTCTAGAGGCAATTGAAAAAATTAGATCATTCTGAGCATGGGAGAAATTAGTAAATTTCTATCAATAAATATCCTTTAATTAATACTTTATGCATCATACAGTGTTTCAAAATAAACTGATTTGCATAAAATGACATTAAAATTAGCTCAGCTGATATTAAGTAAATAAAACTAGTTGCAGAAAAGTTTATAAAATGTTTCTAGGAAATATAAAAGTTCTGGTTTGGAATAGTAGAAAATTGTGGGAGTAAAGTCCCAGTTACCCCCACTGTAGCTGCACGTTTATCTTGATTACTTTTTTTAAGTTTACTTATTTATTTTGAGAGAGAGAGGAAAAGTCAGAGAGAGAGGAGAGAGAATCCCAAGCAGGCTCTGCAGTATCAGCACAGACCATGAGAATCATGACCTGAGCCAAAGTCAAGAGTCAGATGCTTAACCAACTGAGCCATCCAGGTGGCCCTATCTTGGTTACTTTTAAAAATGCCAGTGGCCCCCCCCCCCCCCCCCCCCCCCCCCAAAAAAAAAAAAAAAAAACAAAAAACCCACCAATGCCCAGGGTCTAACGTAGAACAATTGAATCACCATCTCAGGGAAGGAACCCAGATATTATTATAAATCTCCTCAGGTGATTCTCATATCTGGTCATACTTAGCAATTACAGATCTAGAATTCTTTTTCTCTTGCCCTAGGTCTTTTGAGCCTACACAACACACTTGCTTGGACAGATTCTACATATCTGTTATAGGACCTATAATTACACATTATTTTCTCCCCTCCCCATTCATCTGTGCCTATCAGATCAAATTGTCCCCTACTGCATGCTGCATGAATAGATTTGATGCCATCTGTATAAGGCAAGTTCCCACAATCTGGGCAGGATGAAAGGTACTCCAGTGCCTTATCTATAATCGTTTATCTTACATCTAGTTTCTTACACAAATATATTTAGAGGAGATTTCTCAACATAGTGGAGCTAGCTGATGAGGCAAGAGTGAACGAGACAGTCACAGTCTTCTTTTGTCCTTTCTTCTTCCTGAATGGGCAATCTGTGGTAGGTTATGGTGACTTTTGTGTGTAAGATAGCTTCCCTTATCAACAATAGCCAAATTATGAAAAGAGCCCAAATGCCCATTGATGGATAAATGGATAAAGAAGATGTGGTATATACATATATACAAGTGAATACTACTCAGCCATAAAAAAGAATGAAATCTTGCCCTTTGCAATGACATGGATGGAACTAGAGTTTATTACGCTAAGCAAAATAAATCAGCCAGAGAAAGTCAAATACTGTAAGATTTTCACACATATGTGGAATTTAAGAAACAAAACAGATAAACATAGGCGAAAGAAAAAAAGAGAGGGAGGTAAACCATAAGAGAGACTCTTAACAATAAGAACAAACTGAGGGTTGCTGGAGGGGAGGTGGGCAGGGATGGGCTAAATGGGTGATGGGCATTCAGGAAGGCACTTGTTGGGGTGAGCACTGCATGTCATATATAAATGGTGAATCAGTCAACTGTATTCCTGAATCTAATGTTACACTATTATGAAATATAAAAGATGGCTTCCCAGACTGCTCTAGGCCTGATCTTTCTAGTAGTATCTCTTCCTGCTTCTTTGAAGGATCAATTGAATATTCAAAATCACATGCATTTTTAAATGCTCCATAGAGGATTATTATCCCCTAGCTTTGCCAACACATATCTGTTAATATGTTACTTTCTGATGATTTCTGAGATAGGGTAAAGAAGGTAAAATCTTCTATATTGGAGAATAAGGAATTCAGAAGTTAGGAAATTATAGTTGTTCTTTCTCAAAGGGGAAGATCTAGGATATGGTCTTTGGTTCCAGGTCTTCTGCCCATTAAAAAAACAGACAGTGGGGCTGTGTGTCATAAACATTTTAAAGAGTTTCTTTACAGAATTCTTTGAGAATGACCGGGGGTGGGGTGCGGTGAGGGTTCCATTTTGTAATGCTTAGCTCTGACATTTTCAATAGGTTAACAAAAGAGAGTGCTTCAAAAACCCTTTTAAAAATTGCATCAGTGATGGATTCTGCTCCAACATGTAAAGAGCTTGGAAGGTGTCACCCACATCTTCACAACAAGAAAAGAATCTGAATGAACTGAAAATGAATAACTTAGGTCTGTCAGAGATCACAGGGAAACCACTGACTGAAACGCAAAAAGACTGGCTGATGTAGAGAATTACAGCCACTGTAATTGAGTGGCAAAAGCCACTGCTGGACCCGGCACCTAGCAAGAGGTCTCTAAGGATAATTAGCCTATTTATTGCTAGAGATAATGTTAACTAGCTCTGAGTTAAGAAAAACTCTGAGTGCCCACACATATGGGAACTCTCATACTGTCATGTATTTTACTTCCAGGAGACCCAATAGATTCTCGGGATGAAAATTAGAGAAAAATCCCCCAGAGCTTCTGTCAGGAGATTAATAACCATTTAAAAATATTCAAAGCCCATTTGGTTATTCTTAATAAAGGCCTTACACTCAAGGAACATGAATGTACCCTTGTCTGATTTGAGTTTTCTAGAGTCTATCAACATGGAGGAAGGGAAATTATGCACAACATAGACTACATTACTTAAAGCAACGTTTTCCACCCTTGATTTTGGCACATATAAAAAGTATAGATAACCTAGATCATCCTTGTTCTGTTGTATCAAAATCTCCAGGACAAATGTCCTGCACCTAAAATTTTAGCAAGAACCCATAGTAAGGCAAACATTGACAGACACTTTTAGTCCTAAAAAGTGCTGACATTTGAAAGAAATACAGCTTCTGTACAGAGGTTTGGGCAGGAGTTGCTGTGTTTTTTAAGGTACAGGTGAAACCAACATTTCAGAGGCAAAAAAGAGTATAGCACTTAAATATGCTTTAAATAATTTGTGATTTTACTTTTTTTTTAATGTAATGGCTCCAAGATGAATGGATAGACTTGGGCTGGATGGGGCCCTTCCATCTGCAATTTAAGTCTTTCATGGACTGAGTTCTATCGGTATATTTTCTATATCTAATATAAAAAGACCAATTTTTTAATGTTTATTTATTCTGAGAGAGAGAGAGAGAGAGACAGAGCATGCGTGGGGGAGGGGCAGAGAGAGAGAGGGAGAGATACAGAATCCAAAGCAGGCTCCAGGCCCTGAGCTGTCAGCACAGAGCCCCACGCAGGGCTTGAACTCATGAGCCATGAGATCATAACCTGAGCTGAGGTCTGACACTCAACCGACTGAGCCACCCAGGCGCCCCCAATTTTTTTTTTAAGTTTTTTTTTTTTCAACGTTTATTTATTTTTGGGACAGAGAGAGACAGAGCATGAACGGGGGAGGGGCAGAGAGAGAGGGAGACTCAGAATCGGAAACAGGCTCCAGGCTCCGAGCCATCAGCCCAGAGCCTGACGCGAGGCTCGAACTCACGGACCGCGAGATCGTGACCTGGCTGAGGTCGGACGCTTAACCGACTGCGCCACCCAGGCGCCCCTCCCCAATTTTTTA
Source organism: Herpailurus yagouaroundi (assembly GCF_014898765.1). Taxonomy (NCBI): domain Eukaryota; kingdom Metazoa; phylum Chordata; class Mammalia; order Carnivora; family Felidae; genus Herpailurus; species Herpailurus yagouaroundi. The sequence continues at coordinate 116,687,197 of NW_024412377.1, read as the reverse complement.
AGCCTGGAGCAATAGACTTGAAAGTTCTAGGCCTGCTGAATTTTATCAAATACACTTTCATGGTGTAACAACCCAAAGTTGTGGCTCTATACAGTTAGAAGTGTTTGATGGCACTTCTGAACCCCTACAAGAAAATTATGTACCAAATGTGCTTAAAGTAAAATGTTGTTCAGTAATACTCTTTTGGTATTTTTATAATTAATGATTCACCTGTGTTAGATTAGATGTTGTTATAACTGATTGTTCAACAGGCCAAATAAGGTCATCACCTCTCTTTAAAAGTTTTGGCTTTGGGGCTCTTGGGTGGCTCAGTTGGTTGAGTGACTTGATTTTGGCTCAGGTCACAATCTCATGGCTCTGAGTTCAAGCCCCACGTCAGGCTCTGTGCTGACAGCTCGGAGCCTGGAACCTGCTTTGGATTCTTTGTCTCCCTCTTTCTCTGCCCTTCTCCCGCTCGTGCTCTGACTTTCTCAAAAATAAATAAACATTAAAAAAAAGAAAGAAAGAAATAAAATTCTTATAAGAATGTAGGGCTTAGAATTACAATAGCATGGTATTAAAACAAATATTCTCCTAACATTTGAAGAGTTTTCTGTCCTGGACAAGTTAGACTAGAATGCTCTGGCCCAGATACATTTGTACTGATCATTGCCAGAGACATCTTTTAAAGTATGGTATAGGTTGCAAAATGCCTTCAGTTTCTTCTGAGACAGAAGGTGAACTGGAGGAATTCAATCTTCCTTGAAATACGGGCAAATGTGAACTTTTGTTACTCTATTTTCAACAGTATGAAGTTTAAACACACACACACACACACACACACACACACACACACACACACAACATTATTCAGCGACCCGGTGGTGGAGTTCATGTACATGTCTCAGTTGGTGTTTTACATATTTATGTAAAATTCAGGTAACTCGCTGTTATTGCTCAAAATAGTGGATTTCTTTGCCCACAATTTATAGGGCTGTGGCACTGGGAGACTGAGAATTGCTCTTACTTCTCATTAATTCCTTCCTTCTCCCTTAACATCTCTATTATGTTAAAGATACAGTCTTCTCCTTCCTGTCTTACCTCTGATGCAAGTTGAATGATATCTTCATTTTTTTTTTTACTGGAACTTTTAACTCACACATCTAACATCCCTTGTACTGGATAATTAAAAAAAAAAAAAAAAGTCTTGTGGCCTTCTGGGATTTACAGGCTGTCTCTCCTGCTCTTAATAGCGGCAGATGAATACATATAGGAGGAGAGGTCTAGTGTAAGAGACATGAAGGGCTTCACAATAATTTCAACTGTAGGCTTCAGTTTCCTTTTTCCTCAAATGTCCTGCATCAGAAGAATTGATCTGTCACAGAAGCTTCTGATGGTGTCTATGTCAATAATTCAAAGAGCCACTGTCAGAATAATTTTCACTTAACTAGAATAATGGAGCACTTTCTGCACTCGCCAGATTTTATGTTCCTCCATTAAATTGGAACTGAACAGTGCTACACTTGAAGTTTCCTTTCTGAGTCCTAGCTTTTGCCACTGTTTAAAAGAATTTTTTTTAATGTTTATTTATTTTTGAGACAGAGAGAGACAGAGCATGAACAGGGGAGGGTCAGAGAGAGAGGGAGACACAGAATCTGAAGCAGGCTCCAGGCTCTGAGCTGTCAGCACAGAGCCGGATGCGGGGCTCAAACTCACGGACCGTGAGATCATGACCTGAGCCGAAGTCGGACGCTTAACCAACCGAGCCACCCAGGTGCCCCTGCCACTGTTTAAGAAAGGCAGGTTCGATTATGGTGGCAAAGGCAAGCCTAACACCCAATTCTGAATGCAAACTGTTTTGACATTTTATTCTTTACATCTGAGACACAGGGATTGTTACTCCCACACTTAAAATAAAGAAGTTGTATATTAGGAAATCTAAATATTGTGTCATGATTACTGAGTGGTAGATGGGAACTGAAATCAAGTCTTCCAATTGCCAAGACTCCAGAAATCTGATTGTGAAGGAGATTAGTGAATTAGGAAGACAATGGCTGATTAAATCTTACCCTACTTCAAAACCTCCAATGTTACCCACTTACCTTATTTATATAACTTAAGGCATTGCCCCATGTGGTCTCAGTTTCATTCCTGTGAATATTCTTTATTTTTTCCAGATTTATTGAGATTGAACTGACATATAACATTGTGTAAGTTTAAGATGTATAATGTGATGATTGGATACAAATATATATTGAGAAATGATTAACACAGGAAGTCGGTCTCTCCTGTGCCTCCTATACACAACCTATCCTTTAGGCGAGGGTCCAAAGCTGGCTACACCATTGCTCCTCTGGCAGTTTTTCAAACATACCATCACGCAGGCTTTGGGTACAAACAGTTGATTCACACTCTCGGCGGTGAGATCAAACAGCGATAAAAGGTCTCCAGCTGGTATCAATTCCTGGCTGGAAATTTGTACTATAGTTTCACAAGATGCTTTCATTGGGAGACACTGGTTAGAGAATGTAAGAGAACTCTGTATCATTTCTTACAACTGTATTGACTCTGTAAGTATGTCAAAACAAAAAGCTTAAATTTAAACTTTCAGGAGAGCCTAAATTTAAAATAAATCTCCAATTGAGTCTATGTGCTCTGGTGTTGCAAAATACTGAGGGTCTAGGCAAGTATCAAATTACAGTTCACAAAACTTCTTGTCTTTGCTGGCTTTGATTCTCCTGTCCTTTCCAACCCAATAGCTTGGAAAGCTTACATGTATTTTCTCTATCTTAGTATCTATGATTATTCTTATTACCTTTTCCCATCCTCATACTTGTGTATTCATCAAGATCAAATTGTCCCAAGCCTCTTGCTGAGGGAACAACTGGGACATCTTTATGACACAGAACACAGAATACTTCAAGGTCTTACCTACTAGGGATCATCTGTTTTAGCCCATCTGGCTCCTCACCAATAGGCTCATAAGGGAGACTCCTCTGCTGGGTGGCAGTGGTTGAGAAAAAAAAGATGAGCAAAATAGACACAGTCCCTAGAGATGTGGGCCTTATTCTCTCCACTGCCTTCTCTGCTTCCGGTCAGTGAGGTGGGACATGTATAAACGTAGCCGTGGTCCACAGCATTGCTGTGAGGATTGTTCCAGGTCACTCCTTCCTGTAATAACTATTTCCATGTTCTCTGGAAAAACTGAGACTCCAAAGTACCTTTTCCCTTCAATGGCAGCCAGGTTCCTTGTGGGCTGTGCCAAAGCATCTGGGAATAAGCAGCTCCTTCTTGAATGTGCTAAGAGGATTTTTCTTGGGATTGCTCTCATGTCTCTAGAAGGCCTTTTTTTCACATATATGTCCTACTGAATATGAGAGTTGGACAAAGGAAAATGAGAATGCATGGTCTACCTTAATTAGGAATCTAAGAATTAATTAATTAATTAGGAATTCAGTGGGTGGGAGGGGTTTCTGGGTCAGTCAGAAACTTTTATCTGGAAATAGGAAATTTATCCCTGTGCCATGTGTTATAAACCTGCCAAAGTTTCCTTCCATAGAATTGATAAAATGTCTCTCTTCTCATCGTGGATCAAAGCTATTTTCTAAAAATTTTTTTTTTCAACGTTTATTTATTTTTGGGACAGAGAGAGACAGAGCATGAACGGGGGAGGGGCAGAGAGAGAGGGAAACACAGAATCGGAAACAGGCTCCAGGCTCTGAGCCATCAGCCCAGAGCCTGACGCGGGGCTCGAAATCACGGACCGCGAGATCGTGACCTGGCTGAAGTCGGACGCTTAACCGACTGCGCCACCCAGGCGCCCCTCAAAGCTATTTTCATCATTGCCTTGGCATTTCCTCTTTATTCTGGTGAGTATATTTTCCAATTCGAGGTGAAATATTTCATATCTTAGAAAAATGCAGGAAATAACCGCTGTAATCTAGGAATGAAGGAGCTTTTTGGAAACATCTAAACTGATGAAGCGATAAAAGGCACATTACAAATGTCTTTTAAAAATTGCATCAGTGTATTGTTTTTCCTCACTTCCTATTTTGGACAGAATAATGGGTTAGAATGGGCAGCAGAAGTTCGCTCTTCATTCATCTATGACTAAAGACCATGACCCAAATCCTTTTTTTTTCCCCCCTTTTTGGATGTCAAATTCCATGGTTGATAAATACAAACTGTGAGGAGGAATGATCTCTTCTGGATCTGCTGTTGGTTAATATCCTGACTTCTTGACCGCTCACTGGGTTCCTGAATATAGGCCTTTGTTTAAGGAGAGACATGTTGACTCCTCTGGTAAAAGTTATCTTTCTTAAAGCTCAGGATAGACCATGAATTTCAGAAGAAGACATCTGTGTTCTATTGGATAGATGCACACATTTAGGTCAGAGTACTGATTAATTAAGCACTAACTGATTTCTTCATATTTAAGTGACATACTCTAACGCATTGTCTTCTCGGTCTTGGATGTGTCGTCTACAAAACTTGGGGGGAAAACAATGATATCCTCAAAAAAGGATGTCAGGGATTATTAAAAATTCTACATCAAATTATTTTTCAAAGAGTGAGAATAATTGGGGATTTCAAACAATTTCCAAATGTGATAATGTTCAGTGGATTTTTTATTTTGCTAATGGCACAAAAGTCTTGCCTCATTACTTGCTGGGTGTTGAGTAGCAATTCACATAGGTGTCTGCTATTGAGAGATGGGCTCTGTTTACCACAGACAGCTCTGCTTCTTCCTCCTCCCCATCTTCCTTCCTCTGCATCTTCCTCTTCCGCCTCCTCCTTCTTCTTTCCTTGTTCTCCTTCTCTTTTCCCTTCTCCTCTTCCTCTTCTTCTTAATTTTTAATTTTTCCATCTATTTGTTGGTTGCAGAAACTTCTTTGGCACCCATGCCAGAAGCCGGAAGTATGGTAAGTGAAAAAGGATGGAAGTTGGAAAAAATAAAGTAAATAATTAGTTTATTTTATTATAAATTTTAATAGCAAAATCCATCAAACAAATGTACAAGGAGATCTTTCAAAAAGTAAAAAAAAAAAAAGGTATCATTATTGCACTGAAGTCAAGAAATAGAAATGTAGCAGCCACATAAAACCATTACCTAGACAACACAAAAATGTTCATCTCCCATTACACAAAAATTCAGTTAATGTGCACAAATATGTCATACAAGCATCTGAGAAAGGTCAAATGGTGTTGACAGTAGAAGTGTTCATTTTAGCAAAACGAAGGTTTTAAAGACACAAATAAATATATAACCAAAATATGCACTTTAAGGGTGGATCAAATAATTATATATATACTTAGTGGAATATCAAATAGAGGTGAAAAATTAAACTACAGATTTATGTATATGAATAAACAGAGAAATTTAAGCAGATATAAGCATGCACACATATTGTTTATTTATGTAAATTACAATACTGTCAATACTAAACAAATTCCGTTTATATTCATATGTTTATACACACCCACACACAAACACACACACAGACACACACATACATAGTGAAATTATCAAGAAAGACAGGGGAGTGATAAATAGAAAAATTCAGTTTCATGATTTCTTCTAGAGTTTGGAAGGAGAAAGACGTGAAGGGAAGTGAAGATGGTGGTCACTAAATTAGAAAACCACATTCAGCCAGTTCTAAGCCCTTTTAAAAAAAGTTTGTAAACTTTGTTTACACGTTTGTAAAGACATTTTAATATCTTATTTTTTAAGTGGCATGTCTTCATTCTTATAGGTGTTAGTGTTATAGATGTTTGTTTTCAAAACTACCTACAGACTATAATTTTTTATTTTGATGCATAACATTTCTTTCTTTTTTATGTTTATTTCTTTATTTGGAGGGAGAGAGGAGAGAGAGTGTACACATGCAAGCAGGGGAGGGGCAGGAAGAGAGGGAGAGAGGATCCTGAGCTGCTTCCGGAAGTGGTGCACGGGCTCTGATGGTGACCTGAGCTGAAATCAAGAGTCTGAAACTTAACCAACTGAGCCACCCAGGCATCCCAATGTGTAGCATTTCATATGAAGATTAAAGAAAATTTTAGAAATTCTTTCCCTGACAAGTTCTATTGTGTCTCTATGTTTAACAGCCACAATGTAAACCATATTCAGATGAGCAAGATTATTGCACCAGAGAATGGGATCCAATCTGTGCGAACAATGGAAAAACTTACGGAAATACATGTGCTTTCTGCAGGGAAAAGAAGTAAGTACACAATAGTGAATATTTGCTCTTCAAAAGTAGGAAGAAACCATCACAAAAGGATTGCAAAATCCATGTTGCCAGTAACCTAGGCACAACATATATAGACAGTAACTGTAAGATGCCTGTAAAAAATTAGGGGCCACACTTGTATCTTTCCCTGAAGTTCTTGTTTCTGAAATTTAATTTTGTATGTGAGCTCTCACTATAATTTTGCTTCATACTGTGCAAAGGTATGAATCAATTAATTGAACTTAATGGAGAATTACTAATGACAGACTAGCAATCACTATGATGTAATTCCAAAGCCCAGATGCAGAACACTAGATCTCTGAGGTGGCCATGATCCTGACCCTTGCAGACCTCTATCTGCAGGTAGCATAGTCATGCAAGAAACTGAACTAACCTTTACAGTTTGAAATCCATCAAAATGGGCCCATTCATCTAGAAAGAAGCTCTTCTGATGGCCAAGTTTGTCTCATAACTCCAGGATAGCCTCCAAATATCTTCCTTGGAGGGCAGGGCATTCTAGAACACTCCCACCAAATCTCCCTTCCTGTCCCCCTCACTCTGAAAAAGTTTGCCGTCTGATGGCTGGTTTGTCCAACCTTCCCACCTCCCCCCCCTCATTTTCTCTCACAAGTGTTTGCTTTCACACATCTTTGCACATTTAAGCCCCTAAATTGGCCTCTGTTTCCAGAGAACTATTAAGACAGTCTCCATTATCTCCTCTCTCAGATCTGGATGCATCCCCAAAGACTGAGTCAAAACTGACTCAGAATGTAGGAAGAGTCAAGCAACCCGATAGGGGAAGAGGACATGGGCCAGACCCTAGTAGCCAAACCCAGCTGCTTCCGGAAGTGGTGCACAGGCTCCGAATCATGTTCCATGTTCAAACCCCTCCTATTGAGAAGTGCTTTGTTATCATCATGTCTCACATACAAACTATATTCTGCATGCATATCATCTGACTTTCTCCACCATAGAAATGGATTCAATTTGTGCAACCAATGATCACATTTATAGCAATAAAGGTATTGTCTTCAGTGATACTACCCGGGGAGTTTAAAAGATCTCTTTTAAATAAAGTTTTCATTTTAGAATAACTTTAAATTTTCAGAAAAATTTAAGAGATAGTATCAGTTTTCTATATCTTTTATCCAGTCTTTCCTAAGGTTAATACCTTATAGAACCCTGGCAAACTTCTCGAAACTAAGAAATTAACATTGTTATATCACTATTAACTAACCTACAGGATTTATTTGGATTCCACAACCTTTTCCATTAATGTACTTCTTTTTTTTTTTAACATTTTTTAAATGTGGCACACTTTATTTCTTTCCTAAAACTTTTTAATTTACTTTTTTTTCCCCCTGTCTCTTGCTTTCTCTACAGGAAAAATGGTGACGAATTGGATTTTGTGCATTTTGGTTACTGTTGAATATTGATCACACTGTAGCTTTCATTGTCATCACATTTTGTGATACATTCCACAGCCATTTAGAATATTCTCAATCAGAGCCTTCATTTCATAGGTGACCAGGTACATCCTATGAACAGAAGATGAAATACAGAGCATTTAAACTTTTTTCCAACTCTACATTCCTGTAATTTCAGGATTTTTAATTCTCTATGCTCAATTATTCAATGATAATTTGAAAAACTAATGTCTTAATTGCATGTTTGATAGCATAAAAAGTAGCATAATTAAAAAAATAAATGTTTAACTCATTAAAATGTTTAATTGTTGTTGTCTTTCTTAAAATACCCTTTCTTGGGGTACCTGGGTGGCTCACTCAGTTGAGCATATGACTTCGGTTCAGGTCATGATCTCACAGCTGGGAGTTTGAACCCAGCATTAGGCTGTGTGCTGACAGGTCAAAGCCTGGAGCCTGCTTTGGATTCTGTGTCTCCCTCTGTCTCTGCCCCTCCCCTGCTCTCTCTCTCTCTTCCTCTCAAAAATAAATAAAACATTAAAAAAAAATTTAAAAATAAAATAAAATACCCTTTCTTTAACTGAGCCATGAGTTAAGACATGTGCATACTTTTGGCAACTATTATCAAAGCAATTTTCAGAGGTGAACAAGTAATATATTACATGAGTGTTTAACAAAAATACAGATTCTTGGGTCCTTTCTGTTTTAGACAATCAAAATTTCCAAGAAATGGAGGTCTAGGAAATTGAATTCTAGAAACGCCCAAGGTTAATGTTATGGTCATGAAAGCTAGGCAATAAGAACTTAATTGTTTAGTTAATTAATAAGAGCTTAAATTTTGTTTTTGTTTTTTTTAATTTTTTTTCAACGTTTATTTATTTTTGGGACAGAGAGAGACAGAGCATGAACGGGGGAGGGGCAGAGAGAGAGAGGGAGACACAGAATCGGAAACAGGCTCCAGGCTCCGAGCCATCAGCCCAGAGCCTGACGCGGGGCTCAAACTCCGGGACCGCGAGATCGTGACCTGGCTGAAGTCGGACGCTTAACCGACTGCGCCACCCAGGCGCCCCTAAGAGCTTAAATTTTGTAATTGAATGAATTAAAGAACGTGCTCAAAGATACTGCAAGATTTCTAAGGCTTAGGAAATATTTATTGTATTATTTTCTTTCTCACGAATAAGTCAAGAGTTGAGTGAGTAATGCCAGATGATACTAGGATATCCATTGGTGGTGAAAGTCTGATGCTTTTCCTTTTCCTTCCGTCTCTCACCTAACAAGAACAACTTTTAGCTAAGTGGCCAAATGCTCATTTCAAGCCTAATTTTGATGACAGAGATGTAGATTGACTACTGGAAGATAAGTGTCAACCTGCCATACACAGTATATCAAGCATGCTCATTTTTGGTTAAAAGTTTTTTTCACAGTTTTATTGAAGTGTGTGATCTATGTAGGGGCTATTTCTTTGCTTAAAATCTTTAGGATTAATTCTTAATGAAAATATCTGTTGGAATGTACTTTTTTGAGAGAGAGAGCACACATGAGCAGGGGACAGGGGCACAGGAGATAGAGAATCTTCAGCAGGCTCCATTCTCAGTACAGAGCCTGATGTGGGGCTCAATCCCATGACCCTGGGATCATGACCTGAGCCAAAATCAAGAGTCAGATGCTCAACTGACTGGGCCACCCAGTCGCCCCTGGAGTGTACAGTTTTTGAGTCACATTGTAAAAAAGCATTCAGCCAGTTTCATGACCTTATTCTTTATAGAAATTTCATATTAAAAAATTGGTTTCAAAACGCAAATAAATATCAAAATAAGATATCAACTCACACCCCTTCAGATGGCTACTATCAAAGAAGCAGAAAATAACAAGTATTGGCAAAGACATAGAGAAATTAGAACTCCTAGGCTCTATTGGTGGAATGTAAAATGGTACAGCCAGTATGCAAAACAGTATGATGATTCCTCAAAAAGTTAAAAATAGAATGATCATATGACCCAGTAATTTCACTTCTGGGTATACACATAAAGAATTGAAAGCAGGGAGTCAAACAGATATTCACATACTCATGTTCACAGCAGCATTACTCACAATAGCCAAAAGGTAGAAGCAGAGCAAGCGGCCATCAGTGGGGGAACAGAGAAACAAAATGTGGTGCATACATATCAGGAAGTATTATTGAGGAAAGAAAGTCTGACACAAGCTACAAAAATGGATAAACATTGAAAACATTATGCTAAGTGAAAGAAGCCAGTTATGAAAGAATGAAGACTGTGATTCCACTTACATGACGTACCTAAAGTAGTCAAATTCATAGAGACAGAAAGTAGAATGGTGGCTTCCAGAGACTGGGGGAGGGAGGAATGGGGAGTTATGGTTTGATGAGTATGGAGTTTCAATTTGCAAGGGTGGAAAAAGTTCTAAAAATGGATATTTGTGAAGGTTGCACAACAATGTGAATGTATTTATTACCACTGAACCGCATGCTTAAAAATGGTTATAATGGTCAATTTTATGTTACATATATTTTTTCACTGCAATAAAAAATCCTGCAAAATTTAAAAATTTTTTTAAAATAAAGGAATTAGGAGCACCTGGGTGGCTCCGTCGATTAAGTCTCCAACTCTTGACTTTAGCTCAGGTCATGCTATCACAGTTCTTGAAATCAAGCCCCATGTCACTGTCAGCACAGAGCCTGCTTGGGATTCTCCCTCTCCCTTTCTTTCTCTCTCTACCCCCCTCTCTCTCACAAGATAAACATTTAAAAAAATAAAGGAATGAAGTACTATTAAATGCAACAAACTGGATGAGTTTTTTCTGAAAGATGTTCATTAAGTTTCTCAACATCTGCCATGCAGTACATACGTAGTTTCTGGAAATTAGCATCTAGAGCCTGTGAAAATACATTAGCGATAGCCATCGTGGGGATACTGTTTCTCCCCATCCTTACTCTAAACTGGTACACACCCAAGATCTTCCTCATGCCAGAATAAAGGCAGTGTTAGACCCAAAAATGGAATGTTTTTGTTTCAGTGCTCCCTCTAAGATACAGTTCACTTACTTTTATATGTTTCTAGTGTTTGTGAAAGGAGTTAGCTTAAGAAACTAGGACTTTCAACATCCAGAAAGAGTTGGCAGGGCAGGTTTGCCAGTGGTGTCTGTGCTGAGAGCGGCTTAGCCAGTCCTCTTCAGAATTGCTGTCAGAATCCATTCGGGAAACCATCAAGGAAGGCAGACTTCAAGTTGTTGTTTTGACTGACTTCTCTCCTTGGTAGGATCCTAAAGACTCCAGGACAGACATGGCTTTCATCCCTAACTACTTCTCCTCCTTCTTCTTCTTCTTCTCCTTCTCCTCCTCCTCCTCCTCCTCCTCCTCCTCCTCCTTCTTCTTCTTCTTCTTCTTCTTCTTCTTCTTCTTCTTCTTCTTTTCAGGGAGAGGGTAAGAGAGAGCATGACCAGGGAAAGAGTAGATGATCTCAAGCAGGTTCCATGCCCAGAGCAGAGCCAAATGTGGGGCTTTGTCTCATGGCTGTGAGATCAGGACCTGAGCTGATAACAAGAGTCACAACTGACTGAGCCACCCAGGTGGCCCTCTAATTCCTTTTTCAGTAGTACTAATTGAGGCAAGATTTAGGCCTGATGTCCTCTTCTGTATTCTTAAAGCTGTGGAACATGGCAGGGGAGGGAGGGGAGGCAGTGAGAGGAAAGCCTTCTAATTACACCCAGTTACCTCATGCTCCTGCCAAATTCAACAGCTTGCTGTTCGCAAAACACTTTTCCCACCTCCCTGCATTTGTGCATGAGCTTTCCTTCACCAGGAGGACCCTTTTGCCCTCTCTCTCCAATCTCCACACGTCTAAATCCAACCCTCTCCTCCATGATTCCTTACCTAACCTTCACAGTTGTCACATGATTCCTTCCTCTTCCAGAACCGTATAGTGTTTTAGCGATGTCCAGTTTTTGGCATTTAGCATTTTCTACCTTGTAGTTTATGTATTGATATTTTTACCTTATCTCCCTTACTAAACTCCTTCAAAACAAGGGTCTCTTGCTGATTTACCTTAGAACCCACTCCGGCCACACAAAATGTTAGTATAGCATCTTTCGCATCATAGGAAGTCAGTAAATATCCCACAAATTACTGAATAAATGAATAAACCTATGGATGGATGCATGAAATCCTATCAGAGAAACCCAGCAAGCCTGGAAAAAGCTGTGCCACCAACCATTAGTATTTCAAACGCTCCTGCTTCAGGCCTTGCCCTGCCCCTCTCACCTCTGCAGGAAATAGAGGCTATGATGGGAGGATATGTCATCATCTTCAAACCTCTGTCTCTAGCCCTTGAGCCTCTGAAACAGTAAGGCCCATGGCCCCTCTCTGTACACATCCATCCCCGTGCCTCACAGTCACTTCAAACATGAAAACCCAGAATCCACCAGTTAAGGAGGCTGAGTATAGATCACAACTTTTCCAATTGTTCCCTGGAGCCCTGTGGTTCCAAGAAGGAAACTGGGATGGCACGCCTTGGAATGCTCCCCACCCCCACCCACCTCCACCCCCACCCCCCACAAGGACACTTGAATTCAAAGCACTGAAAAGTTCTGTGTCTTCCTCAAAACAAACACCAGGTGTCTCCATCACCCCGAGACATCCGCCATTACCACTGCCTCAGAATCTCCGTCAACATGCTGTCACTCAGCTGTAATCAAGCCCTGGAATCAAGTCACTCTGCAGGAAACTCCCCTGCCAGTCTACTGGCCAGTTTCTGCCAAAGACAGACACGTCCCCCTCAGGCACGTGCTCAGCCACTCCCTCCAGAGGTTCCTCCCTGTCCCCTGGACTGCAGGGTCCCCTCCACACTTCCTCAGATGTTCCCTCACTTTGCCCAGGACAAAGTCACAAAGAAAATGTAGACTAGTGTATATTTGCCCAAAACTATATTCTGCAAGTTAATTTTGCAAGGCATTCGCTTAGCCTCAGAGGTAGTACAAGTCCTCCAAGTGTGAGTATACGCCTACCTAAGAGATAGAAACTGGAGCTGCCAGGTAAGAAATGCGTTGCTGTGGGGGCAATCCACAGGGACAGGGAGAGTCAGGGCTAGAATCCAGATTTTTTGCTGCTCTCCCCACCACTGTAAACACGGCTAACTTAAGTTGACCAGCTCTCTCATTTCAGGGAGATAGTCTCAGACATCACTTTTGTTTTTTGTTTGTTTGTTTGTTTGTTTTTAATTTTTTTTCAACGTTTATTTATTTTTGGGGGACAGAGAGAAACAGAGCTTGAACGGGGGAGGGGCAGAGAGAGAGGGAGACACAGAATCGGAAACAGGCTCCAGGCTCTGAGCCATCAGCCCAGAGCCCGACGCGGGGCTCGAACTCCGGGACCGCGAGATCGTGACCTGGCTGAAGTCGGACGCTTAACCGACTGCGCCACCCAGGCGCCCCTCAGACATCACTTTTGTACAGACAAGCGCTCTTGCACAGACATCACCTTTGCACAAACTTTATTGTCACATATACGTCACCTATGCACACTCCTTTCTATTGCACAGATGCTTTTGCAGAGACACTGCTGTTGCACAGTGGATAAGAGAATGGGCTCTGGGGTCTGCCCGGATTTGCATTCTAGGCACAGAATTAACTACCTGTGTCAAGTTCCTTCACCTTATTAGGGAATAATAATAATAATAAGTCCCTTATTAGGGAACAGATTCCCCCATGTGTAAAGTGGATAGTTGAGAAAATTGCAAGAGATAATCACAGCAGCATGTATAGCATGTATTATTATGTATTATGTATTATTGTATGTATGTATGTATAGCATGTATTATTAAAGACAAGCTCTTTCCTACAGGTCAGCCATATGATAACTGCTCTTCCATCTTACTCTTAAAAAATAGTGCCGCTTTGGAGATGTGCCTACTGAACATCTTAGTAAAACTACCCCATTCATTATTTTCTCAGGTTAGTTCAAAGTTTTCATTCTAACTAAAGACATCTTAATCAAGCTTTTGCGTTAATACATGGTCAGCTTACTGCACACACGTACACACACTCTCTTGCAATCCACAGCGTCCCTCTAACCTCACCCAACATCCCACTGCCCAGGGCACCCTGGGACCCCACCACATCCCTTTCCAGGTGTCAGTTAAGAAGGTCTCATCTTCCATTTACCCTCAACTACCTCTTGAGAGATAATTAAATCTAATCTAACAAAGTGGCCTGGTAGACAAAGAAAAAACCATAACCCAAATTGCTTGGTGCCCACAGGAGCTCCCCAGTAATTAGCTCTATTCTCCCACAACATAAGATGTGGTTTCCAGCCTCTGAAAACCATTTACTCTACTAGGATGGGATGTGTCGAACTCACAGAGCTGGGGAGCTACCACTCCCTGCCCAGAAGCTGTGCTTTCAAGTGGTTCAGTATACAACCACAAAACTACATCTATGCTTCAATCTGTGAATGCTGTAAAAAGTAAAAAACAAAAACAAAACAAAACAAAAAACCTCTACATTCCTTCAGATTCACCCAAACCCCCCCCCCCCCAAAAAATCATCTATCTCACAGACTATCAGTAAAATAACTCAAAAAAGCCCAAACAGGGACAACTGGCTGGCTCAGTCTGTAGAGCACAGATTATTTATTAAAAAAATTTTTTTAATGTTTATTTTTTTGAGAGAGAGACAGAGAGAGACAGTGTGAGCAGGGGAGGGGCAAGAGAGGGAGAAACAGAATCTGAAGCAGGTTCCAGGCTCTGAGCTGTCAGCACAGAGCCTGATGTGGGGCTCCAACTCACAAACCTGAGTCGAAGTCAGATGCTTAACTGACTAAGCCAACCAGGCACCCCTGTAGAGCACAAGATTCTTGCTCTCAGGGTCATGAGTTCAAATCCCACATTGGGTGTGGAGTCTACTTAACTAAAAAAAAAAAAAAAAGCCCAAATAAAAATAGAATAAGCATTCAAATATACTAAAATGAAGTTTAAATACTTTTTTTACATTGTTAACTCATTGTAATTAGCCAAATCCTTTTGCAATGTTCATATGTGATAGTTGGTAAACTGGCCAAGTTCAAGGATACCTCTCCCTATGAGTGGTAAGAATATATTACAAGATCACTCTTCTGTCAAAGGTAAAATTCAATACAGACAACAAAGGAAAGCCAACAAGGACTCTTTTTAAATGTCCAAAAGTGTGGAGAATAATATGTGAACCCATCATATATGAACATATCTATCATCCAGCCCCCTTCACCAGTTAAGTATCAAATTTTGCCAATTCAAGGACTTTTGAAAAGTAGGTTTATTTATGTCTTATACCATCATATACTAAAGTATATGTTTTAACAACAACAACAAAATAGCACTTGGTTGTTGTGAGGCAGAGGAAAGACTGAATTAGGTCTCAGAGGAATGAGAAGTACTATCTGTTTTGGCCAAGGGTATACTGCAGAAGTGTGTGGCCTTGAGTTCAAGTCCCTAGTCTCCAGATGCTGAGAGAAGCTGAGGAGAGGGATTCTAAAGGTCTAATCTCCAGGGTGCCTGGGTGGCTCAGTTGGTTAAGCATCTGACTCTTGATTTCTGCTCAGGTCATGATCTCACTTTGCGAGTTCGAGCCCCACATTGGGTTCTGTGCTGACAGTGTGGAGGCTGCTTGGGATTCTCTCTCTCTCTCTCTCTCTCTCTCTCTGCCTGTCCTCTGCTTGTTCTCTCTGTCTCTCTCAAAATAAATAAACTTAAAAATTTTTTAACATTTATTTTTTTTATTTAAAAAAATTTTCTAATGCTTATTTATTTTTGAGACAATGTGTGAGACAGAGTGCAAGCAGTGGAGGGGCAGACAGAGGGAGACGCAGAATCTGAAGCAGGCTCCAGGCTCTGAACTGTCAGCCCAGAGCCCTACGCGGGGCTCAAACTCACGAACCATGAGATCATGAGCCAAAGTCAGACGCTTAATTGACTGAGCCACTCAAGCATCCCTAAGAAAAATTTTTTTTAAATAAATAAAGGTTTAACTTCCTACACTCCTGGGAAACAAGCCTCAGGCAGCTCCAGCCCATCCTGGCTCTGACTCACTCTGAGTCGATCTTTTCTCTTCCATCTCCACTCACTCCCCCACCCCCAGGCCCAACAAAAAGGAAATCAGCTATAATGCCAGGGCCGCGTCTGGCAAAGACTGTAATCTGGAGGAGACTTTAGGTAGATATGGAAGGAATGCTAACATTTGCTGAGTGCCCACTGTGTCGGGGTAACACATGACATCCGTGTTTCTTTGCCAGTGCTTCAGTTTCTAGAATTGAAGAGGCAACTACGTCCAAGTAGCCCAGATTAGTGAAAGAATCAGACTGCAAATGTCATCTCAGTCTAACGAAGAAAAGTGCGAAGTCTTCCATTCTTTCAGGAGGGATAAAAGGCTCACTCTATTATTTCTTTAAGTATTTCTTCTGCCACCTTGTCCCTCTTTTCTTATTGGGATTCCAATTACATGATGGTTAGTTAGTTCAGTGTGTCCCACAACTCTTAGATGAACTCCTCTGGGTTTCTTTCCTTCTTCCTTCCTTCTTTTCTTTGTTTTTTCTTTCTTTCTTTCTTTATGTCTTTCTTTCTTTCTTCTTTCCTTCCTTCCTTCCCTCCTCTCTCTCTCTCCATTCTTTCCTTCCTTCTTCCCTTCCTTCCTTCCCTCCTTTCTAGTCTTTGTACTTGTGTTTGGACAATTTCTACTGACCTATCTTTATGTTTCCTATTGAATAAAGTCTCCTAATGAGTCATCCAAGTTTTTAGTCTTTCAACATGATTTTCATCGCTAGCCTTTCTATTTGGTCCTTTCTTGTACTTTCTCTGTCTCTGCTGATATCCCTCATATGGCCATGCCTGTCATCCATCTTTTCTGCTAGAGACTTTAACATAGTCATCATAATTATTGAAGTTCTCTTTATGATAATCTAACATTTGAGGCATATCTGAGTTCAAGTCTACTGATTGCTTTGTCTCTTGACCATGTGATGTTTTTCTTTGCTTCTTTGTGAGTGTAATAATTTTCAAGACAGAAGACACTGAGGTAAATAGTTTCATGTCTGGATGTGTGGATAACTCTTCCTTTTCTAGGCATTTACTGTGAGGAAATGAGTCAATCTAGTCAGGAGTTAACCTGGGTTTGTATTTATTGTTGCTAGTTATCACTGGTACTCCTCAGGCTTTAAATTCCTCTGGCATTACCTTGTGCTTATGGCTGGGGTTGGGTTACCAGAGTGTGTTTCTCAATGTTTTGTTCCACTTTAGCCTTAGCCTGAACCTTAGTGACATTCTCTGTCCTCACTTTTGTCTCCTCCCCTCCCCTCAGTAGTAGACTGCTATTATTTTTTACTCAGTTCTTGATGTCCTGGGGGTGGGAAGTGGGGAGACACTTTCTCATGTCCATATTCAGCCCCTATCTTAGGCAAACATGATATACCTTGGTCTCAGGTGTGGAGCCGTGTCAGTGATCGTATCCCTCCCCTAGTGGCAGACGACTTTTTTCCTGTCTCTTCCCAAGAAATAGAAATAGAGTGTTGGTTTTTCTCCCTTCCCTTCTCAGGGCTACAGTGTGTCTTCACCGGTGCCCCGAGGGTTAGTATTTGCTGACCTTTCCTCAGCAGCTTAGGGTGTTTGTGAAGAAAATAGGAGTAAAGCATCCTGGTGAAGTTTTGCGCCCTGCCCGCCCCCCTCCCACCCCAGTGGTGACTGCTCTGCTCCTGGCATCAAAGAGGGGTTCTCCCCAGTCTTCTGCCTTACCTCTTAGATCTCTCATGGCGAGGTCCACAGAGAAAACCTGCTAGCTAGTGCAAACTCTCCTTGTGTCTATAGTTCCAAAGGGCTCTCTATCTGTCAGCTAACTGGCCCATAGCCCTTAAACAACTCATGTTAAAATTTGCCTGAATTCTTCTGATCACCTTCTATGATGTCCAGTACCTCTTCCTATCATGCTTTACTCCAGGCGAGCAACCCCCAGCTCTCCTTGGAAGTATCTATCAACCCTCAGATCTCAGCCTCCTCGGCTGACCTGCAGTTTCTGTTGAAAGCAACTAAAAAATTTTGGAAATAGATGGGGCACAACATTGGGAATATAAT
The DNA here is from genome assembly GCF_014898765.1 of Herpailurus yagouaroundi. Taxonomy (NCBI): domain Eukaryota; kingdom Metazoa; phylum Chordata; class Mammalia; order Carnivora; family Felidae; genus Herpailurus; species Herpailurus yagouaroundi. The sequence continues at coordinate 116,669,458 of NW_024412377.1, read as the reverse complement.
TAATGCCACTGAACTGTGCACTTAAAATGGTTAAAATGCAAACTTTGTGTTATATATATTTTATCACAATTTAAAAAATTAATAGCTATATATCAAAAACCATTGAACTACAGGGGCGCCTGGGTGGCGCAGTCGGTTAAGCGTCCGACTTCAGCCAGGTCACGATCTCGCGGTCCGTGAGTTCGAGCCCCGCGTCGGGCTCTGGGCTGATGGCTCAGAGCCTGGAGCCTGTTTCCGATTCTGTGTCTCCCTCTCTCTCTGCCCCTCCCCCGTTCATGCTCTGTCTCTCTCTGTCCCAAAAATAAAATAAACGTTGAAAAAAAAAATTTTTTTTTAAATAAAAAACCATTGAACTACACATTTTTTATTGAAGTATAGTCAGCATACAATGTTATATTAGTTTCAGGTGTGCAACATGATGGTCTGACAACCCTGTACATTATGTTCACCAGGATAAGTGTAATTACCATCTGTCACCAAACAACATTATTATATTACTACTGACTTTATTCTCCATGCTGTAATTTTCATCCCCATGACTTACATGTTTTATGGTTAGAAGTTTGTACCTCTTAATTCCCTTTGCCTATTTCACCCATCTTCCCAATTCCCTCCCTTCTGGCGGCCATCAGTGTGTTCTCCATATTTATGATTCTTTTTTTGTTTTTTGTATGTTTGTTTGGGATAAAGATGTGGCATATATATATGTATACACACATATACATACAGTCAAATATATATATGTATATACACATATACATACAGTGGAATATTACTCAGCCATTAAAAAAATGAGAGCTTGGTTGAGCGTCCGACTTCAGCCAGGTCACGATCTCGCGGTCCGTGAGTTCGAGCCCCGCGTCCGGCTCTGGGCTGATGGCTCGGAGCCTGGAGCCTGTTTCCGATTCTGTGTCTCCCTCTCTCTCTGCCCCTCCCCCGTTCATGCTCTGTCTCTCTCTGTCCCAAAAATAAATTAAAAAAAACGTTGAAAAAAAAAATTTTTTTTTTTAAAATGAGAGCTTGCCCTTTGTGACAACATGAATTGTATACTTTAAGTGGGTATATAAATTAGATACCTCAGTAAAGGGGTTTTTAAAAAGAAAGAAATGAAATGGGGGGGGCGGTCCCAGTGGTAGTAGTAGATAAAATGGCAGTAAGGTGGTTACTGATGTTACTGATCTAGCAGGGTCACATGAGACACAGAGCCGGGGGTTGGGGAACAGGGGGAGGGATGTCTGTTAGCTTCATTACCTAGAAAACCCATGACGTAGAAACCTGTAGCCCTAGACCACATCTAACTGACAGAATTAACAGCCAGAAAGTTGTGGTGGGTACCTCCTAAAAGTCTCTTCTCATGACAACGTTCAGAAATCAAAGAAGTTACAGTTATCCCTCTCCCACCTGCCCCACTTTGGGGAAATCCTGTTCCCACACGTCCGTCTTCGGTGGGAGGCAGGGGGTGGGGGCGCCCAACCCCGACCACAGAACAGCAACAAAGCGAGCGCCCATTGTACTGCTGCTCTCCAGCCCAGCCTCTCTGCCCTGGCCCTTTGTGGAAAACTCATTACCACTAAATAAACTAATTTTTTTAAGTTTATTTATTTTGAGGGAGGGGCACACAGAGAGGAAGACAGAATCCCAAGCAGGCTCCACACTGTCCGCACAGAGCCCGACACGAGGCTTGATCTCACAACTGTGAGATCACAATCTGAGCAGAAATCAAGAGCTGATGCTTAACTGGCTGAGCCATCCAGGCACCCCTGATCGCTAAATAAACTAATTTTAATCCCCTTTATCTGTCCCCTCCATTCCATCCCCACAGTGTCAGTTAATTCTGACCTGGACAACAATTTCCTAACTAGTCTCCCTGTCTGTTGACTCCCTCCCTCCTTCCTCCATCGCTGGAAACAGCCTCACACCCTAAACATGAATTTGTGACTATCTTCTCCCATTTAGCAACCCCTCCTCAGTGAGCATTCATTCTAGGTAAAAATTGGGTCTTGCTAGGCAAACAGCGTTCCAAGACAACTTCCAAATCCCCACCTTCCACCAAATTGCTGCTTATTAATCTTGTTATATACAAACATTCTGGAACTGCCACTACCCACAGTGGTGCCAGAGTGGCCTCACTTGAATGAGGACAGAATCCTGAGCCTCTCCTGATTAAAACCCTTCGCTGACTTTCCATTGTCACTGGCCTAGTCCACATACTTATTTACCATGGTCTAAGATTGCTCCATAAAGTTCCCAACTCTCTACCCTCATCTTCCACTACTTCCCACACTCAGGTTCCTGAAACACTGAGCTACTTTTAGTTACCTGAGAAATCAAGGTCATGAGGGGCAGCATTTATCACACAACTAGCACAGTGCCCAGAATTTAGGAAACAATTAAATATGTATTGAATGTATTTATTAAAATCATATTCTGTATCAATCCCATATGTCAGGAAAATTAGCCCACATCACCTCAAATACCCAGGAAGTGCCATATTTATCCTACCATGCTAACCAAGGCAAAATCCACTTTGCATGCCTACTCCAATTCCTGGAACACAGTTCCCTCATTAAATACCAGGTGGATGGATGGATAATGGACAGATGAATGGATGGCTAAATGGTTGGGTACATGGAAGGAACTGAAGGACTATGAGAGAAAGTATGTGATGTGAGGAGAGGTCCCCATTGGGACGGCAAAGTTCCTGAGTGCAGAGAACATGTCTTCATTCATCTTTGCATTTTTGGAGCTCAGAACACAGTCTAACAGAAAGTTTTCAACAGATACATGAGGGGTCAATCAATGTGTGCTTACATGAATTATATAAACAGTATTTTCATTGTAAACCTTGTCTTAACATTTACATACACCATTGAGATAAATATGTGAAAACCCAATCCTATTTTGTGATGGTCCAGTTTACAAGGCCACTCCCCACTCCTGGTACCACTCCCAGCTCTCTTGGCCAGAGCTTCCAGGGAGGAGAGATGATGTGCTACCACTTTCTTAGAGATCAGAATACTTGATGAGGGGGTGGGGGGTGTGTGCAGGGAGAAAAGGAGTGTTGAGGAGAAGTACCAGTCCAAGGGTGCAGAGCTGGGCAGAAAACATCTTGGCAACAAGAACAACTGATTGCTCAGTCTTTCAAGAGCTGTAAGAATTACTGCTTCAAAGAATACCCTATGGGAGGAAGGAGGAGAAGAGAATTCATCTGCTAGATTCCATCTCCTGCTATTCAATGGATTTCCCAAAAAGTCTTAAACTCCCTGTATTTCTGGGTCATGCTGCATCCTAGTCTCAGCAGCAGAGGCGGAGCCCAGGCATAAGAAACAAAAGCAGGCATGAGGCAAGGTGCTGTCAGGTGGTGCCCAGTGAAGACAGTCCCAGACCATACAGAATGGGTCTCCACAGGGTAGCTGAAGAACAAGTGGCTGACATCCACAAACTGACACAAGGCAAGAGGATCTGTGGTGACATCACAGAGTTGTTTGATACAGCAACATTTTATGATCACTTTGCATGTTATTTAATAGTTGCATAGAACGGTTGTAGGGATGAATTATAACTTACAAACTATGGCATGCAGAATAACGCTCCCCACCCACCTAAAGATGCCCACATCCCAATCCCTGGAACCTGTGAACATGTATACAATGCAAAGGGGGATTGAGGTTGCAAGTGGGATCAAGGTTGCTAATCAGCTCAACCCTAAGATAGGGAGACGACCTGGGTGGGCCCAATGTAATGACAGGCATCTTTCAAAGTGGAGGCAACTGGTCCAGAAGAGTCCATGTCGAAGTGATGCACTGTGAGAAAAGACTCCCCCAGGCATTGCTGGCTTTGAAGCGGGAAGGGGGCTGCAAACCAAGATCCACAGGTGTCCTCTAGAAGCTAGAAAAGGTGAGAAAATGGATGCTCATCTAGAGGTTCCAGAAAGGAATGCAACCTTGCTGCGCCTGGATTTTAGCCCAGCGGGACCCACATCAAACTTGTGACCTACACAACTGTAAAATAATACACTATTGTTTTTTTAGCCCCTAAGTTTGTGGTAATTTGTTACAGTAGCATTAAGGAACTAAGGGACTTAATTCCTTATTTGGGGGCATTTAGATTACTTTCAACTTTTCTTTGTCACAGAATGATAAGGCAATGGAACTCCTTATGGCTAAATTTTTACGCACCTCCACAATTTTTTTAATTCCGAGAAATGATCTGTTGAGTCAAAGATCATGCATAATTTAATAACCCTTACATGTATTGCCTTCCAGAAAGATAGTAACAGTTTGAATTAACTGTCAACACATCAGAATTTCCAACAGAGTACTCTTTTCGTTTTTTTTTAACTTTTAGTAGTTTAACAGGCAAATATGGTACCCAAATGTTTTAAATTGCATTTTTATTATCGATAATTTGTGCTGTGTGCCAATGCATTCCTCCATAGAGTGGGAATATAGCAGCCTTTTTTACATCTTCTCTGGAAATTACTAGTTCAAATTCTCTGATCATCTGTCTTTTCAGGTGTTCATCTTTTCTTCTTGCTTTGTGAAAATGCCCATCTATGTTCCATCTATGGAAAATGTGTGCAATCTGACTTTATGTTTTATGTTTTAAGGGGCAGAAGCTTTAACTTTTTACAATTAAGTCCATCAATCATTTTGATTTCTAAATTCCTTGATGTCATATTTCAAAGTCTCTCATTTCTACACGTATATGAATATTTATCTGTATCTTCATTTAGTGCTTTTATGGTTGAATCATGTGAGTTAAGACTCTAGCTTCAGTTTTTCCTTGGAGGTCACCCAGCAGCCTCAACAATGAATGTATCTAATATCTATCCTTAGGTTTAAAGATGATATTTCAAGGCAATTTCTGACATAGATTTGAATTCTCAGCTTTCTAAAATAAACTCGTATTTGGAAGTGAAAGAAGTGGTCAAAAGGAGAGCAATTTTCTATCACATGCTCTTAATCTATCAGTCTCCACAGCTTACCCTTTAGGGTAGAAGAGGGCTAAGCCCAAAGGAAATGACTTTGTCTGTGAGACAAATAAGTAACCACACCATCGCTAAAATAAGATTATGTTTCCAAGTAACATAACACTAAAATCTTTAACAGCATAGCAGAGAAATAAAAAAAAAGAAAGAAAAGAAAAGAAAAAAACCCACATCCTTGTGTTTCATTATATATTGCTAATGTCCATACCTGAAACAAAGTGGTCTCCCTATGTGGGTAACAGAGGCCACGAACATTCTTTTCCTTTCGCTTTCCCTATCTTCATGTGTCTCCTCATTCTCCTTATTTGGAAGTAAAACACATTTTCACATGCTTTTTAGTTTTACTCATGAGAAAATCGAATTCTATGTTGCTTTAGTTTATGTTTAACATTGTGTAAAAGGGAAAAAGAAATCAAAACTTCATTTCTAATAGTTTTTAATGTTACTAGTTGTCTTTGCTAGCTCAAAGGCATATTGACTTTTTAAGATGAAAATGTACCTTTTACGTCTACAGTAAAATAAGAAAGCATTGACTGTATCTGGTGACAATCTTAAATTCAGGCCAGATCTATAGGGCAAAACCTTTAAGTGAATGATCAACAAAGCCACTAAGTTGGGGGTATATAGATGACTCATTCAGTCATACAAATACACTGATTACTCATAGCTCTCAGATAGATAGATCTCAAGACTTTTGGTTTCAGAAGGAGTTCGCGAGTCTCTTTTTTCCAGTGGTGGGGGTAGTGAAGAAAGAAATATCATTATAAAATAATCCAGTCCAAATATACATATATTTGCTAACATTTAATAATAAAACTTACAATAAAACATGGCAGCATTCTAAATGATTTACTTATATTAACATTTAATTTTTTAAGTTTTTTATTTATTTATTTTGAGAGAGCACATGCACACAAGTGGGGGAAGACAGAGAGAGAGAGAGAGAGAGAGAGAGAGAGAACCCCAAGCAGGGTCCATGCTGTCAGAGCAGAGCCCAATCCCATTAACCATGAGATCATGACCTGAGCTAAAATCAAGAGTGGGACACTTAGCCAATCAGGCACCCCAACATTTAATTTTTTTATGTATCAATGTTATCAGCTCCATTCTTATATATAAGAAAACTAAGGCACAGAGAGCTTAATTAAATATACTGAAGTCATCTACGCTAGGGCTGGGATTTGAGCCCAGAGTTCATGTTCTTAACCACACACTGTGATATCTTATAGTTCAATGGTTATCTTCAGAGCTGGGATTCACAATGTGGGATCCATGAGCTCCTTCAAGGTCATGGATAGACATGAAAAAGTCTGTGAATCTCCCCCCAAAAATATGCAAGTATTTGTGTGCATGTGTGTGTCTATACTTTATCAGATTCTCGAATGTCTATGTATTTCAAAAATAAAAAATAAAAATGTTAAAGAGTCACTGCTTTAGGAAAACAGTAATTCACAATGAAAATATTACCGTTTTTTTAAATTTTCTTTTTAACATTTATTTATTATTGAGAGACAGAGAGACAGAGCATGAGCATGGGAGGGGCCAAGAGACGGAGAGACACAGAATGCAAAGCAGGCTCCAGGCTCCGAGCTGTCAGCACAGAGCCCGATGTGGAGCTCCAACTTACAAACTGCGAGACCATGACCTGAGCCGAAGTGGGACTCCCAAGTCACCCAGGCACCCCAAAGATTATGGTTTTTACATGATGTAAAATTGGGCTAGAACACTGCATTGCCAGAGCGCCCAGGTGGCTCAGTTGGTTGAACATCTGACTCTTGATTTCAGCTCAAGTCACGATCTCAAAGTTCTTGGGATTGAGCCCCGAGCTCGGCACATCACTGAAGATCAGAACCTGCTCAGGATTCTCTCCCTCTCTCTTTGCCCCTCCCCCCAACTTTCTCCTCTCAAAATGAATAAACATTAAAAAAAGATTCTCTCTCTCCCTCAGCCTCTCTCCTGCACTTGCACACGCTCTCTCTAAAATAGAAAGAAGAAAGAAAGAAAGAAAGAAAGAAAGAAAGAAAGAAAGAAAGAAGAAAGAAAGAAAGAAAGAAAGAAAGAAAGAAAGAAAGAAAGAAAGAAAGGACACTGCATTGCCATTTATTAGTTATATGAACCTGGGCACATTAATTGTCGTATCTAAACTTCATGTTCCTTATCTCTACATGGGGAATCATAACACCCATCTTACATTATAGTCAACATTAGAACGAATGTCTGGAACTAACCAGTGCCTAAAAAATCATAGATAAGTTTTTTTTTTTTTAATTTTTTTTTTCAACGTTTATTTATTTTTGGGACAGAGAGAGACAGAGCATGAACGGGGGAGGGGCAGAGAGAGAGGGAGACACAGAATCGGAAACAGGCTCCAGGCTCTGAGCCATCAGCCCAGAGCCCGACGCGGGGCTCGAACTCACGGACTGCGATATCGTGACCTGGCTGAAGTCGGACGCTTAACCGACTGCGCCACCCAGGCACCCCGATAAGTTTTTTTACTAGTAGTAGTATGGTTGTTGATTTGTTTTCTTTAATAGAACTTACTAAACTACCAGTCCAAATTATAATCTTGCCATGGAATGTTGTGAGACTTTTGATGTGAATAACACAATGTCCAACCTGAGACTGAGACAATGCAGCCTGTAGAAGGAAATGAACAGAATAGGAACGGCAGAAATAGGAGAATGGGATTTCTCCCCACTCTGCTCTGTGTGACGTAGGGTTAAGTCTTTAATCTTTTTGTTTTTTGAGCTTTAAGAAAAGAAACTCTATTGCCTGATGCTTCCTACTTCCCAGGGATAGGAAAGACAGAGAAAGGTGCTTTGAATTCTTGGCGAAGAGAAGCATCGCTTAAATAGATCAGTCGATTACCCATCTGACTTCAGCTTGGGACATGACCTCACGGCTTGTGAGTTCGAGCCCTGCAATGGGCTCTGTGCTGACACCTCAGAGCCTGGATCCTGCTTCAGATTCTGTATCTCCCTCTGTCTCTGCCCTTCTCTGCTCACACTCTCTCTCTCTCTGTCTCAAAAATAAAACAAATGTTAAAAAAATAAAAATAAAAAAATAATTGAACCTGAACAATTAAAAGAATAATAGCAAGTCAAGTTGGGGCTTTAAAAATATCACATGGCTGGGGCGCCTGGGTGGCGCAGTCGGTTAAGCGTCCGATTTCAGCCAGATCACGATCTCGCGGTCCGTGAGTTCGAGCCCCGCGTCAGGCTCTGGGCTGATGGCTCGGAGCCTGGAGCCTGGTTCCGATTCTGTGTCTCCCTCTCTCTCTGCCCCTCCCCCATTCATGCTCTGTCTCTCTCTGTCCCAAAAATAAATAAATGTTGAAAAAAATATATATATCACATGGCTAACAGTTTTCATTTTAAAGACTGGCTTGTAGATAAGTGTCAAGCCTAGATTCTAAAGGCATTTAAATGTGATAAATCATTAAGCTCTGTTTACCAGTTCTCTGTAAGCAACCTGTGTCAGTCTCATGATTCCAGACTGCCTTTTACTTACCTCTACCTGAACTGGAAGTCTTCTCCAGCCTCGCCTGCTGAAATTTTGTGCTGTTTTCAAACTCCCTCAGAAGTAAATAAGCAATTAAATCTGCATTCTTCCTGAAGAACTTCCAGGCTCTCTACCAATAGTATTTCCTGTGTCTCTGAATTCTTTGCATTCCTCGTTTATACTCCCAAGGCACTCAGCACACTGTCTAGCATTGTGATCATTTGTGTATTTGTCCACAGCTTTGTCTTCTGTATCTTTCTACTACTTAGCTCTTTGAAGGTAAGGGCTATGTTTTATTCACCTTTGCAGAAGTCATCCAAAAATAGTCGTGGAATAATGGCACAGACAAAAAGAAAAATAATATGTAAATGGCTCAGGAAAAAGGTCTTGCTGTGATTTCAGCCTCTGGAATTAGAAGTACAAGCAAAAGTGAACTTAACGAGTTTGCGATTTGCCTTTCCCCTGGGGACATTAGTCAACATGTGTTGTTGGGCTACAACATATAATTTATAGCCCCACCCCTATCTTAGCTCATCTGCCTTGCCTTGTTTTCTGTATGTATAATAACAAATAAGGGGGAAAAGAGAAAGATAAATAAAAGCCACTAAAAACCTGTAACTTTATTATGTTTAAGGTATACCATCGTGTTCAGTGCAGAACCAGACCGGTTTGGTGAGCTAAGCTGACGTGAGGCTCACGAAACTAAGGCAGTGAGTTTTATTTCTTTATAAATCACTCAGGCTTACATGGGGGGAAATGTGAATTCTCCAGCCATATTTAGAACCTCTCCATGCCCAGGAATTACCTAGAAGGAGCTAGGTGGAGGGAGAGCTAAGTCTCCCCTTAGTCTCTGTGTCCAGCCAGAATACCCAGGATGTAACCAATGGCCCCAAAGGTCACTTTTTCTTTTTCAGGGGTTAAGATGAAACCGTGCCTGTATTTGCACAGGTACCTTTGTTAACTAATAAGGCATTTTTTCAATTGTAACAATCTTAGCAGGCTCTCAACATTCTAGCTGCCAAATCAGAGGGTGGGGAATTGTCCCTCGTGCAAAAGAAGGAGCAGAAGGTTTGTTTGGGGCCCAGAGCCAGGTGTGGGTGTCCTACCAAGAGCACTGCAGCCTTGGGCCATCCCACTCCAGCCCTTTAGCCTCTGACCACTCTGTCCTCCAGCTATCTATTCACACCTATGATCAAATGGCCGCTGGTAAAATGCCCTCTGCGACAAAGGCCTGCACGAAGAGCTAAAGTAGGATAACTCACTACTTTTTAACACTTGGTCACAGCCTTATAAATTCAGAACTTCTCTGGGGACCACCTGCCTCAGAATCACCTGAGGTGTTTACTTAAAATGAAGGTTCCCAGGATCCCCTCTAGGACTCTGAACCAGGGTCCCTGCAGTGGGCCTAGACAACCTGCATTTTAAGTAGGCGCTCTGAGGAGCTATTATGACACTATAGAGAACCATTACTTTTTTTTTTTTTAATTTTTTTTTTCCAATGTTTATTTATTTTTGGAACAGAGAGAGACAGAGCATGAACGGGGGAGGGGCAGAGAGAGAGGGAGACACAGAATCGGAAACAGGCTCCAGGCTCCGAGCCATCAGCCCAGAGCCTGACGCGGGGCTCGAACTCACGGACCGCGAGATCGTGACCTGGCTGAAGTCGGACGCTTAACCGACTGCGCCACCCAGGCGCCCCACGAGAACCATTACTTTTTAAAAAAAGAAGCATTTCTAGGGGTTCCTGGGTGGCTCAGTGGGTTAAGTGTCCGACTTCAGCTCAGGTCATGATCTCGCAGTTGGTGAGTTCTAGTCCCGTGTCAGCTCTGTGCCGACAGCTCAGACCCTGTAGCCTGCTTCGGATTCTGTGTCTCCTTCTCTCTCTGCCCCTCCCCCATTCGCACTCTGTCTTTCAAAAATGAATAAATGTCAAAAAAAAATTTTTAATTACAAAAGCATTTCCATATATGTCTCCTGTTTGCCCTTAAAATTTCAAAGCAGAGAGAGAAATCGATTTAGACCTGTGGCAGAAAAACTAATTTAAAAACCTAAACACAATAGGAATGTTTGCTTTTGATAAAATTCACCTGAATACAGAGTACTACATTATCATGAGAAAACACCGTCAAGGGTGTGAGCCCCACAGGAGATGTTAATTACAGACGAGAAAGCTGCAGGAAGAGGCAGCAAGCCTCTACACTGCTTTGACCCTCTCTTCCTGACGCGGAGCACACGTCTGTGTTCAAGGTAAACCAGTAGTCATAGCCAAATTTCCCGAAGCAAAGTGTGGCGGGGGAAGATAGGAGTTCCCTCTGGATCACTTTCAGTTTTTCCAGAATCCTGGGAGAGATTATAGGAGGACATGAAATGCCCCCTTACACCTTACAAAAGACACTACACGACTTGAATCAAAGGGCTGGAAATCTGGGTAGGAGCTTTAATCAAAGAACTGCTCAGGGTGACCTCTTAGTGTTCTGAGCACCTCTTTCTCAAGGCACTTTGGGGAGTGGGGGGAGGGGGGAGGGTTGTGAAAATGACTTTGACGTCCAAAACGAAAAAGGGCTGGAGAAAAAAGTGGGCCAGAACATTCAGTGTCATGTTGTTATAATATTTACAGTTTTTTACCGTATCTGTATCTTTTAATATCTATATCGTATCTTTTAATGTTTATATCTATATGATACTTATCTCTATAAGCAAAGACCAGATCCTATCCAATAAGTGAAATGCATGACCATTTTCGTTTATTATTTTAAAATATTTTTTCACTCTAAATAGCAACATTAAAATTTTGAAAAACAGGAAAGGTAAGAATAGCATTCTAATATTATCAACCCCACACAATCACTCTTAATATTCGGCTATGTTTTGTTGCAGACTGTTTCATAAGCATGTTTAACATAGGCAAGCAAATTATGTGTCCTCTATGATTACAAGTGACTTGCTACTATAAAATTAGTGTTACCCCACATTCCTTTGCATTGGGTTGAACCATAGGAAATGACTGGTATTTGACTGTTAGACATTACAAGATAGCGGGTGCGGGAGGAGGAAGCCCTTGAAAGAACTGGTCAAATCTGAATAAACTAGGTTCATGGCTTACTTTCATCCATTCTCTCATATAAATACTATGTTGTCCTTGTTTTTTCCAAGAAGGGCAAACATTGAGGGCAAACATTTTCTTGGGGCCCACCCTATATCCCAAATATTTTCCATTAAAAAGGAAATTTCCTATCCATGCTGTGATCCACAGTCATTTGAAGGGGTTCTTTGGCACCTTCAGGTGGTTTTTCTCAATGTTTTTTCCTGTTTTTTTTTTCCCAGTAATCATTTTTGAATTTTGTCAGTTTCACCTGAAAGTGGTTTCCGCACCCAGAGCCTCACGGCCAAGATCAGCTAATGCCAGACTATGGGTACGAACCACAGGTGTGACCCAGCACTGTTGCTACAGATGTTCCCTCTCTTGAAATTCAAGTCAATTAAACAGATAGTGAGAAAAGTCCTAATGTGCAGCAGGTGGCAATCCAAAGTGGTGAACTCACCTACAGTCAAACCAAACTGGGCTTACTGAAACTTGATCAGCAAGAGACCCGTACACCCTGAGGACCCACTAGGTGGCTCAGTAAGAGAGTGTTGGATGGAGCTTATCATAGGATTTGGGCTTGTGTCAGGCAGTTTGGGGGAGGGTTCGAGGTACGAGTTAGCTCTAAACTGAGAGTTGTCAAGAAGTGGGGCAATTCTCTGACTGGGGCATCTTAATCTCACTTACCTAGGAGGTGGAAAAAATGGAGAGAGACTCTATTAAAGAATTAGCAGTGACCTTGGGGTGTTTGGTCACTTTTGTGGTATACTCAACTTCATTTGCTTTTGTTGTTGTTGTTTTGCTTTTTGCTTTTGCTCAAACATGACTCCTGAGTTTTCTTGCCTTGTCTGATATTGGTGGTCTTTGAGAACATTTGTGATCAGCAAGAAAAATCAGGGTCCAACTATGAGGCTGAGTCTGCTTTTCTCTTCCTCAGAAGATAAAGAGTACTGAGGTCCTGCCCTAAAGGCACTCTCAGGCTAGTGGGAGAGACAAAATCAATGAACAGCCCTGATTCTTTTCTCATCAGTGACAGAGATAACCAAGAAGGGGGTCAGGGAAGTCATCATAGAGAAGATGCAGCAATAAGCAGGAAAAGGGCAAGGAGTTTGCAGGCAGGAAGAACAGCTTGTGTAAGAGGAGTCTTTGTGGAAAACTCATTTGGAGCAAGTGGAAGAAAAAAGAGTTCTCTTGAGATTTGAGAAAGAGGGGACACAGGACAGAGGACCATGGAGCCAAGCATTGTAAACCATGGTAAGAAGTTCAAATTATACAGGGAAGAAAAGGGGAAAGTCTTTTAAGCCAGACAGTGATGTGATCAGACTTGTTTTTAAAATGATTATCTGCTACCCTGCACAAAGTGCACCAGAGAAGGCAGGGTTGGGAGGCAGAGTGTGAATAGAGCGAAGGTTCACACTAGTCCTAAGGGGGCTGATAAGGAACTTCCCCAGCAGGAGTTAAGAGAAAGCTCTGGGGATCCACACACCCCCCAATTCAAAAGTAAAGAGAGGGCCCTAGAGCTCTCCTCCCATATTCCCCATCCCCCCATTACTTACATCATGACTCCCTACACTGTCTGCCTCAGGACTATCAAGGGGACCTCTCATTCAAGGTCGCCCCTCCTCCCCAGACTCTAATCCCCATCCAGCATCCTGGGTAGTGAAAGGCAACTCCCTCCCCTGACTTATTTTCCCCACTGCCTCTTTCTTCGTATCATTTACATCTGATAAACTTCGATGGTGTTTATTTGTTTCTCTGCCTCCTTCACTGGAATGAAAGTTCCACAAAATAGCTATTTTTGTCTTTTTACTTCTATGCCTTCCAACACCTAGAAGAGTACCTCATGCATAACAGGCCCTCAATAAGTATTTCCCAAATAATTTTGAATAAGGGATGGAATTAATCCAGACAGTGCCAAAGATAGTCACAGGAAGGCTAGAGAATTTGGGGCTCTGGTTTCGAGCAAGTAGTAGAAGTAGCCAGGTTGCCTTCAGGACCTACCAGCCTTATCTTTATAAGGAGGGGGAGAACAATAGGAGAGGTGAGGGGTTTGTATTCTTAGAATAAAGTTGGCACTCTCCCTCTCACCTCTGCCACTGTGGCCAGTAAGGTGATGTTGCTAGAGAAACCACAAAGAGGCTGTGAGGACTTTAACATGGTTACCCTTTCAGGGTCCAACATACTGGCATGCTCATTGCTCTCCTGTGTGCTTGTGCACAAGAGAGCTTGAGAGGGTCTGCCTCACAGACACATGTTTCTCAGATTCTAACTTGAGTCCATTCATTAAGATTAAAAGTCTCTTTAAGAGTTTTTCTTCCTCCTTGGGGCACCTGGGCACCTGGGTCTCTCAGTCAGTTAAGAGTCCCACTTCAGCTCAGGTCATGATCTCAGGGTTCATGGGTTCCAGCCCCTTCGTCGGGCTCTGTGCTGACAGCTTGGAGCCTGGAGCCTGCTTCAGATTCTGTGTCTCCCTCTCTCTCTGCCCCTCCCCTGCTTGTGCTCTCTCTCTCTCTCTCTCTCTCTCTCTCTCAAAAAAATTAACATTAAAAAAAAAAGAGTTCTTCCCCCTTGTCCATCCAACCAGATAACAAGCATGAAGGCCATGGAAAGCATGAGTGGCAGAGAAGGAAAGAAGGTGCATGTGGGCATCTGATGCCATGTTCTATGGAAAGGCTTTCCCTTGTGGCTGTTTCAGCTTCTAAATGTTAGCAAGATGGGCCTGGGAGCACCAATTACTCCGAGGAGCCACTGAGGAAGTGGGGACAGTCAAATGTCAGGAAGCAAGGGCTGAACCCAGTGCAATGATGAGAATGTGACACTGGCCACTACTCTGTTGTGCTCTGTTTTTACAGGGTCCATCATACCAAGACCCTCGGCTGTTTGAAACTGAGCTTGAGGTATGATGAAAAGATGAAGAGAACTAAAATTGGCTCCCTCTTCTGTGTATTCAAACTTGATCACACTCTGTACTCTCCTGGTCTTGACTTTTTTAAAAGGGAGCAAGGTAGTGAGCCAAGAAGAGGGCTTGGCAAATGAAAGAAAGGAATGGAGTGTGGGTGAGCCCTCAAAGGCAGGTGAGACTCTCAGGCTGGCTTGCACATGCTCAGAAATGGGAAAGCCACATTTCCCCTAACCCTGGCTCCTCTTCTACTCTGCCCCACTGTACCAGGAGCCTTGGTTTTCCTCCATTGGTCTCATTACCAGTCAGTTCACAAACCTAAGACCATCTGAATGATGACTGAGTTCTCCACTACAGGTTTTCAAACCCAGAACTATCAGCCACCACCAATATAATTTTATCACTAAATGGCCAACTGAACTCAAGTTAACCTAGACTAGCCTAGCATAACACACCTATCCTATGCTGTGACTTTTTAAAAATCAATTGTGGATTGTCAGTTAGGTCAGAACGTGTCTTCAGCCATCCCTTTCATTAGAACATATTAAATAAGCAAGACCTATTTTAATCAGAGCTATTTTCTGGGTTGTGTTACTGTTTTCCTTGCCCCAAACTGCATCTCCTGTCTGTCTTCTAGCTGGAAGGTAAAGTTACTGTAACCAAAGCTATAGAAATACTTAAGCTACGAAAAATAGAAGACCCAGTGTCATGCAGCAGAATGGGAAAGTGCCAAAAGAGACTGATGCACAATTTCGAATACCTTGAGAGAAGTCAATGTCATGGTGATAGACCAAAAAACATGCAAGTGACACAGACCAGAATCTGAGAAAGGAGGGATAATGACGAATAATTTGTGAGTGTTTATTATTTCTGGGTTGATGATTCTGGGGACTGATTCAGTTCCTTTGATAAAGACACCAGTAGATAAGAAAGGGAAAATCTCACTGAGAGGAAATAAGACTTCACATTCAGGGTGGGAGTGAAAGGAGTTAGATATTCCTGTCTAATCAGTAATCTTCTATCTGTAAATTGTGCTTTGAGATGAAAGAGGATGTGATTTCTTAGATGTGACAACAAAGACCCAGACAAAAGAGGTTGGTGAGCATTTAAAATGTTTGTACTTTTTTTTTTTTAATTTTTTTTCAACATTTATTTATTTTTGCGACAGAGAGAGACAGAGCATGAACGGGGGAGGGGCAGAGAGAGAGGGAGACACAGAATCGGAAACAGGCTCCAGGCTCTGAGCCATCAGCCCAGAGCCTGACGCGGGGCTTGAACTCCTGGACCGCGAGATCATGACCTGGCTGAAGTCGGATGCTTAACCGACTGCGCCACCCAGGCGCCCCTAAAATGTTTGTACTTTAAAGAACACCATCAAGAAAAACAAAAGACAAGCCCTCCACTGGGAGGAAATAGTAACAAATCATATATTTTATAAGGGAATCATATCCAGGATATATAAAGAGCACTTAAAATTCAATAATAAAAAGACAACCCAATTTGTTTAAAGCAAAATATTTGAATAGACATTTCTCCTAAAAAGGTAAATAAATGACTAGTAAGCACGTGAAAAGAAGCTCGTAGTTATTAAGGAAGTGACAGTCAAAATCTCAGTGGATACTACCTCACACCCACTCTAATAGCAATTGTCAAACAACAATGACAAGTACTGCCAATGATGTAGAAACCTTCTACAGTGTTGTAGATTGGAACCTTCGTACAATGTTGAGGGGAATGGAAAATGGTGCAGCTACTTTGAAAAACAGTTGAGAAGTTCCCCAAACAACTAAACATAGAGTTACCGTATAACCCAGTAATCCCACTCATAGGTATATACCCAAAAAAATGATAACATATCCATACACAAATGGATACCTAAATGTTTATAGCAGCATTGTTCATAATAAGTAAAAAGTAGAAATAGTCCAGTATCCATCAACTGATGAGTGGATGAATAAAATGTGGTATATCCATGTGATAGATTATTTGGTAACAAAAAGGAATGAAATACTGATACAAGTTACAATATGAAGTTCAAAACCATTGTGCTAAGTGAAAGAAGTCAGAGGGGTGCCTGGGTGGCTCAGTTGGGTGGGCATCAGACTCTTGATTTTGGCTCAGGTCATAAGGTCACGGTTCATGGGATCGAGCCCCGCATTGGGCTCTGCCCTGACAGAGAGGAGCCTGCTTGGGATTCAATTTCCCTCTCTCTCTCTGTCTCTCTCTGTCTCTCTCTGTCTCCACCCCCCCACCACTCCTTCCCCGTTCATGTTCACCTTCTCTCTCTCTTTCTCTCTCTCTCAAAATAAATAAACATTTTTTTAAAAGTAACAAAAGACTACATATTCTACAGTTCTTTGTATGTGAAATGTCCCAAATAGGCAAACCAATGGAGACAGAAATTGGAATAGTAGTTGTCCAGCGCAGGGGTGTGGAGGAAGGAGAGTAAACGGTTCAAAGGATTGTTAATGGGTCCAAAGCTTCTTTGGGGATGATGAAGATGTGCCAGAATGAGTTATGGTGATGGTTGCACAACTCAGTAGATAGACTCAAAACCACTGAATTATAAACTTTAAATGGGTTAACTTAATGGTATGTAAATTATATTTCATAAAGCTCTTAAAAGTTAACACGAATGGGGGAATAGCAACCACATTCACATAGAAAGAACAGAATTGTCACTGTTTGCTTTAGGAAACTTTCTGTAGCTATAGGCAATCAAGACCCAACTTTTTTTTAAGTCTGAACTAAAATTACTTGCTAGAACCAGAAGCTGGGTATCCCATTGCTATTACTGAAAACGATAACCTTTCATGATGAACCTTTAACGCACTAGTATTATCTGGGGAAAAGGAAACATTGGGGTCTCAGTGTGACTCCCTTATAATAAGGTCATGTGATTTCTGAAAAAGTAACCACCAAGTCTGAAGTTATCAGCATGTTAACTCTGGGGATGGTTGGTGTAACACCAAACATCCTGAAAGAACACATGTATTATAGTAAAGACCACATCCTCAGCTCAGAAAAAAAGAATAAGATATTTCTAATAGAAAGAATACAGAATATTCTTCCTTGAGGGACTGAGGTTCATCTGTCTTAAAGACATTCCTCAATATTAGAACAAAAATGGGACACCTGGGTGGTTCAGTCAGTTAAGCGTCTGACTTCAGCTCAAATCATGATCTCCTGGTTGATGATTCGAGCTTCACATTGGGCTCTGTGCTGACAGCTCAGAGCCTGGAGCCTGCTTCAGATTCTGTGTCTCCCTCTCTCTCTGCCCTTCCCCACGTGCACTCTGTCTCTTTCTCTCAAAAATAAATAAACACTAAAAAAAATTTTTTTAATATATTAGAACGAAATAGCCATGTCTACCATTTTCCTTCTTTAGCTAAATCCAGAAAGAAGGAAGAAAGGGAGGGGAAAGGGGGAGATGGAGAAAAGGAAGGGTCGGGGGAAAGAGAGAAGGAAAGAGGGAGCGAGGGAAGGAGAAACTCAGTATCTTTCTTCTATCTGAAGTTGTATCATCAAGCAATCAGGGGAAGCACAGAGGGCTGCAAAGAGCCACCACCTCCTCCCCCCACCTCCCTCTGTCTCCATACCTGCCACAGACTTCAGACAAGAGCACAATAAATTATCCTCCAAAAAATGGGGAAGGAAAATGTAGGGAGGAACTTCCTAACAAATAAGACTTCCTTATGCACCTCTACCTGGCCTTGGCCTATTAATCCTTACATAACCCAAGGAGATAACTAGAAAAAAATATGATTGGTGACCAATTTTTAGGACACTTTTCCAACCTCTAATTTAAGTCTTAACAGATGCCATTAGTGGATACAGAAGATAGTTCTGCTATTGATGAAAACTAAAATCCTCAAAATTTCTGCTGAGACGTTTTAAAGTCTCTCCTTGTAGGGGCACCTGGATGGCTCAGTCAGTTGAACGTCCGAATTCGGCTCAGATCACGATCTCACGGTCTGTGAGTTCGAGCCCCACACTGGGCTCTGTGCTGACAGCTCAGACCCTGGAGCCTGCTTTGGATTCTCTGTCTCCCTCTCTCTGTGCGCCTCCCCCACTCATCCTCTCTCTCTCTCTCTCTCTCTCTCTCTCTCTCTCTCTGTCAAAAATAAACATTGTAAAAAAATTTTTTAATAAATAAATCAAAATAAAGTCTCCCCTTGTATAATATGTTCAGAGGACAACAAGGTCCTCTCACCCCCATCCACAATATAGAATTACCATCCTTTGCCTTAGCAGTCCTAGCAAAGGAAAGCATGCCCAAGGGTAAGGAGCAATTATTCATTGTTGTCAGTTGTGTTTCATTTCTTAACGGTCAAGTTACAAATTGGAAAGAAGAAAACCACATCCTTTGTACCCTCAATATATAGCGTCGGTGAAGAACTAACACAGATTTTCATGTTGACTGATTTGAGGTGGGGATACCAGCCACAATGAGGAACTCCTATACATTTCTGGCATCCTCTCTCTTGATTGCCATTTTTCTCCTGCTAATTCCTGGAGGTAAGACTGATTCTCATCATTTCCATTATAACCATTAAGCAAAGTGGAGCAGACTTTCAGTGAACTTTAGGCAATATTAGCTCAGTGTAAGAGCAGATTTTTTGTTCCTCAAGCTTTAACATTCTTTCTTACATTCTAGCTCTTTATTTTAAAAGGAAAAACATCCTTCTTTCTTCTCTAAAATTGCTTCACAAGAGATAATAGAACCACCAGGGTTTAATACTGCCAATTTATACTTTGAAAATTGCCCCCCAAAATTGCCTAAATGTTAATAAAAAAAAAAAAAACCTCTTGGGTTAGGAAAATAAATATACCTTTCTGGAAAGGAATAGTGGTAGAAATGCATAGATACTTTTTTTTAATGTTTTATTTATTTTTGAGAGAGAGAGAGAGAGAGAGAGAGTGCACGAGGGAGCACCCATGCAGGGGAGGGGAAGAGAAAGAAAGTCAGAAGATCCAAAGCAGGCTCCAGGCTGACAGCAGGGAGCCCGATGTGGGGCTTGAACTCACAAACTGTGAGATCATGATCTGAGCCAAAATCAGATGCTCAACAGACTGAGCTGCCCAGGCACCCCAATGCATAGTTTTAAATAAAATTCAAAAACCTGACTTAGTCACCCAAAACAAATTAGAAACGATTTGAAATTGCATCATTTCCCTAGGCTAGTGTGTCATTGAGAATGTTGCCACCTTGACTCTTTGGAAGTGCTATGGTATTTAGTATTAAGCTAAGTCTTGGGTACACCACCTGGTAACCAACCTATCTGGTTTTGTGTGAGCTACACGGGCACCAGTTTGAAATGCTGTGAAACTCACAGCATTATCACAAGACTGGTTGTAGCCCCTGGGTGGCTCTAGGTTTTCCTTGAAATCCTTCAAAAGTGAGGACTGGTCTGGGGCTGCCTGAACTGTGCTGATGTTAAGGACCAGCCATGTGTTTATCTCCAGGTCCATCAGCTTCTGGAGGTGGGAATGGTGGGCAGGGGCTGATGGAAAGCCTATCTCACCAGGAATTTCCAAGGAAGTTCTATGGTTTACCTTGCAACTAAAAATGAGAAGAAATTTTTAAAATAACAAGGTTGAAGCATTTGGGGGACAAAGGAGTGGCATAGGATGACTGTGTTCGGGCTTGTTAAGTCCTCGACAACAGCGAAAACAGAGCAGATGAAAAATCCAATGATATCTTTTCTTCAAAGGAAACAACAAAAGCAGCTTGCTCTGCTCTGCTTTGTTTCCTGTGGTCAGAGAGAGCAACGTGGGCCCGTAAAGGGAACAGACACAGCAGATCACATGATGCTCTGGACCAGCGATCTCAACCCTCTTACACATGAGAATACTCTGGAGGGCTTTTTATTTTTTTTTTTTTTATTTTTTTTTATTTTTATTTTTATTTTTTTATTTTTGGGACAGAGAGAGACAGAGCATGAACGGGGGAGGGGCAGAGAGAGAGGGAGACACAGAATCGGAAACAGGCTCCAGGCTCTGAGCCATCAGCCCAGAGCCTGACGCGGGGCTCGAACTCACGGACCGCGAGATCGTGACCTGGCTGAAGTCGGACGCTTAACCGACTGCGCCACCCAGGCGCCCCTGGAGGGCTTTTTAAACAATGCTAGCATCCAGCCCCAGCTCCAGAGATGCTCATTCATGTTGATTCTGGGTGGAGACCAAGAGTTGCTAGTTTCCCAAACTTCTCACCTGCTCTAAACACTTTTCCTGACCCTCATAGGAGTGGTTGGTTGCAGGAGATGTTGACCTTTTTTCTGAGGCCAGTGTATGTATGCACCAAACAGGGGACCCTGAAAAATGAAGTAGTCTACTGACTTTATGATTTCTGCAGCCCAGAAGGTCTAAAGATGCACCTTTTAAATCTATCCACCCGTGACTCACCCAAGGAAAATTTAAGATGTGGGTGAAGTTCCCTGCGTTGCTCTAACTTCCTTATCCTTTACCTTCTAGAGCCTAGAATTTCCCCCTTCCCAACACACTTCCAGAATTGAGAGCCATTCAGGTCACTCTCTTCCCCTTCTCTCACTCTCATTATTTGCATCTTACTGTGGATATGGCAGTGAGTTAGCTTTATAAATGGAGTAGCAGGCCCTGTGCCCTTTTTTAAGAAACCATGAGTCTCAGCCAATAGTCAGGAGACATATTTTGGGAAAATCCAAGAATATCTGGTGTAGGAAGGTGGAGACTCAGAGTACATCACAAAGACACAAGATCACTAAACCAGCATGCATCATGAGCCTTGTGTGTAAGTCTCCTGTTCTCTAGTAATGAAACTATACTCCGGCTCTGTCACCAAGGAAATTTGACTAAGGCACCATTTTCTCCTTATAGCATCTTCTTCCTTCTCCTCCCTCCTTGGAGAAGGCCTTCATGAAACCATGTGTTTGAGTCTGCAGGTTGAAGGGGAGCCTTGGGTGCAATAGGTATTATTCTCTCAACTTAGGAATGAGGAGAGTACATGTTTCAATAAACAGAGAGCTCCCAATGACCAAAGAACTCGTAGGTGAGGGCAGAGCTAAATGGTGCCATATCAGTTTGTAAGGTGTGTTCTTTTGCAAGGGCTTTAGGTGACAAGGGCGGTTCTCAGTCTTCTAAAAGCTTTTCCACTTCCCCAGATTAATAGCCGGAAGGGAGGAGGGAGGAGTGCAGATCGTTACTAGCATCTCTGGTAGTAACTGTTACTGGTGCCGACCAATGCACAGCTGTCTGCCCTTTGCAAGCCCTGAGGCTTGAGGTCACTGGTTGTGACAGATCTCAAGCCTGATAATCCCTGGAACTGCCAATGGCATGGCTTCTGTGGGTGAAACGGCAGGACCCTCTCAGGAGTCCAATAGGAATGGGCTTTACATTCAGACATCTGAACACCTGCGTGGGGTTTGGAGGTGCTCTCATCTGTCTCCTCTCCAAGGAGCAAATGCTTGTCTGGTCTTAGAAACATGGCTTGAGGTAGAGCTCTTTGGGGTGGGCACTGACTTAAGTTGCCTTTTCCTTTTTCACAGATTTCTGTGTAAAAATTATTGGAGGAAATCAAGTGACTCCTCATTCAAGACCCTACATGGTGCTACTTAAAGGAGAAAGTATCTGTGCCGGAGCTCTGATTGAAAAAAACTGGGTATTGACTGCAGCTCACTGTGTCCTGTAAGTGCTTGGGTTTTAAAAAATATTTGTGGAGATATTCTTATTTGGGGGAATATTAACAAAGAGAATAAATCTCACTAAAACCACAGGAAGTTCATGTGTAATTTCATATCACTGAAGTCTCCAGGAAATTGCTCTACCCCAGCAGGGAGTTAAGCCCACAGAATCAGACCAATGGGGAATCCACAGTGAGCACCCACACTTCCTCTGGAGCTGCTGGGTCCAGGTGCTGCAGGGCTTTGCTTCTGGCCTTGACTTCATGACTAGAGAGAATAAACCACAGTCTGGAAGGATAAAACTGAAGTGTCCCCTCAGGAGCCTGAGCACAATAGTCAAGTAGAGAAAGCTCGGGTCTAAAACCTTCCCGTTTTCCCTAGTGAACTTCTCTCACACTTCAGCCATCTCTTAACACCTGCTGACTACTACCTTCAAACCTCTGCCAGGCTTGGATTTTCCTCCATTCTCTAAATCAAACCTGTAAACCGGGGCTGTCCCTTGTGAAAGCCACTGACATATTGGTTATGTAAATTTCCATGCGGCTCTATGAATTTAAGTTGAAGTTAAATAAAATTGCAAGTTTAGTTCCTTGGTGGCACTAGCCACATTTCACATTTTCAGTAGCCACATGTGGCTAGTGGCTACCATATGGGACAGTGCAGATGTATAGAACATTTCATCATCCATTTGCACTTTACTGGAAGTACAGTTCTAGCCTCTTAAGTGAAACTCACATCAGCTGATGTAATGGAAGAAAACTATGTGTAATGGAATAATAGTGTGTGATGGGGGGGAAAATCACTGGAACTATCTGTTTAGTGTAGTTTATACTAGGTTGTGAATGACACTAACCTTAATTATTAATATACCAGAGAATATTTTTTTAAATAGGCTCCACACCCAACATGAGACTTCAATTCATGACCCTGAGATCAAGAGTCACATGCTCTACTGACTAAGCCAACAAGGAGCCCCCTGAGTATTTTGATTTCATTAACCAAATGAACCTTTAGCATGGAGTAAAAAAAGAACCCTGGCCCCCTCCTTCAGATCACCATCCCCCACCCCCAATATACACACACTCAGTGCCATGCAAATAGGGTCCTTCATTGGGCAGTCATATTTCTGGAAGTTTGCCCATTTAAGTTTGTTACAAACTTAAATCTTACAAAGATCCCTCCAGTGCACTTCTCTAAACTATCCAGTGCCTTTTGCTTCTGTCTCTAGAACCCTGAGAACTTTGTGTTTCAGTATTCTGCAACCTGATTCTCTATCACAGCTCAAGGTGGGTTAAGGGATACAACACTAAAGCCCCAACCCACATGATCCCAAGACTTGGCTTAGCTGCTATGGAATTCTCTTGTTATTTACTTTTCAATGAACCTAGTTTAGCATGTTATAAGGAAGCTGGTGGTAATAATGATGAATTCACAAGCAACTGTTTATTCTTCAAAGTACACTTTTTTCTTTCTGAGCCATAAACAAGTATTTCCACAGCAGGTATACTTACAAATGAGACAGTGAAACTGATCACTTAACATGCTCTGCTACTGATACAAAGAGTAAATCCTGTTAATATACTGTCTGTTTTCAGGAACAGAACGTCCCAGGTCATTCTTGGAGCTCACTCAATAACCAAGAACGAGTCAGAAAAGCAGATAATGTTTGTTAAGAAACAATATCCCTATCCGTGCTTTGACCAGGACACGCATGAAGGTGATCTTAAACTTTTACAGGTATGTACCTTTGGTTGACTTAAAAGTCATAGAACCTCCTACGTTCTGGCTGCCAAATGGAAATTTTTTCCTCGGTGCCCTAGAGCTATAGACTATAGTTACATAATGGGGTCCTCGAAGGTTGGGCTAGAATTTAAGTAAAAATGTGACCATCTAGATTACCTCATTTTGTTAAGTCTTCATGCTTGTCTTCTAACAGCTGACCAAAAAGGCAAAAATTAATAAAAATGTGAGCACCCTCCGTCTTCCTAAAAAGGGGGATGATGTGAAACCAGGAACCATGTGCCAAGTTGCAGGCTGGGGGAAAATTCATAATAACTCATCTCAGTCGGATACTCTGAGAGAAGTCAATATCACCGTCATAAACAGAAGAATCTGCAATGATCAAAAGCACTATGATTATCATCCTGTGATTGGACTGAATATGATTTGTGCCGGCAGCCTCAAGGGTGGAAAAGACTCGTGCAATGTAAGTGAAATAAGATCCCATGTTTGAGCTGTTGGAATTACTCATGCAGATATAGAACATGTAACATCGTGCTTTGTCTTGTCATGACGTTGGCTTCTGTAGGGTCCTAGTGCTTTTTTTTAAAGAAGTTTGATAAGATGCCAGTCAAAAAACTTACTGTTCTAAGCTTAAGTAAGTTGTTCATCAAAAACAAATTCACTGCTAAGGCATGGGTTGATCTAGTACATCTTCTTGATTTTACAAAAAAAAAAAAAAAAAAAAACACTGAGAAGCAATTTTTTTCTCATTTTTCGTATGAACATACACAGCTCTAAATTTGAAAATCTGGGACATCCAGGAAAGCTGAAGTCAGGGTTCCTCTAGGGCCTCCAGTCCCTGTACAGAGAATGTGCAAGTGTCCGTACCAGAGTCCCCTGAGCAGCAGCAGGACGGGGCTCTGCTGAAAGACAGGAGTAGAAGAGACACCTCATAAAGTTTTCAGCTCTGAGTTTATCATTTCTCACCTTTCCCAAAGACCCTGTAGAGAGAGCCTCCTCTGAAGAGAAGGAGCTGCCGTGTAGGTGGTCTGGGAGTTTAAATCAGAGACTGAGAGATCCAGAGGTCTCTGCTCTTTTCACAAGTTTGTCCAAACACCGGCAGACTCTGAATGGCTTGATTTCAGGAACAAGGCTAAGCAAATCTCAGGAAAAGATGACATTTGTCTTCTGCATCTTTGCACTTCCTGTCCTTTGCCCTCCCTCTTCCCTCCCCTCCCTTCAGCCACCACTCTGGAAATCCAGGAACCCAGAATCTTCATGCCATTGGGACCACACGCAACACCCTAAAGCCATGGCAGCATCCCAGTATGCCTGTCTGCCTCTCAACAGCCACCCTCTACCATCAAAACTTAGCAGTCCTTCTCCCGTTCCCTCAGTGCCCAAGACCCCTCACAAGTGGCTATGAGTGAATCAAACCTGAGGGACTAATTATGAAAATTTCAGGCACTGCATGAAACACACCATTCCAGGAGGGGTCCCAGGCTTGCACATAGTTGCTTAGTTCATACGCTTATAAGGCTAGTTTTTGCCTGAACAAGAGGGATCGTTGATGCCTTCACATGGCTGAGAAGGAGCTGGGCCCTCAGACCTGGCGCTCGCAGAGCTCCATGTGTATGCCTCAGTGGCCCTCTGTGCAACACCAACAGTCTTTCCTAAAGCCAGAGCAGTGAAATGGCCACTTCAGACTCTGGATCTCAAATACATTTAAATATGCTGTTTCTAGAATTCCACGAGAGAAAACAGGATCACACAGTGGGTGGCACAGGATGCATAAAGCATTGACCCACAGCTAACTGAAAGGGCTCTGCTAGTGGAGGCAGTTAGCTCTGAAGTGCGATCACTGGCTTCTGGGACCTCCCATCTAGTGTCAGATGCTCCAAAGAGACTTGAGGGAGAAATTTCTATTTGACAGGATGAAGGGAAAATTTGCTTTGGTTTTGTTCCTTTGGGAAAACAATTATCTGCTTGGAGAGACGAGAAAACGTGGTATTTACTCTTTGCCTCAACATCCCATCTGCATTTGACTCTTTTACCTCTTGAATTATTAAACATTTTAAGAAAATGACAGGGACCCCTGGGTGGCTCAGTTGGTTAAGCATCTGACTCTTGATTCAGCACAAGTCATGACCTCCAGGTTGTGGGACAGATCCCCATGTCAGAAATCTCTCTCTCCTGGGGTGCCTGGGTGGCTCAGTTTGTTAAGTGTCCAACTTTGGCTCAGGTCATGATCTTGCGGTTTGTGGGTTCAGGCCCCGCCTCAGGCTCTGTGCTGACAGCTTGCTCAGAGCCTGGAGACTGCTCTGGATTCTGTCTCCCTTTCTCTCTGCCATTCCCCTACTCACACTCTGTCTCTCTGAAAAATAAAAAAACATTAAAAAAAATTTGTTTAATAAAAAAAAAAGAATTCTCTCTATCCCTCTCTCTACCCCTCCCCACTCATGGTCACTCTCTCTCAAAATAAATAAACAAATAAACATTTTTTTAAATGCAAATAGGAGGGTTTCCCTTATTTTTTTTTTTTTTAAGGTTTATTTATCTGTTTTGAGAAAGAGTGCAAGCAGGGGAGGGGCAGAGATGAGAGAGGAGAGAGAGAATCCTAAGCAGGCTCTGCGTTGTCAGCACAGAGCCCAGCACAGGGCTGAACCATGAGAGCATGACCTGACCCAAAATCAAAAGTCGGGTACTTAACCGACTCAGACACCCAGGTGCCCCAGGAGGGTTTTCCTTCTAAAGCACAATCAGTCTCAAAATTAGTAGATAACGTGAAAAATAATACATTTTATTTCATGTTCACTGGTTTATAAATAAGTTGAGTAAGCCAATTTTCAAAATATCAAAATATTTTCCAACATTTTGAACTTTTAAGCACTAATTTTCATTTAAGTCAAGGTTGGTCTTAACTCCACATTGAATGCTCCACGTTAAATGGAACCTCTTCCATTCCACTAGTGATCACGTTCCATGCTAATCTCCACTACCCAACTTGTTTTCCTCCAGGGAGATTCTGGAAGCCCTTTGATATGTGAGGGTACTTATAGAGGCATTACTGCCTTTGGCCTTCCAGGGAAATGCGGAGACCCTCGAGGACCTGGCATCTATACTCTTCTCTCACAGAAGTATCTCAACTGGATATATAAGACTATGAAGGGGCAGTTTAGATAACTGTATTTCATTTCATTTGCCATCACTTGTTATCATAAATAAAATCAATTTGTGTTACTGTATCCATTTCTCTTATAACTTTAGTGGGCAGATCTGCACTGGCAAAGTAACCTTGTGGATAATTCAATGGAGACAGGAGGAAACCAATGTCATAGTGTCATCCATGTGTCAAGTGACAATCATACTTTGCTTGCATTATTCAGCATCTCACTGGGACCCATCAGGAGTGACAATAAGGCCAGGTCTGTCTAGTAACAAAAACAGTGTTGGACCCAGCAATTCTGCAGGAAACAGAAACAGCCAGTCTGGAGCATTTGAGTTAGAAGAGGAAATGCCTTATGGTGTTTTTCCAAAGGCAGGTGAGAAATAGAAATTAAAATTTAGGGGACACAAATGAAACACCTGGATACACAAGAAAAGTATACAAGAGAAAGTCACCCCCCTTTCTCATTAGTTGGTATTTAAGCCTTAGATTATCTAGGTGATTTCCTGGTTCTCTTCGTCTCTGAGCCTGGGTAGGGCCAATCAACATGGTGGCTACAGTGGCTGCCATCACATACTAGGGAGTGAGTGCTCAAAGTTTTCCTTGAAAAAATTCCATGTTGTTATTCATCACATTGAACTCAGTGGATAGTCATCAGTCCAGCAGCCCCTTCAAGATGTGATTATGTGAATGGATTTCTTCAATTTCCATTAGTTCCTTTAGGAATATGCATGTGTGTGCATGCACACACAATGTATACCCAAACCAAGAACACACATCAACACTAAGAGACAGCTTCTTAAAACAAAGAAGGAAGCCTAGCTCAATTACCAATGCTCAGGCCCCACCTCTAGAAATTTTTATTTAATTGTATTCAGTGAGACCCAGGACATAGTATTCTTTATCTAATCACCACAGTGATACAAATATGCAGCTAGCGATGGGAATCCCTACATTAAAAAGTGAGGTCTGGTTCTGATATCTAAAACAGAGGCTCTAAGAGAGTCACTAGGATGATCCTGTAGATACCCACTATCATCCCTAATTCCTAGTTAGGATTTTAACAGCAACAAGAGGATGGAATAGTCCCTACCAGAAATATTACAGGTTTAGAAGTCCACTTAAAAAGTACTTGCATGGAACCCTCATTCATTGCTGGTAGAAGTGTAAACTGGTACTTCTTAGGAAAGTTGTCAATGACGTATATTCTATGACTTAACCATTCCACACCTCAGTATATATCCAACAGAAATGAGTGCTTTTGTCCACCAAAGACATGTTTAAGAATGTGCACAGCAACTTTATTCTTAAAGTTGAAACTGAAAATAGCTCAAATATTCATCAATAAAATGGATAAAAAATTGTACATTTATACAATGGAATGTTACACAGCAAGAAAAAGAAAAATCTACAGATACATGTAATGATATGAATTAATCTTACAAACTTAATATTGAGTGAAAGAAGGCAGACAAAAAGAATATATAGTGTGTGATTCCATTTATCTGAAGGTTTGCATAAGGCAAAACTAACAATAGGGATAGATGTCAGAATAATGGAGAGGTGCTGACTAAGAGTGGGTACAAGGAAGTCTTTAAGGTATAATAAATGTTCATATCTTGATCTGAATAGTATATTAATATCAAATGGGTGGTATAGACTGATACCAAGAGTTCAAACCTAGGTAACATCATCTCAAAACACTTGCTAGAGAGGTTTGAACTTAGCAGATGAGCAAAGAAAATGAAGAGTAGGAATTCCAGACTAGAAGAAAAGCTCCAACAAAGGCATCAAGGCAGGAAATCACAAGACTTAGCCCAGGGTCAACACAGTCCCACTTCAGATCCTCTATCCCCCTCTCTCTCTGTCCCATCCCTGATCACGCCCTATCAAATAAACTTTTTTTTTTTTTTAATTTTTTTTTTCAACGTTTATTTCTTTTTGGGACAGAGAGAGACAGAGCATGAACGGGGAAGGGGCAGAGAGAGAGGGAGATACAGAATCAGAAACAGGCTCCAGGCTCTGAGCCATCATCCCAGAGCCCGACGCGGGGCTCGAACTCACGGACCGTGAGATCGTGACCTGGCTGAAGTCGGAGGCTTAACCGACTGCGCCACCCAGGCGCCCCAATAAACATTTTTTAAAAAGGTAATTGAACAGAAGAACAATGGCCTGATTGAGCCTAAAAACAGTTTAGCAGTTATCAAATCCAAATTCCTGTTCTCATAAATGTTATAACAAACCCAAGGCCATTCAGTCAGTTTATGGCAGAGCCAAGGTAAGCACAGGTATCATACTTCAGGTTCTGGGCTTGGGACCTGAAGGTTGAGGTGAGGGACTAAGGTAATATGGAGTCATGGAAGGTTTCTGAGCAGGGGCCTAAGAAGATCACCACAGTGCTTATAAAAATGTAACCTAACAGTGGTGTGGAGACCCATGAAGAATAAAGATAGGAAAAACAGAAGGAATTACAACAGAGTGGTCATCAGGCATTCAGGACATGCCTAGGCTGAAACAAAAGGGAGAGAAAGAGAAAAGGTAAATGGAGTAAACATGCAGCAGAATAATCTGCATGTTTCCTGAGTGACGGGATGACCAGGATAAGGATGAGACCACGAAAGGGGACAAGGAAGTCCTATGGAAGATCTCATTTTGAGAGGAAATAAAATGCATGCTTAACATACTGCCTACCATACAGTAGGATTTTAATCAATATTTTTCAAGCAAAATATTATTTGTATGTATTTTTAACATTCTGAGTTTGAGCTAAAGATAAGAAAGGATCTCAGAAAGGAAATACCCAGAGGCAGAAAGAAGGGTGAGGCTGGAGCTTGGAAAGTCAAGTGGGAAAAAGGAGTTTGGAAATCTTTTATAGATATTCTGACTATGGCAGTGGAAATGCATCTCTAACAAGGAAGAGATAGAGAAAAAAGAAGAAAAAGGAGGAGGAAGAAGAGGAGCAGGAGGGAGAGGAAAGTAGAAAAGAGGCCAAGACAATGTCTGGGAAATCCAACAGGAGGAAGTGAGGAAAATAAAGCAACCTGAGAAAGAAAGTCAGGAAAACAGACATTCACCACAAGAAAAGCACTTTATCCTATTTGATCCTCACCACAACCCCATGGAGAAGACAAGGCCAATGTCATCATTCTCACTTCAAAGTGAGGAAACTGGAGCTCACAGAGGGGCTGAGTGACGACTCACAGCAGTTCCATACACAGGCTGTGCCATCAGCTGCGGCAGAAAACACTCGGGTCTGGTCTGGACTCAAAGCCAGGTGCAGCACTCTGCCCCTGTGGCCTGTGGGAAAAGGGGAAGACAGTTAATGTCCCACATGACAAGAGCTGTTGCTGAGGTGGGGCCACAAATCCCACCCCAGGATGAAGGCTTCTCCAAAACCTGCCGAGTTTGGAGCTCATGCTCCCACTGAGCCTGTGCTGTGGTAAACAGAGCCAACTATGGTCAGTACCCTAAAGTGGCTGAGGTTTTGCTTCACCATTTCCTTTTCAGACCTCTTCCCCCTTGTATTAGTTTCCTTGGGCTGCTGCAACACGTTACCAAAAACTGCCTGAGACAAGAGAAACTTACTGTCTTACAGTTCTGGTGACCAGAAGTCCAGAATCAAGGAGTGGACAGGGCTGCCTCCCTCTGGAGACTCCTGGGGAGGTTCCAACTTTCTCCTCTTCTAGCTGTTGGCAGTCCTTTATTCGGGGCCACATCACTCTATTCTCTGCCTCTGTGGTCATACGGCCCCTATTCTGTGTGTCTGTTCTCTGTGTGTCTCTTGTAAGGACACTTGTCATTGGACTTAGGGTTCATCTGGATAATCCAGGATGATCTCATCTCAAGATCCTCAGCTTAATTACATCAGCGAAGATCTTTTCTCCAAATAAGATCACAATCACAGCTTCCAGGAATTTGAGGAGGATACCTTTAGGAATCATTTTTTAGCCCATCACACCCTTCACGCCCCAAACCACTATCACTTCTATCTTCTCTAATCCACCAACACCCAGCAATTGCTATTGCTGTGCTCCTGCTTCCCATACCATCCCTTTTCTTAACCTTTCCAAAAACGTCCTCCCCTTGGGATCTAGATTTCAAGGAGCTAATCAAATAAATTGATTCAGCTTAATAGAAAAGGACCCAAAAACCTCTCCCGCAAAGCAAATATGAGTCTTAGTTATCTAATTCCGGAGACAATACCCCTTTTTTGTTACGTAACCAATCATCTCCCCAAAAAAACCACTTTGTGGAACAGTAGTTCTATATGAAGTTAATGGGTATTAAATATGGAAAAAGTGTCTAATGCTCACATGAGTTTGGGAGCTCCAGGTTAAAAAGAATGAAACAGGATTCCTTATTTTAAGACTGCTATATTTGGGAGAAGAGAGTATAATAGGCAGCATTTCTGAAACATATTTTATGAGAGTCCTTTTGATGCAAGCATCTCACATGGCTCCTGTTCCTTGGAAAATACTTGGCAAAACCTATCCTAACCCAACAGTGACTGTAACAATCAAAACTTCAGGCCAAAGCAGGCAAAACTGACTCCATGAAAGGAGGCTGAGGCTGGGATGATGGGGGGAAGGAACGAGGTTGGATAAGCTTTTGAGTGAGGAAGTAATTGGGGGCACACATAAAATCTAAGTAGGTGAGTGGTCATCTCCTCATAGGACCAGTACAGCTTACAACTCAAGTGAATTCTGGAATTTCAGAAATAATCTTGTGTTCTGACACCTGATTCTCAGCAGCAAGAAGTGCAAATATACTATTCCACTCCCAAAGGAGACATATCTTAGAAACTTGGGAATATTTCCATCCACACATATCACTCCTAATCCTCTCCTGCATGTTCACACGCATGTACATACACACATGCCCCTATGGTGACATGGGATTGCCGCAGGTGTGTCAGTACATTAAAAAAATGTAGATTCATAGATACAAAGCAGATCCCTTATTTTATACAGGAAAAAAAAAAAATTCAGGAATACCAAAGGTCTTGTCCTAGGTCACAGAGCTAATTCATGGCAGGACCAGAACTATAATCAAATCCAATGCTCTAAACATTTAGCCCATCCTCCAAACCCAGAGCAAAGAAGAATCTTTTCTCCTATTGAAGACCACTGTCCCTTATTTTTTAATTAAACACTTAAAAATTAAAGCAATATAAATGAAAAGCCACTTAATTTAGTTAGCATAAATATAGAACATTACACAGGAGACCTGAATGGCTTAGTTGGCTAAGCATTTGACTCTTGATTTTAGCTCAGGTCATGATCTCACAGTTGGTGAGATTGAGGCCGGCATAGGGCTCTGCACTGACAGCACAAAGCCTGCTTGGGATTCTCTCTCTCCCTCTCTATGCCCCTTTCCCACTCATGCACTCATTCCCTCTCTAAATAAACAAACAAACTTAAAAAAATAACATTACATAAATACTTTCAAATTAAACTTAAGAGAGGCGCTTGGGTGGCTCAGATAGTTGAGTGTCTGATTCTTGATCTCCGCTCAGGTCATGATCTCACAGCTCCTGAGTTCAAGCCCTGTTTCAGGCTCTTTGCTGTCAGTGCAGAGCCTGCTTTGGATCCTCTGTCCCCATCTCTCTGCCCCTCCCCTGCTCGCTCTCTCTCTCTTTCTCTCTCTCTCAAAAATAAATTAACATTTTTTAAAAAGAAAGAAAGTGCAAGAGGAGTAACAGAGAAAAAAATTACATATCTTTTCTAAAGCAGGCTTTGAAAAATGTCTCAACTTAAAAAAATGGACAGCTACTTCTAGGATTTGTTAGGAAAATGGAGTTTGTATCAGAAGCAAAGGCATTCTCGAAATACTTCTCTCATAAGTGACAATCTTAATTTACTAGATTAAGTGGGAAATGCCATCTTTATCTCAGCCAAAAGTCATCCTTTAGGATTTATATCCCTAAATTCTAAGAATATTATCACTGAAAGGATTGAAAGTTTTGTTTTCTTTATGCAGCTATCATTATAAAGGAGACCACATATGGATGCATGTGCTATGGACTGATGAAACCAAATCAAAGGCCAGATCTCACTTATAGGCTAGAAAGTTACCCACTCCCGCTTCAAAGCTTGTAAATTACAACTTTGGGGGGGGATGAGGGGAAGGAAAATGGTAAGCTTTCTTTCTTCTGAAGTTATATGGGTGAGGCTTCTTTAACTGAATTTTCCCCCCAGAAAATCATGACTGTGGTTAACAGAGTGAGACTAAGGAAGGGCATGGCCAGAATCTAGAATAGTCTTTTTCCAAATTTTCTGACCACAACTCACAGTTCAAAACTACATTTTATGTAGTAGCCCCATATTAGACACATATCTGTACTGCACAGCGTAACAAAAGTTTTCCAAAATAATACCTACATATACATTTTTCCATTCTATTCTATTCTATTTCATTTTTTAATGCTAACCACCTGACGTGTGTTTGTATAACACCCACCCTGCTAAACATTTTTGAGAAATATCGCATGTGGAAGATACTACTGCATCAGAGATGAGAATTAGTGTCTAAGACCTCAAAAGTAACTGCATCTTCTCTGACCATAAACATGTTAAGAGGAGAAAAGGTTAAATGCACTCTTTGGAATTCTAATATCAATGAAAGAAATTCACAAAGCATTACTAAAGATGCTAAAGAATTTATAGTTTGTTTTTTTTTAATGTTTTTTAAAAATTTATTTAGAGGGAGAGACAGAGCATGAGCAGTAGAGAGGGGCAGAGGAAGAGAGAGAGAGAGAGAGAGAGAGAGAGAGAGAGAGAGAGAGAATCCCAAGCAGGCTCCATGATCAGTGCAAAGCCCAGATGTGGGGCTTGATCCCAAGACCCTGAGATCATGACCTGAGCCGAAATCAAGAGTCAGATGCTCAACCGACTCAGCCACTCACATGCCCCAAGAATTTATGGTTTGTTAAAGCTAGAGAAAAAAGAAAACGTACCAATTAAGTTCATTCTTTATTCCAAGTATCAGCAAATTTACTCGAGTAGCTATCAGATGTCCTAACCTATCTGAAGGATCTAATTAGCTACTGGAATTGTAGTTTTATGAAGAATCAGGCTTAAGGCTTGATTAAAAATGTTTCTCTAATCAGAAAACATCCCATGCACTGCATGTCTTATGATTTAAAATTGCAAAGGATCAACTCATGTCCATCCTACACTCATGGCTGGCCCCCCAAGTAGCTCTATCAAGAACTGCCTACATTTTTATTTACCAAATCACACGGTATAAAGATATAAAGGTCATCCCAAGGTCAGTCAGAGGTCCAGTCAGACTGACCAGCAGGAGCAGGAAGTCTTTCTGTGAAGGGTGTTTTTTGTTGTTGTTGTTGCCAAATGACATTATCAGAATCTGCAAAGAGAGTCAAAGTATTACCTCTGTCTAACAGGATATATATTTGGGGGTTTGTCTGTTTCTTCCCACAAAAGTGTAGTCTCCATAAGGGCAAAGATAATGTCTGTCTTGTTTACATGTATATTCCCAACACCCCCAAAAAGTGCCTCACACATGCTAGATGCACATTAAGTGGGCATTGAATAATTAAATCCCAGGTACTGACCAGGACACACATTGCGTGTGAAGAGGAAGAAGACAGGATATGTTATCAGAAGCCTACAAGAGATTGGATGCCATACTTTGTTCCATCATCAACCATAATTTCTATCTTCATATTTACCAGGGCTGGGTAGAAGGGGATACCTATTCACCCATGAACCCCCTTGAACATTCCAGATTGTCCCCGAGAGGATTTAAGACCCTTGAGGATGAAACCTGAGTCTTGCTCCCCATCATGGGATCTTCTTCTCAAGAAACACCCCATAAATGTTTATAGAACTAAACTGAGAAAGAACCATTTTCTGTCTTGAAGGGGCAGGGGAGCACCAGGGCTTCTTGATCTTCAGTGGTCTCCCCTCAGAGAACAACATCTCACCCTTTTCATCTTTCCTTATCTCCCACACATTCCAGCACTGCTGGTTCTTCTGCAAAGTAAGGTAAGACGATTTATGATACTAACTCCAGAATTCAAAAACATAGTTTAGGAACTGTCCCTTCATCCACACAGGTATGCAAGAAGGAGAAGACATGACAATTTTAAGTGATGAAAAATCTTAGTCAAATTCAGAAGCTCTCACCTATACACACCCCGAGGTGGTTGTAGGCCTTTCTCCTCTGACAAAATATCTATTCCAAAGAGCCAGCGGGGAAAAATCTTTCACTTAGGGCTTTTCCTGCCAATGACACCTCACTTAGCTATAGATACATGGCATTTTACTCACCTATTTACTTACCAAAAAATCCAGCCGACCTGGCCAGACCGGGACAGGCCCACACAGTCACATCATTCTTAGGAGTACCTTGGCCACTTGCAATCTCCTTTGTCTTAGGGAGCCAGATTAGGGAACAAATCTGTAAGAATGGCCCCCAAAACACAGAATTATGGCAATGTCTGATTCATTATGAACGTGTTTCAAACTGATTCTAGGCAGTGTGTTCTGTCCACGTGCATCCTCCAGTCCGCAGCTGGGGTTAGGGTGTTAGAGGAATGACGTGAGTTCTAGGAAAGTTTATCCCAAGGCAACAAAGGACTAAATACACAAATAGGTTTAGCTGCAATTAACCCACAAATTTAAGTAGACTGGCACACCGTCAAAGCAGTGCCGAGAAAAAAGGGAAATGTGGAAAAAATCTGGGGGGAAAAGGATACACAAATTAACTTTCAACTCACAGATAAAGGTTTTAGAAAGAGAAACTCTCGAGAACTGAAATCCCAATAGACTCAGCAAGTACAGAAAGGTGTGTTTGGGTCCTAGGCTCTCTCATGAATCATTTTCACAAGGTTCTAGAATATCAGAGTGAAGGTCAACTCCAGCAGAGACTGTTACCTGTGAGTTCATGTTTGGGGTCTGGATGGTTTGCCCAGTATTTATGTCCAAGATATGTAAGTGTCCGTCCTTCATTCCGCCTCCAACAGCAAGGACTGCAGACTGCCAGGGACACCAATCCATGGCCTTTAAAGTTCAAATAAGCACACAGGCAGGTCAGCCTTGGAGAAAGTGAGTTTGGGAATGTGCCTGCTCAGGTAAGCAGAAGTGCCAGAGGTCTGCACACGCCACAGCTCTCCTGGACCTCTGATCTAAAGGCAGGAGCAATGGCAATCTCTAGAGGTTACTCCGAAGGGACTAGAGACCACCTATTAGGTGCCTTCCTTAAATGTTGATAACAATTGCAAATATTTTTAAAC
This sequence comes from Herpailurus yagouaroundi, assembly GCF_014898765.1. Lineage (NCBI taxonomy): Eukaryota > Metazoa > Chordata > Mammalia > Carnivora > Felidae > Herpailurus > Herpailurus yagouaroundi. Next base: position 116,633,181 of record NW_024412377.1, on the reverse strand, counting down.
AAAGAAAAATCACCCAATAATATGTTCCGAAAAATACACTCAACATGTCCTATGTGGCAAAACTCCACTGCTGGAGTAGTTGACATGTCCCCTAGAATCTGGTTATGAAATGCAGCCTTCCTCTCATTTGTCTCCCTGTGTCTTTAGGTTCTAGGTCAGAGAAGAAAAGACAAAATGGAGCCACACATGATTGCTCACAAGTCAAAACCACTCATGCATTTCAAATCCTAATACGTTTCAGGAAATAAAATTGCCTTTGATTTACTTGTTTATAAATTACTATAGTTAATTCTGAAAAATAAGATTCAGTGTTTCATATTTCTACTGATAATTCAAATGATGAGTAATAGCCATTTTAAAGGACATTCTAACAAATATTTCATTTCTACTAATCTGTATATAGATATCTATAGATCTATCCTGGTATTAAGCTGCCACAAGCTTGACTTGCTCACGTTTCAGAAACTCTTGGTTGAATTCATTGTATTTCTGACAACAAGGTGTATAAGAAAGTAACTTGTTTGGCTTGGCTTGGGTTTTTCACATGCTGGGTTTCTATTTTGCTTTGTTTTGTTTTACATTTTGTTTGCTGACAGAATATTTTACATATGTTTTTCCTACTTTTTTTCAAATCATTAATAATGGGCATTTGGACTTAAAATCATTCTTAATGTTCTGTGGATATTAAAATCCACAAGCCAGAGTATTGGGCCACCACTATTCCTTAGCAGCAGGTATTTTATGTTAAACCCTCTATCAGGAAACTCCATGATAATGTTTTAAGTTCTCATTCCAATAAATTTGCTCATAGTTAGTAAAGTAGAACCATTTCTTTGCTCTATAAGTGATAAATATCCTGGGACTAGACTGAGGCCAACACATATCTCTATGTCACCAAAGGAATGAAAGTATGGATTTTTTCACTAGAAATAAGAATTTAAAATACAGAGAAATAAAAAATATATATTATACAGAGCATGGTGAATATTGGTTTAAGTGTGAAGCACCCTTCCTCCTCCTTCTGGTAACAGGTTTCCTCTCATGGGTGTGAGCTCATGACTCAGGCCTCACCAGTCAGTGTACCCATCTCTCTGGCCGCAATTATCTGTTGGGAGATGAGAATGTGTCCAAGTTCATATCAGAGTCCTGCCTGGTACTTTTCTACCACAGTTACAGGGAACGGTAGTTTCTTCACCAGTTCCCATCTGGGAGAATCTGAATTTAAAGCTGATAAGAGCCATCTTGCCCACAGAATGGACTCTGAATAAAGAATGAATTGAAACAGAGACAGGCAGAGCCAAGAGCCAAAGAGACAGAACTCTAATGACATTATTTAAGGCCCTAGATCCAGACAATATTTGAAACAGCTGTATGTATCCCGGACTCCTCAGTTGTAAAAGAAAATATATTTACTTTTTTGCTGAAGCTCAAGATTAACTCTGGTTTCGGTCACTTACAAACCACAAAACCTGATGCATGGGAAATATAAATAGGATTGTCTTTGAGGAGAGTGATGGCAAAATCCAAAACAAATTCTGGGCGAAGAAAATCTCAAAACATTGGCTTAATGGCTTTGTTCTCAGGTGCAAAGGATACTCAGTGATCTCTTCGTAAAGAGCAACTTGGAAAGTGATTGATGCTCTTACCTTGACTGCTGTAGGTTGGGGTATGACTTTCAGTGGTTGAACCTGTGCTTTTGCACTCGGGTCACCGGGCCATATAGTCAGCAGTCCGTCACTACAGCCACTGGAAAGCAGCCTACTGTCAGGCGACCACTTCAGAGCACACACAGCTTGTTGGTGGTGAAGTGTTCCAACGTGATGCCGGGCTACCCGAACGTCGTGATGATAAACTCGGCCCAACCTCGACCCACTGCACGGAGGTAAAGGGGTAGGTTTCTGGCAGAAAACTTGAGCCCTATTGCTAACAAGCATTTGAAAACATGAAGGAAAGCATAGTCCACACTACCAAGAGGCCCCTCAGGACAGATTCACAGCACAGGTTTTGAACATTCTTTGTATTAGTCACGATAGAGGATTCTGCCTGGGTTATTGTTTTCACAAGTGAAAAAAAATTTGTGGGGCAGACTTTCAAATCTGGGTATCAAGAGGATATCCTTTGATAGATATTTCTAACGGCTTTACTATGATGCAGGCAGCTATAGAAAAGATAAATTTAAAAGATTACCCTATTTTTTCAGGAAGGAGTCTTTGTACCGAACCTAGGAAATAGTACTTTCCTGGAACTCAGAATATTTCCTATTATCCCAATGAAATAGTTTTAGTATATATACTAAATATATTTTAGTAAATATATTTATGTATTTATAGTAAAATGTCAGACATAGAAATGTATTATGTCCTTTTTCTCTTAAGCTACAAATCCATTATTAGTTTTGTTAATGCTACTAATATCTTAAAAGAGTATAAAACTATCTGAATGTCACAGAAAAACTGCAATGTGATTCAAAATCAGTGGATAATGTCTCCTCAGTCTTAGTGATTTGGATCCAAATAATGGTAAAGATCCTATCCCTCTATCAAAGTTAATGAACTCTTTCTGAATGAGTTTAATTTGCCCCAAGGAGCAAGTAAAAAACTACCTTCAATTATTTCTGAAATTTCTCACAATCCAGTATCATATTTAAAAACCATTCAGGCACCACACTGAATAGCATTCTGATGAACAATATGGGCTCTGCGGCCAGACAACCTGGGTTCAAAGCCTGACTCTGCCCCCTTTACTAACCACGTGACCTCAGGCTAGTGTCTTAGTTTCTTCATTAAGAAAAGGTTGGGGGTGGGGGGGAGGTGGATTAGAAAACACTTCATAGCGTTGTTGCAGGGATTAAGACACAATTACACGCATAACCAGTATAGCACAATGCCTGGCACACGGTACTCCAAAAATGTTCATTGCTATTATTATAAGAAAAGGATCTGTTCATTTTCCTCATGGATAATAAAATTAAGCTTAAATAATGCAGCCCATGAAAGGAATTCAAATATAGAACTGACCTCACTACAACCTCTCACAGTAAATGATTAGCCCTTTATATGGTATTTTAAGTGTTTTTAGGTTGGGCTTATAATCACAAGGTATTAAAATCTCAAATTTATATCTTAGCCACTTAAAGAAATTATAAAAAGGCTTTGGAATTTATTTAATTTAAACCTATCTTAAGAACTACCGTATAGGGGCACTTGGCTGGCTCAGTCGGTTAAGCATCTGACTTTTGGCTCACGATTCCTAAGTTTGAGCCCAGCATTGGGCTCTCTGCTATCAGCACAGAGCCCACTTTGGATCCTCTGTCTCCCTCTCTCTCTACCCCTCCCTACCACCACCCCCCTCTCAAAAATAAATAAACATTTAAAAAAAGCTACAGTATAAAGATGAATGGCAATTATTAAAAGCAATATGTTTTCAGATCAATGATTTAGGATCACTGGGACAAGTCACCTAACTTTTCTGGTTAAAAAGAAGTAGTCAGACTAAACCAGTAGTTCTCAAAAATGATAAAGCATCAGCATCTCTTTGAAAATTAGAAATGCAAATTATCAGTGCACCTTCAGCTCTACTGTATCAAATTCCGCGAGGCCAGCAATCTGTGCTTTAAGGAGCCCTTCAGGTAGTGCTGATGCATGCTCAAGTTTGAGAACCACAGAACTGGCTACTCTATGAGGTTCCGTCCAGTACTGACGTCTGTGGGTCTGTGAATTGGAAACGTACCTCAGAAAGCTTAACATATTCCAAAGTCTTGATCCTGATAGGAATAAATACTTGATTTCAACAAAATATCCCTCTAGTAGGTATTACTTGGTACAGAGAAACTTTTTGCTTAAACAGTTTTACATTTTGTCTGAAAATTTACTGAATCCTGAGACTCACTTTCCAGTACTAGCATATGGCGTAGGCTCATAGCCACCATGGTACCTGTGGCCACTGGACCACTCACATAACCAGAAGATCAGAATATCTGAGAGGGTAGAGTCATAACTGCGAACTAATAGCCTATTTTGTTTTGGTTTGTTTTGGTTTTGGTTTCAAATATTATAGTTCTGTTCACTCAGCCCCCATAATCCTTTGATGATATAAATATAATTGGTTGCAATAAGATGCTTCTTACCTGCTAAGAATATAGTGATTCCAGCTCAAAGCCCCAACCACTGACAAATGACCAAGCATATTTCTCAGCCGCTTTTTAGTTACCACATCCCATAGCTAAAAAAAAAAAAAAAATTTAATAAAAAAAATTAACAAGGAGAGTATATAGCATTAAAATTTTCACAGCCCACTATATTCTCAAAGGCCTCACAGCCAATTAATGTTGATATAGCCAGTCCTTGTACCAAAGGAAAGCTCAGTGAGCACCTTTAACGTTGGGCAGCATTTCTCCACACTGTCTGTATATTCCATCACCTAGGGAGCATGCTATGGATGCTAGCCATTCTGATTTAATGAGGGAGGTAGAGTCTGTGGATATGGTATTTATTTTAAACTTTCCCAGGTGAATTCAGTGGGAAGCCACCATGTTGAAAATGGCTTTCATACTTATAGTTTCTTCTAAATTGTGGGAATTTCATATCTGGAAATCCACCGACAGGCTAAGAAACTCCTTTTCTGCCACTATAAATGATATTCTGACCCATATGAGAAAGAGAACTTTGTTATAAGATGAAATCATGACATAACCTTCATAGCATCCAATATCACCACAGAGGTGAGAAAGTAGTGAGTGACATCTGTGGCCCTCCAAAGTCATTGAACACATGAGCAATATTGTTTACACTATTGCTAATAAGAATAATAATACATGAGAAAGTAAATAGATTAAAACTGGTAAATTCACACTTCAGAGAGGCTATCAGAGAAAAAATTCATTTATTTTAAGTAACTCTACTCCTGATCATGGCTTGAGGTGGAAAAGGAAAGCTGAAGGTTATCTTCATCTCTCCAAAGTCGTAACACTGGGGTGTCTACAAACCCAACTTTAATTTGAAAAAAAACAGAGAAAAGACTTTTAAAAAGGTAAATATAGAGTTGCCTGGGTGGTTAATCATCTGACTGTTGATTACAGTTCAGGTCATGATCTAGAGTATCCTTAAGTCCTCATTAAATGACATTCAGATAAGAATCAGAATGGTGTATACTCTCACTCTCCGTAGTTTGTTTTTTGTTTTGCATTTATTTTGAGAGGGAAAGAGTGTGTGTCTGTGTGTCTGTGTGTCTGTGTGTCTGTGTGTCTGTGTGTGTGTGTGTGTGTGTATGTGTGTGTGAGGGATGGGCAAAGAGAGAGAGAATCCCAAACAGGCTCCTTGCTGTCAGCAGAGAGCCCCACGTGGGGCTCGCATGAGCCATGAGATCATGACTTGAGCCAAAATCAAGAGTCCAACACTTAGCCAACTGAGCCACCTAGGCAACTCACTCTCCATAGTTTCAAATGACACAACTAATATAATTTCTCTATTGTGTATTAACTTACTATTAAATGTCAATTTTAGACATCTAGCAATTACACAGAGCACATTTGGAGAAAAAAACCATCCATTACTTGTACTTCTCCCTCACTGGTGCCAACTGCCAGGCAGTTTCCCTCTTTTATCCAGGACACAGAAGATACATAGTTACAATTGAGAGTGAAGTCTATATTTTCAATCTTATTGTGGTTTTCCCCATTCCAGATGTACACAGAGGATCCAAGGGCTATAGCAACAAGATTTTGAAAATTCCAATCTAGAATATTGAGATCTACAAGAAAAGATGTTCATATTAGGGTAATTATTCAACCAAATAAAAGTAATTTTCAAATAAACAACTTTTTTATAGACAGATGAACAAATTTAATACCTTTCCCATAGTCAGTTGGAAAATAGAATCACCCATGCAAGCAGATCATTAGAAGTTCAAAAATAAAAACTACAACTTTGTGTCAAGATTCACAAAGAAGTAATAATGCTTACTATTTACATCAAATATATTTAGAGTCATTTAGAGAACTTCCAAGTTTCATCTACCATTATTACCACCCATGTACCTTCTCTAACAAACACTAAAAATTAAAAGTCCATAAATTTTTTTCATTGAAATTATCTGGCCCTTCGTTCTGTTTTTGTTTTTGTTTTAATTCTAACGTAGTTAACATACAGTGTTATATTAGTTTCAGGTGTACAATATAGTGATTCAACATTTCTACACATTACTCAGTACTCATAACAGTAAGCGTACTCTTTTTTTTTAATGTTAATTTATTTTTTGAGAGAGAGAGAGAGACAGAGCGTGGGCAGAGGAGGGGCAGAGAGAGAGAGGGAGACACAGTATCTGAAGCAGGCTCCAGGCTCTGAGCTAGCAGCACATAGCACAACGCGGGGCTCAAACTCAAAAGCCATGAGATCACAACCTGAACCAAAGTCGGACGCTTAACTGATTGAGCCACACAGGCGCCCCAGTAAGTGTACTCTTAACCACCTTCACCTATTTCACCCACCCCCCCAACCCACCTCCCCTCTGGTAATGATCAGTTTCTTCTCCATAGTTAAAAGTCCGGTTTTGCTTTGTCTCTTTTTTCTTTTGTTCATCTGTTTTGTTTCTTAAATTCCACATATGAGTGAAATCATATGGTATTTGTCTTTCTCTGACTGACTTATTTCACTTAAAGTTATATCCATCGAAAAAAAACTATATCCATCCATGTTGTTGTAAATGGCAAGATATCATTCTTTTTTATGGCTAAATAATATTTCATCATATGTATATAGATATGTATATGTGTATATATATATATATATATATATACACACACACACATGTATGTGTGTGTGTGTGTGTGTGTATCACATCTTTTTATCCATTCATCTATTGATGGACACTTAGGCTGCTTCCATAATTTGGTTATTGTAAATAATATTGCAATAAACATAAGGGGAAGGCACATAACTCTTATGGAGACATCCTTGAACCTACAATATCCATATGATAGATGCCACCATCATTTCTAACCAAAATACCACCCAACTACATATATCTAGAAGAAATGGTCACTGACTTATATATGATACCTGAAAGTTCCTAGCAGCATTCTCCAGCTTATACTCTAAGAACTCTTTAACTGCCAAAAGAAACCATATTTGTATGACCACATTCTAAAATGTATCCTACCAAGGCGTGCCTGTGTGGTTTAGTCAGTTAAGCCTCCAATTTCGGCTCAGGTCATGATCTTGTGGTTCGTGGGTTCAAGTCCCATGTCAGGCCCTGTGCTGACAGGTCAGAGCCTGGAGCCTGCTTCGGATTCTGTGTCTCCCTCTCTCTCTGCTCCCTTCCCTGCTCATACTGTCTCTCTCTCTCTCTCTCTCTCTCAAAAAATAAATAAACATTAAAAAATTTTAATGTATCCTACCTTATTTATTTTTAATTGAAGTAGTTGACATATGACCCTATCTTATTTCTTATAAGACAAAAACTCTTATCCTGATTGATACATATCAGTACAAAACTGTGAAGCACGCCAGTTTCACTATAGTGACCTAAGCCACCTATAACCTACCTCTCCCAATGATAACAACCAACCGAACAAAATTAAAAAAAAAAAAAAAACCATTGAGAACTGGATAGCAAGCAAAAGCAGTGAAACTAAGTAAGGGAGTCAAAACTTGAAGAAGCAACCTGCCGAGGGGTGAGTTTCTCACTTTTTTTCTCACGTGGTTTTGCCAGAGGATGGGCCCCAGTCATGGAGTAGCACCAGCAGCCCAAACTCCAATAGAAAAATCACTATATCTCTGGTGAAAGAAGCCAGGGAAAGAAGCCTGAAGTGGACAAAGTGTGTAGAGAAAGTCCTAGAGGGGAGAGAGAGACAGAAAGGCACCCTCTAATGGTGAAAGTAGGAACCCACATACATCTCAGCCTATCCCAGAATTTGTGTCAGGACAGGGAAAACTCAAATCAGCTTAGCAAAGACTTTTAGAGCTGAACTGAGATTTGAAGCCTCCATTTAGGTCTCAGCCTGGATTCTGATCCCTATATGTAAGGGATAGACCCAAACCATCATAATCAAGGCTGAAGAAACTGATCTGAGACTTAAAAGGCCACCCACAAAAGGCAAGACCAATAAACCTAACTAAGACAAAAATGACAACATTCTCTGCAGGACCCAGAGTTAATACCACATATAATCCACAATGTCCAGGACACAATTTAAGATTACTGGGCATATATAAAAGGAAAATATAATCAATAGATGAGAAACCTAAAATGACAGTTATAGGAATTATCAGACAAAGATGCTAAAGCAGCTATAATAGAATATATAAGCAGAATAGAATAGATTATTCTCCATGAGGTAAAGAAAAACCTACTTTAAATGAAGGAAAACATAGAAAATAGAAGCAGAGGAATAGAAAAATAGAAACTATAAAACTAAAATAGAAGCCATAAATACAATAAAATAGACATTTTGAAACTGAAAAATACAATATCTGAAAAATCTTCTGGATGGGCTCAATAGCAGAATGGAAATGACAGAGGGAAGAGTCACTATATTTGAATATAAATCAACAGAAATTATCCAGTCTGAAGAACATATAGGAAAAGAAATTGAAAAAAGAAATGAACAAAACCTCAGGGTCCTGTGGAATAATATTCAAAGATTCTAACATGTGTAAGTGGAGTCAGGTCCTGGAAACAAGAGAACAAAGTTTCAAATGGCCTTAGACCTCTCCCCAGAAACCAGGGAGGCCAGAAGTCAGTATATTTTAAATGCTGAAAGAAAAAAATCTGGCAACCCAGGATTCTATATGCAGCAAAAATATCATAAAATGGAGTATAAGAGAAGCCTTTGCCAACTAACCGGATCTGAAAGAATTGCTAACAGAAGCTTTTCAGGCTGAAGGGAAATCATATGAGACGGAAATTTAGATCTTCAGGAATGAAAGAGAAGAGTAGAATTGGTAAATACTGGGGTAAATATAAAGACCATTGTCCCCTCTTTTATTTAAAATACAAATATATATGGACTTTTAGAGTAAAATTTATAGCAATAGTAGAGTTTTCAATGTTCGTAGACATAAAATGCAGAACAACTACAGTAACCTAAAAAAAAGTGGGGGAGGAGGGTGGAGGGGACCTATGTGATTACAAAATTTGCATCTACCTACCTGTTCACCAGTCCCCAGTGTATCCTCTTCATTGCCATTATCATTAACTACCAACTAACAACGTTGCTGAAAAATGTTCTATCTTCTCTCCTCCACCCCTCCAAGTCCTACCCATTTTTCAAGACCCAGCTCAAGTGTGATTATCTCCACAAAGTCTTTCTAGACAAAGATCCAAAGATCACTGAACTAGCTCCTTTCATCCCACAATTCATTATTTATATTCTACACTGGCATGTTGCTAGAAGTTCCATGTGAGTTAGTCCTGTCTCCCCAACTAGATTATAAAGTAGGCACATGACGAGAAGACCCCATGTGGCTGTTGACTGATTGGATTTATCTGTTTAAAATATATGCATAAGAATAGGCCACTATTTTCTCAGTGCATTCTAATACAGTAAAAAATATGTATATTGCTCATGCCCTCCCAACACCAACAGTACCCATTCCAAACGTGAAATTTGTACAAGGAAAAGGCAAACTATATTAACAGTATTTGGATGGTACAGCTTTGGGACATGAGGCACAAGGACCATCAGGTTCTTCCAGAATCAAATTTCAAGTTCATGCCACCACATTGGATACAATGTGTCACCTCAACTTTTTAATTAACGATCTAAAAAATAACTTACAATAGTCATTTCGAAGACCAGTAAGATGAAACTTCACCTCTGGTTGCAGTATGGAATAGTTTATACTATTGAATCTTTTAAGATGGAAGGATTCATCTCTGACTCCATCTCTGCAGCCTACAAGAAACAAACACATCTACATATCTTTATGATCCCAGGAACATAATATTTATCCTTGCAGGGATTAAGAGATAACAGAGTGAGAAAGAAAGTAGTCCTCCTGATAAAACTGAATTACAAGTTGTAGGAGAAGGAAAGGGAAAAAAGGAAGACTTCAGTATTCATTGAAACAAAAATTTTAAAAATATTTCATGGTTTGGGATGAGCACTGGGTATTGTCTCTAAGCCAATTTGACAATAAATTATATTTAAAAAATATTTCATGGCATATTTTTAATAAAAAGCCTGAGTGCCAGACCCAAATGTGACAACAGACCTTGTGGAAAGCACATAGAAACCTTATATCATACTATGAATATTTATTCTGTCACTTGAGTTTTTAAAATCAAAGTAGTTTGGGGGTGCCTGGGTGGCCCAGTTGGTTAAGTGTCAGACTTCGGTTCAGGTCGTGATCTTGCAGTTCGTGGTTCGAGACCTGCATGGGTCTTTGTGCTGACAGCTCAGAGCCTGTAACCTGCTTTGGACTCTGTGAGTGCGTGTGTGTGTGTGTGTGCACGCATGTGTGTGTCTCTCTCTGCTCTTCCCCTGCTCATGCTCTGTCTCTGTCTCTCAAAAATAAATGTTAAAAAAAATTTTAAATCAAAGTAATTTATGCATATCCATTGTCTGTCACATCAACAATTACCTGATAGACACTACTCTGAGTTTTTGTCAGTAAACATTTGTGGGTTCATTTATTTCAGCTCTTTGTCTCACTGGTTCTGTACCAGAGCATGCAGTTATTTCTGGCTAGTTTTACCAATGAATATCTGAGGTCAGGGTCATATCTTGGGCTCAGTTTTAATTCTCATCCAAAGACCCAACTAAGGGGGAGGGGAAGGAAAAAAAAAAAAAAAAGAGGTTAGAGTGGGAGAGAGCCAAAGCATAAGAGACTGTTGAGAACTGAGAGCAAACTGAGGGTTGATGGGGGGTGGGAGGGAGGAGAGGGTGGGTGATGGGTATTGAGGAGGGCACCTTTTGGGATGAGCACTGGGTGTCGTATGGAAACCAATTTGACAATAAATTTCATATATAAATTAAAAAAATAAAATAAAATAAAAAAATAAAAAACAAAGACCCAACTAAGTATAAACCACAGGCCACTGTCTTTTCATCTGTACAACCACTTGGCTTGTGATCAAACTAAAAATGACATAAATGAATAGGTGTTGAGCCCACCCAAGTAATTTGTGGTCTCTATGACCACATGCCTTTGGATAAAAGCGTAAGAGCTTCACAGTGCTAAACCAAGAAGTAGATTAATACTCCCAGCCTTGGTGTTAGCCATGAAGACCTACAGTTGTGAGTAAAACTGCAAGGTTGCTGGAAACACTCAAGCACGGCCAATAAAGGTTTTTTAAAAAACAGGTACAAACTTCCAGTTACAAAATAAGAGTCATAGGGATGTAATGTAGAGCATGGCAATTACAGTTAATAATACTGGATTACAGGGGCGCCTGGGTGGCTTAGTCGGTTAAGCGGCCGACTTCAGCTCAGGTCGTGATCTCTCCGTCTGTGAGTTCGAGCCCCGCGTCAGGCTCTGTGCTGACAGCTCAGAGCCTGGAGCCTGTTTCGGATTCTGTGTCTCCCTCTCTCTGACCCTCCCCCGTTCATGCTCTGTCTCTCTCTGTCTCAAAAATAAATCAATGTTAAAAAAAATTTTTTTAAATAATAATAATACTGGATTACATATTTGAAAATTACTAAGAGAGTACACCTTAAGAGTTTTTATCACAAGAAAAAAAATTCTGTAACTAAGCATGGTGATGAATGTTAACTGGAATTACTGTGGTGATCTTTTAACAATATATACAAATATCACATTATTATGTTTTATACCTGAAATGAATACAATTGGCCTTTGAACAACATGGGTTTTAACTGCTATGGTCCACTTATATGCAGATTGTTTTTTATAAATATCATACAGTAATATAAATGTATTTTCTTTCCCTTATAACTTTCCTAATAACATTCTCTTCTCTAGCATACTTTATTGTATGAATATAGTATGTAATATATATGGCATACAAAAGATGTGTTAATCACCTGTCCAAATTATTAAGGCCTCCAGTCAACCATAGGCTATTAGCAATTAAGTTTGGGGGGAGTCAAAAGTTATATACAGATTTCCAACTGTGTGAGGGGTTGTTTACTTTTTAGAAGTGTGATGTAAGTAGATTGAAGGAGGTGAATGAGGCAGGAGAACTAAGTTGTTATCTACTCTGCTAGAAAGTTATGATAAAGTCTAAAATCTCAAAAAAGAGCAGTTTACAAATATTACTTAGAAAATAGTTGTAAACATTATCAACAAGAGCCAAACCGTGGCAAGAACCCAAATGTCCACCAACTGATGAATGGATAAAGAAGAATAAGGAAGAAATGAAGAAGGCAGGGAGAGAAAATTATCTGAATTTTATAATTATGTTTATTAGTCTAATAAATATAAAAAAGGAATGAAGAAGGCAGGGAGAGAGAATTATCTGAATTTTATAATTATGTTTATTAGTCTAATAAATATAAAAAAGGAATGAAGAAGGCAGGGAGAGAGAAGGGTAGGAAAGAAGGACAAACAAAATCTTTGCCCCATACCTTTCCAAACACACTGGGATTTCTCACAGAGCTGCATTTTCCCACTAACCCACTGAGCCACCTTCTGGGTCAAAAATAGCTGGTTTAGGCATTTCTGAAAACAAATAAATACTTCTTTAGAAACATATATGCACATCTCAGATGTTATGCATGACATAGTGTTAAACCAGTAATTCACCAGCAAGTTCAAAGTTTCCACATTATCAAAACCAACACTACAATTGCTATTTTTTATTACCTAACCAGCATGTAGTGAATACAGTGCTGAGCATTTTACATGTATTATTTCTAATCTCCCCAACAACTCCATAGGGCAGGTATTACTCAGCTAAAATAAAATCTTCTTTACTCTTCTAGCCTAAAAATCTTTTTAGCCCACAAACCAACTAAAAGGCCACTGAGATCATCAAAGCCTGCAAGAACTGAAATGTCATGATATTTCTGGTGCGTTGTGAAACTGAAAGACCTCCCCAAGATGATAAAGTTGATTGTATGTTAAGGCTACTTTTTCAAGAAAGATTTCTTTCAAAAGATGCCTCTCAGCATTCAACCTGGAGGTGCTCTTTCAGTCTGTTACTGAGATTTTCTCTGGGTCTTAATTTTCCTCCTCTGTAGTATGTTGAGATTGAACTAATCATCCTAAAGGTCTTTTTCCATTAACACCTTCACCTATTAGAAATGGGAACACCAAATCACTGGGATCTTAAATAACATACCTCAGTTTCCATGAACACAAAAATCGGATTGCTGTTTCTTTGGACCAGTATACAAAAAGCACTTCTGACATTCTTACATCCAACTTCACTCAAAAACAGATGAGAAAATTACTACAAGTATAAAGAAAAGTACTTGCAGAAATTTCCTAGAAACATTTTAGCAAACAGTTAAAGCAGAGATGATTCCTTTTTTTCTCCTTCATGATAATATATTTAATCTTACATATAAAACAATCGTGGGATCACCATAATTCACACAGAAGTCTCTCCCACAGGCATCATTTTGAGATTTTGGTTTTCTTCCCAGATATCATGCCACATAATAGGCATTGTCAGTCAATGAATCATGGATTTTTAGGTATTCTAATTAGAACAATTCAGTATAAAGCAGGGTTTCCCACTTTCAGCACCACTGGCATTTGGTGGTAGATAATTCATTATTGTGAGGGGCTGTTCTGTCCATTATAGGACATTTAGCAGTGTCCCAGCCTCCATCTACTAGATACCCTCTCACTAGGTTGTGATAATCAAAAATCAGACATTGCCAAATGTCCCCTGGGGAGCAAAATCACCTCCAGTTGAGAACTACTGATAACAAATAATGTTCCTAAAATCGACTGGCTTCTCCAGTATCTATAGTCAGCATAAAGCTGCCCAAGACTACCTGGCACAGTGTGCTTCTGTTTGATGTACCCAAGGGTGCTCTACCCCAGGTAAGATCTATTAATTACTTTAATGAACAATTTGGCCTAGAGCTGACTATATATCATAATTTTGAACATCTCCGCAGCTATGCAGGCCCTTTTGTAGAAACACCCCCACATGACTTCTGAGGACCACATGAAGACACACATTTACTGTCAATGCAAAAGACCTCACTGTATGTGCACTACTCCTGATGCTGCTTGATTTCTAATCAGTCATTAAACAAATGCTTTACATAAAATAGTCAAACAGTTTCCATTATCCCTTTCTCAGGTTTTCCAGTGATGTTGGGACAATGTTCTGATTGGATTACAATTGCTGTAACAATGCGAGCCTAAGGGAGAGAGTAAAAGGAAGTTCTGAAGTTCAAAGCAGTACAAACTCCAACTGGCAAGACGTAGGGTGTGGAAAGGCAATGGTGCTAATAACCTGGCCTGGACGTAAAGTCAACATTTCCCCAATGACTCAGAACTCTCTAACCTTCTGCACTTCCAAACCCTTAGCCAACAGTAGAGCACTCAGCAAAAGACCTGCTCTAAGATATTTGTTTTCAATTTGTATATGATTTCAAATAATTAAATTTTACATTCACGATATTGTTCCTCTAGCAAGATATATATGCCAAACACTGAAAGCACATACTAAATGAGAAACTGCCTAAATTGAGGATTTATGATATTCCTAGTGTAACGCTTTCTAAATTAAACCTTTATTCCTTCAGAAGCTCTTCGTTGGATTTGATACACTCAAAAATATGCTATTGATATTTCATGTGCCCTAAGATTTGGGTCAGATTCCTCAAAGATCTTAAAACCATAATAAAGGGGCTCCTGGGTGGCTCAATCGGTTTAAGTGTCCAACTCTTGGTTTCAGCTCAGGTCATGATCTCACAATGCGTGACTTTGAGCCCCATGTCAGGCCCTGAGCTAATGGCACAGAACCAGCTTGGAATTCTTTGTCTCCTCTCTCTGCCCCTTCCCTGCTCGCACATTCTCTCACTCTCTCAAAACAAATAAACATTTAAAAACACATAATAAATAAGATACTTAAGAGAACGAAATTAACTTAGTCAAGAAACAAACAAAAAAAAACAGTAAAAAGGACTTAAGGGAAATATTTAAAAGACCATCTTGTAGAGGAAGAATAGAATGTATCCTGAGTGACCCCAGATGCCAGACCAAGTCACAGAATAGTTGGAAATGATTGTACAAGAGATCTTTGGGCTGAGGGGAAACATACCATAATATATGTAATTTTATTATATTTTTAATCTTTACCTTTTTTAATGTTTATTTTTGTAATATGAGTATAATTAACATACATATAAGAGTTTCAGATGTACAATATAATGATCCAACAATTCTATACATTACACAGTGCTCATCATGATAAACGTACTCTTAATCCCCATCACCTATCACAACCATCCCCCCACCCACCTCCCTCTGGTAACCATCAGTTTGTTCTCTGTAGTTAAGAATCTGTTTCTTGGGGGGCACCTGGGTGGCGCAGTCGGTTAAGCGTCCGACTTCACCCAGGTCACGATCTCGCGGTCCGTGAGTTCGAGCCCCGCGTCGGGCTCTGGGCTGATGGCTCAGAGCCTGGAACCTGTTTCCGATTCTGTGTCTCCCTCTCTCTCTGCCCCTCGCCCGTTCATGCTCTGTCTCTCTCTGTCCCAAAAATAAATAAACGTTGAAAAAAAAAATTAAAAAAAAAAAAAAGAATCTGTTTCTTGGTTTGTCACTTTTTCCTTTGTTCATTTGTTTCTCAAATTCCACATATGACTGAAATCATATGGTATTTCCCTTTCTCTGACTTACTTCACTTAGCATTATACTTTTGTGCTACATCTCTGTTGTTTCAAATGGCAAAATGACATTTTTTTTAAGTTTATTTCTTTATTTTGAGAAAGAGAGCACAAGAGAGTGGGAGAACAGCAGAGAGAGAGAGACAGAATCCCAAGCAGGCTCCGGCTGTCAGTGCAGAGCCCAACGTGGGCCTCAAACTCATGAACAGTGAGATCATGATCCGAGCTGAGATCAAGAGTCAGATGCTTAACCAACTGAGCCACCCAGGTGCCCCAAAATGTCATTCTTTTTATGGCTGAGTAATATTCCATTGTATGTATATGTATATATATTTTATTTATGTATTTATTCATTTGTGTGTATATATATAAACACATATGTATATATACACACACATATGTATATATACATATCTATATGTACATACATATAGATATGTGTGTGTGTGTGTATATATATATATATATATACACCACATCTTCTTTATCCTTTCATCTATTGATGGATCCTTGAGTTCTTTCATATCTTGGCTATTGTAAATAATACTCCCATACACATTGTGATGCGTATATATCTTTGAATTAGTGTTTTTGTTTTCTTTGGGTAAATACCTAGTAGTGGAATTACTAGATCATATGGTAATTCTATTTTTTTTTTAATTTTGAGAGAGAGGGCACGAGCAGGGGAGGGGCAGAGAGAGAGGGAGAGAGAGAATCCTAAGCAGACTCTTCACTGTCAGCACAGAGCCCAATGTGAGGCTCGAACTCATAAACTGTGAGACCATGACCTGAGCCGAAAGCAAGAGCCAGATGCTTACCCAACTGAGCCAGCCAGGCACCCCTGGTAATTCCATTTTTAATTTTTTGAAGAATGTCCATGCTGTTTTCCACATTGCTGCACCAGTGTGCATTCCCACTAACAGGGCACAGGGGTCCCTTTTTCCCCACATCCTCACCAAGACTTGTTATTTCTTATCTTGATTTTAGCCATTCTGACAGGTGTGAAGTGATATCTCACTGTCATTTTAAGTTGTGTTTCCTGATGATGAGTAGTGTTGAGCATGCTTTCATGTGTCTTTTGGTCATCTGTAGGACTTCTTTGGAAAAATATCTGTTCATATCTTCTCATTTAATTAGATTATTTGATTTTTTGGTGTTGAGTCATAGAAGTTCTTTATATATTTTGGATACTAATCCTTTATTGGATATTGCAAATTTCTTCTCCCATTTGATGGCTTTTGATGGTTTCCTTCACTGTGAAAAAGCTTTTTATTTTGGTGTAGTCCCAATCACTTCACTTTGCTTTTGTTTCCCTTGTCAGAGGAGACATATCTTTAAAAAAAATGTTTCTACAGCTGATGTCAAAGAGATTACTGTCTATGTTTTCTTCTAGAAATTTTATGGCTTCAGGAACCACATTTAGGTCTTTAATTCATTTTGAGTGTATTTTTGTGTATGGTGTAAGAAAGTGGTCCAGTTTCAATCTTTTGCATGTAGCTGTCCAGTTTTCCCAACACCATTTGTTGAAGGGGCTTTCTTTTTCCCAGTGCATATTCTTGCCTCCTCTGTTGGAGACTAATTGACCATATAATTGTGGGTTTATTCCTGGACTCTATTCTGTTTTATTGATGTATGTATCTGTACTGTGCCAGTACCCTACTGTTTTGATTTTTACAGCTTTATAGTATATCTTGATATCTGGGATTGTGATACCTCCAGTTTTATTCTTTTTCATGTTTTCTCTGGCCATTCAGGGTCTTTTGTGGTTCTATACAAATTTTAGGATTGTTTATTCTGGTTCTGTGAGAAATGCTGTTGATCTTTTGAAAGGAATTGCATTAAAACTGGAGATTGCTTTAGGAAGTATGGGCATTTTAACAATATTTCTTCTTCCAGTCCATGAGCATGGCATATCTTTTTATTTGTGTCCTCTTCAATTTCTTTCATCAGTGTTTTATAGTTTTTGGAGTACAGGCCTTTTACCTCTTTGGTTAAGTTTATTCCTAGGTATCTGTTTTACTGTTTTGGGTGCATTTGTAAATGGGATTGTTTTCTTAATTTCTCTTTCTGCTGCTTCATTATTAGTGAATAGAAATGCACTGGATTTCTGTATACCTATTCGATATCCTGTAACTTTATTTAATTAATTTATCAGTTCTATTAGTTTTTTGGTAGACCCCTTAGGGTTTTCTCTACATAGTATCCTGTCATCTTAATCTTTACCTTTTTGCTGTCTCATTTTCACTTTTTTGATTGAGACTAACTAAACTTGTATTATATTTCTTTTACAAAGTGCCCTTATTCATGTCCTTAACTCACTCATTTTTTCTATCAGGAACCCATCATTTTCTTACTGACGTGTAAGAGCAGCTAAGCCAGCTCTTTCTTCACATTTGGGACTCAATTGTCTGAGCATGTCAGGATATGAGATCTTCAGTTTTTTGTCTTTACCCACCTGGCCTTTTGAGGCAACATTTTCATTCCAGCCTCTGCCCAGTGCATGAGGCGCCTTGCAAAAATGGAGAGCTGAGTTATTTGTTTCAATATTCCCTTTGATGGAGGTCTTCAGTGGTTCTTTGTAGGATCCTGCAAGAAAAACATTTAGTTTTTAATTTGTTCTTCAAAACAAGATAATCACTTTGGTTGGAAGTCAACCCATGGTGTCTTTCACAATAGAATGTGAAACCACAGGCCCACATCTCTCTAAAAACCACGGGAGATGGGAGTAAAAGAGGAAAGATTGGCCTTGTCAAGAATGCCAGGGTCATAAGTGAGCACTGCCTCAGTGGCCTCTGTAAGAAATGCCAAGATGAAAGACCTGATTGCAACTGCAGGTTGCTGATTGCAAACTATGATCATTCTGCCAGGAAATCACTATGGGATGCTTGCTTTCCCAACATTGGCATCCACTCTATGATCATGAGCAAATCACTTTGCCTCTCCATCTCTCTGTTATAGAAAGATGCTGTAAGGGTAATTTGAGATGACAGTAGTGAAATACTTTCTAAGAGAAAATAATAGCAAAGTCAGAGTTATTTGCATCATTATTATTCATATCTGTTCTCTTCTCAAGATTGAGAAAGCCCTTTACCAGATTTTTAACTACATAGAAAACCTTGCCAAGTCATCCTGTAAAACTAAGTATATTTTTGTTCATATCACTTGTTCAACAGAGGAGCTAATAAGGACCACTGAAAAATCTTACATATGTAATCTTTAGAAAAGGAATCATATACCAATGTAAATCTCAGAAATGCATCTAAAATACAACATACTCTCTTTTGTTCTCGTTTCATTTCCTGCCCCTTCCCCACCACCTTGGAAATTTCTTATTCAAAGGAAGGAAGAAAAGGAAAGCAGTTGACTAAATGTGATACTAGATAGTTCTATGCTACAGAGATTCTTTGAGGAATTCTATTTCATTGACATTTTTTAAATGGCCTGTGGAATTTCTATTACCTCACCTAGAATCAAGGTCTCTTTTTCAGGAGTTATCTTCAGCACGGATCCAGAAGCTTCTGGGAGGTAAGTGGTTGAACGCTCTTCCTCAAAGGAATCAACTGCCAGATCCCTGGTTTGGCTTTGCCGCCATCTGGTGGTAATTGGGCTACTGGCAACGGGAACCTCTGCCGACAGTCTCTTCACAAAGTTGCTCTTAAAGTTAGAATATGTAGTATTAACTCCGTCAAATATCTATTTAACATAAAAAAAAAAAGCCGTAATTTATAGTGGCCTCAACGATGCAAAATTAAATATTCCTTAAAAGGAGAATTATTGACAACTCATTTAGTACAACACAAATTATATATGAGATTTTTTATTTTCGTGACCTGAGAGAATGTTATTTTATACATGTATAAATATGTATGTGTGTGTATACTTACAGCCTCTGTTCAAGATTCTCAAGATATATAAAAGCAACTTATGGAGTGATTATATTTATAGTTATTATAATTACATATCAATATAAATATGAAGTTGAAATAACCATTTATATTGAACATGTAAAATCACATGTTCATATAAAATCACAAAATAGCAAATCTGGAAATAAACAGTAATTTTCTTTTTTTATTTTCTTTTTTTAATTTTACACCCAAGTTAGTTAGCATATAGTGTAATAATGCTTTCAGGAATAGAATCCAGTGATTCATCCCATACATATACCACCCAGTACTCATCCCAACAAGTGTCTTCCTTAACGTCCCTTGCCCATTTACCACAGCCTCCCACCCACAACCCCTCCAGCAACCCTCAGTTTGCTCTCTATTTTTAGAGTCTCTTATGTGTTGCCCCCTCCCTGTTTTTATATTATTTTTGCTTCCCTTTCCTTATGTCCATCTGTTTTGTATCTTAAATTTCTCATATGAGGGAAATCATGTGATATTTATCTTTCTCTGACTAATTCTGCTTAGCATTATTCACTCTAGTTCCATCCATGTTGTTGCAAATGGCAAGATTTCATTCTTTTTGATTGCCAAGTAATACTCCATTGTATATATATACCACATCTTCTTTATCCATTCACCTATTGATGGACATCTGAGCTCTTTCCATACTTTGGCTATTGTTGATAGAGCTGCTATAAACATTGGGGTGCATGTGCCTCTTCAAAAGAGCACACCTGTATCCTTTGGATAGATACCTAGTAGTGCAATTGCTGGGTTATAGGGTAGTTCTATTTTTTTTTTTATTTTTTTTAATGTTTATTTTTGAGAGAGACAGAGACAGAGTGAGAGTAGTTTAGGGGCAGAGTGAGAGGGAGACACAGAATCCGAAAGAGGCTCCAGGCTCCAAGATGTCAGCACAGAGCCCGACATGGGGCTTGAACTTGCAAGCCGCGAGATCATGACCTGAGCCAAAGTCGGACGTTCAACCGACTGAGCCACCCAGGCACCCCTAGGATAGTTCTATTTTTAATTTTTTGAAGAAACTCCTTACTTTTTTTCCATAGTGGCTGCACCACTTTGCATTCCCACCAGCAAGGCAAAAGAGTTCCTCTTTCTCCGCCTCCTAGCCAACATGTGTTGTTGCCTGAGTTGTTAATTTTAGCCATTCTGACTGGTATGAGGTGGTATCTCACTGTGGTTTTGATTTATATTTCCCTGATGATGAGTGATGTTGAGAATTTTTTCATGTGTCTGTTAGACATCTGGATGTCTTCTTTGGAGAAGTGTCTATTCATGTCTTTTGCCCATTTCTTCACTGGATTATTCATTTTTTGGGTGTTGAGTTTGAGAAGTTCTTTATTGATTTTGGATACTAACCCTTTATCTGATATGTCATTTGCAAATATCTTCTTCCATTATGCTGGTTGTCTTTTAGTTTTTCTGATTGTTTCTTTCACCATGCAGAAGCTTTTATCTTGATGAGGTCCCAATAGTTCATTTTTGCTTTTGTTTACCTCGCCTCCAGAGATGTGTTGAGTAAATTGCTGCAGCCAAGGTCAAAGAGGTTTTTGCCTGCTTTCTCCTCGAGGATTTTGTTGGCTTCCTGTCTTATGTTTAGGTGTTTCATCCATTTTGAGTTTACTTTTGTGTATGATGTAAGAAAGTGTTCTAGGTTCAATCTTCTACATGTCACTGTCCAGTTTTCCCAGCACCACTTGCTGAAGAGACTGTCTTTATTCCACTGGATATTCTTTCCTGCATGTGAAAGATTAGTGGGCCATATGTTTGTGCATCCATTTCTGGGTTCTCTATTCTGTTCCATTGATCTGAGTGTTTGTTTTTGTGCCAGTCAGTACCATACTGTCTTGGTGATTACAGCTTTGTAATACATCCTGAAGTCTGGAACTGTGATGCCTCCAGCTTTGGTTTTCTTTTTCAGGATTGCTTTGGCTATTTGGGGTCTTTTCTGGTTCCGTACAAATTTTAGGATTGTTTGTTCCAGTTCTGTAAAGAATGTTGGTGTTACTTTGATAGGGATTGCATTGAATATGTAGATGGCTTTGGGTAGTATCGACATTTTAACAATATTTGTTCTTCCGATCCATGAGCATGGAATATTTTTCTATTTTTCTGTGTCTTCTTCAATTTCTTTCATAAGCTTTCCCATAGTTTTCAGTGTGTAGAATTTTCACCTCTTTGGTTAGATTTATTTCTAGGTATTTTATGGGTTTTAGTGCAATTGTAAATGCGACCGATTCCTTGATTTCTCTTTCTGCTGCTTCATTATTGGTGAACAGAAATGCAGCCAATTTCTGTGTGTTGATTTTACATCCTGTGACTTTGCTGAATTCATGAATCAGTTCTAGCAGTTTTTTGGTGGACTCTTTTGGGTTTTCCATATACAGTATCATGTCATCTGCAAAAAGTGAAAGCTGGACTTCCTCCTTGCCAATTTGGATGCCTTTTATTTCTTTGTGTTGTCTGATTGCTGAGGGTAGGACTTCCAATATTATGTTGAATAACAATATTATGTTGAATAACAGTGGTGAGAGTGGATATCCCTGCCGTGTTCCTGACCTTGGGAGGAAAGCTCTCAGTTTTTTCCCATTGAGGATGACATTAGTGTTGGGTCTTTCAATATGGCTTTTATAATCTTGAGGTATGATTCTTCTATCCCACTTTCTTGAGGGTTTTTATCAAGAAAGTATGCTGCATTTTGTCACATGCTTTCTCTGCATCTATTGAGAGGACCATATGGTTCTTGTTTTTTCTTTTATTGATGTGATATATCACATTGATTGATTTGCAGATATTGAACCAGCGCTGCATCCCAGGTATCAATCCCACTTGATGGTGGTGAATAATTCTTTTAATGTATTGCTGGATCCAGTTGGCAATAAATAGCAATTCCCTAGTTCAGACTTTTCATTTCACGGATGAAAGATCTGAGGCCTAAGTTGCTCAACATTCATCTCATTCCCTCTGAGAAATCCCAGGAGTTTGGTATTACAGGTCCTACGGTGGCAAACCATACCATGGATCTATGTGTGAAATTCAATTGCGAATGACAAACTGGAAATATGATATATATATTTTTTTTAATTTTAACATTTATTTATTTTTGAGAGACAGAGCATGAGCAGGGGAGGGGCAGAGAGAGAGGTAGACACAGAATCTGAAGCAGGCTCCAGGCTCTGAGCTGTAAGCACAGAGCTCAACGCAGGGCTCTAACTCACAAACCACAATATCATGACCTGAGCTGAAGTCGGATGCTTAACTGACTGAGCCACGCAGGCACCCCAAAATATATTATATTTTTAATAAAATGTAGGGCATGTTAGGTTATTACCCTTGTGTAAAGGACTCTCAGAGAAATTTAGACAAATTTACAATCCAAATAGAAAAAAAATAGAACATAGGACCTAAACGGGCAATGCACAAAAGAAATAATTAAATGCTCAAAAAATATTCAACCTTGCTAGTAATCAAAGAAATGCTAACTTAAAACAATAACAAGATGCTAGCAATGGTATTTTTTAATGACAAGCCCCAAGGTTGAAGGTTCTAGAAACAAACACTGGCATATATTGCTGGTGGAGTATAAATTAGCATTGAAAAAGGAGGCACATGGTGCATAAAGACTGGAAGGACTCAATGTTTACCAGTAGAGAATTGACGAGGTAGATTTTTGTGACATCCTTAAAAGGAAATATTCTGCAGCCATTAGAAATTAGGACATACATTAAGGAAATGCAAATCCAAAACACAATGATGTACCACTTCACACGCTCTAGGATGGCAATAGATGATAGGTAGGTAAATAGATAGATAGATAGATAGATAGATAGATAGCAAATGTTAGTAAGAATGTGGAGAGACTGGAACCGTTACACATTGCTTATGAGGATGTAAAGTGGTACCACTGTGGATAACAGTTGGCAATTCCTCAAAAAATTAAACCTAGAATTACTGTATGATTCAATAATTTCACTGCTAGGTACAGACCCAAGAGAAATGAAGCAGGTACTCAAACTCAAACAAACTCAGGTACATGGGCGTTCATGGTAGTACTATTCACAATAGTTGGAAGATAAAATAACCCAAATGTCCATCAGCAAAAAAATGGATGAGCAAATTGTGGAAGACATATGTTTGTGTGTACATATACATATATTACATATAATATAATTATTTATTCACAAATGACGTATCAGTTAAGAAAAATGATCACGAAATTTCTTATTGACAATCTTACACTGTCTTGGCAGTTGTGTGTTTCTCTGGCTCATCTCCTGTCATACCCTCCATACTGTCTCCCCACCTTAATGCTCTTCCACAATTCTCTGCCAGGGTAACTTCTAGCCCACCTTCACAACTGGAATCAGCCATCATGTCATGAAGGTGTCTCTGACATTACCTTCCTCTCCATTCCATTACCTTCCTCCCCCTTCCAAACTCCCCATTAGGCCACCTGTGGTAGGTTAAATAATTGCAATACTTAATTTTATACATTGGCTTGATGGACTAAGGGATGCCCTGAGATCTGGTAAAACATTTTTTCTGGATGTGGCTGGGAGGGTGTTTTTAGAGAAGAATAGCATTCGATTTGGTAGACTGAATAAAGAGATCCAGCCTCACCATTGTAGGCTGACATCATCCAATCCACCGGGGTCCCAAATGGTACAAAAAGGCAAAGGAAAGACAAATTTTCTCGCTTCTTAAACTAGGATGTCCATTTCTTTCCTGCCATCAGACACTGGAGCTCCTGGTTCTCAGACCTTCATACTCCTTAATTTATACCAGCTGCTCCCCAGACTTTGGACTCAGATTGAATTATCCCGCTGGCTTTTCTTGGTTTTCCATCTTAGACATGGCAGATTGTGGGGCTTTTCAGCCTCCATAATTTGGTGAGCCTCATGTATATATATTTATGTATAATCTATTGATTCTGCTTCTCTAGAGAATCCTAATGCAATAATGATGCTTTATCATTAGACATGAGAGAGAGCTGATATGCAGTGAAAATGGCTGGCAGTTTTAGACAGCCACCACCAGAATATGAATCAATAGCATAATGCAATGACCTTTTTTTAAGCAATACCATTTTAGGTCTCATTAAAGGAAAGACAGTGTCCAAAACAAGAACAAGGAAAACCCAATTGTCTCTGCACTGGTCAGGACCCATCTGCTGGAGAACTGGGTCCGGTCTTGAATCTGTCTTGTAAGAAGGAGATAAGCAAGCCAGGATCCCCAACCTGAGTTCATTTAGAGGAAAGGACTGCAATGATACAAGGTCAGGGAACACAGCAATAGAGCAACACATGAATGGAGTGAGGGGTTCTGGGGTATTTAGTCTACAGGAAAGAACACCCATAAGGAACCATCTTCAAATATGAAACAGAAGGCAATTTATGAAACAAAGAAAAATTTACTTTGTATTGCTCCCTATGACAAAATTGAGAACAGTGAATGGGAGGAGACAAATTTTTATTCAGCACAAAGAACTTTCAAAGAGTTACAGCATGATTTTCTATCATGTTTTGAATGCGTAGTACAGTTTTCGGTCAGTTCCTCCTCCAAGGACATGTGGCTCATAGTGGTACAGATGAACATTTTTTAAATACTCGTGTGTTTTAATGTGCATTTTTAAATGTTTTAAAATGTTCAACGTGGACATAAAGTCTTCTGTTATTTAAAAAAATGTATTTTAGGGGCGCCTGGGTGGCGCAGTCGGTTAAGCGTCCGACTTCAGCCAGGTCACGATCTTGCGGTCCGTGAGTTCGAGCCCCGTGTCAGGCTCTGGGCTGATGGCTCAGAGCCTGGAGCCTGTTTCTGATTCTGTGTCTTCCTCTCTCTCTGCCCCTCCCCCGTTCATGCTCTGTCTCTCTCTGTCCCAAAAATAAATAAACGTTGAAAAAAAAATTTTTTTAATAAATAAATAAATAAATAAATAAATAAATAAATAAATGTATTTTGGTAAAATAAATGAGCCAATTTGAACCAAAAATGTTAACTAGCAAATGGCACAGATGGCAAAATCACGGACATGTATGCAAATGACTACAGCTTAGGGAACGCTGTGGTAGAATGTGATATTTCATCTTCACTGTTTTTAAACTTTATTCCAGGATCTATCACTTGGTGGGGAAATGCCTGTTACATAGTTTTAAATGACTGGCCTATGTATCAATAAAGAGAAAGAGGATGATAAGAAAAATAAGACAAAGGAGAAAAGAATGAATGACTGGATACTTTAAGCACATCAGTTTGGCTTGTTTACTTTTCAGGGTTCACATGGTGTTGACCTTAAATAGGGAGGAATTCAGAGCACCAGGGCCAAAAAAATAAATAGAAAGGAGCCTAGAGAATTTAAAAATAAAGTCAGGAAGTAACCAAATGAAACAACTGGGAAAATAGAACAAACATATATAGTGATAAATTATCTGACTCACAAATATTCAGCAGGTAAGAGAAACCTAAACATTCCAAGGAAAGACATGCTGATGATGCCAGGGTCTGTCTAGAATGTTATGGCAGAGACAAAATTAACAAAGATGGCCCATCAGCTCTCAGGCATATCGCCCCAATTCCCTTTCCTTAGCCTCTGAATGTCTGCCCCTCCCCTACCAACCCCACCACCGCCAGTCCAACAAGGCAGCAAGACATTTCAAATTTGGAGTCGTAATCATATTTCAAATTAATCATGAAGATCAAAATGTCCCTCTTCTTATTTTTGCACAGTCATTTTCTCATCCTGGTATTGGGCAATACAAACCAAACAAACACTTGGAGAGCATTTATTTTCAGGTATTGGTCGCTTTGTTCTGCACTGCCAATGCCTGCCACTGGGGGCTCCAGAGTATTTTGGCATCTATCCCTCCCTTCTATCAGGCTGACCAAAGCGGCCTTCATTAAGACACTATTACCTCTCATCTTGACTTGTTACTCTGCAGACTCTGTGACCCCTTCCAGACAACATCAGTACACATGGCCAAGTTGTTTTGTTGTGGTGGTCCACTCCCTCTCCTTTTCAGACCCTAACAGTGATTTCTCATAAAACTAAATGTCTCCTGATGAATAAAACCCCCTTACCAGAGACAGTACTACAGTAATCTCATCCACCACATTTTTTTTCTAAGTAAACATATTTCTATTACAGAGAAATTGTTGAATGTAGTTGAAATAATTTGGGTTATAAAGTTAAAAGTCTTAAACTCTCTTCTTGCTTGTTCTACTTACTTGTTCTGTGATTGGGATATTACTAACTTCTTCCTGTTTGAAAGCATTATTGCATTTTGCAGGTAGAGAGCTTTATACTACATGTGATTGCTTTTCATATGTGTATATATGTGTCTGATTTATAAATAAATCATGGGCAGTATAAAGCTTTCTACAAACATAAGCCATTTATTTAGCACTTGGTTATTTGCTGCCTTATATTTTTTCCCCAAATGTTTCTTGTGTATTTTCTCCTCTCCAAAACTGATTTCAAGCTCATGTGAGGCCACCTCCATCACAGACATTATTTGTATCTTCTTCAGTGCCTGTGGTGCTTGATTAACAGAGTCAACTGCTTTGTCCCATTATTGGCCCAGTAGGTTCCCTTGACCTTCAACTCATCATTCTCTTCCCCTCCTTTAACAAACCTTCCTTGATCTCCTGAAAGAGTGCTGTTGGTTTTTCTAGCATACTATCTCCTATGCATTGAAAATTGCAGTGTTGATATAATTATAATTTGAGAATGGTTTTAGTATAGACAGAACATGGAAACAATGATGACAGATCCCCCAGAAAACTAAGAAATGATGATATCACAACATATACAGAAAAAGACTCTGACAAATGAAGAAAAAAAGAAATGTCTAAGGGCCAAAATCTATCTATGTTCACAAACATCCAGGCTAGGAGTTGCCCAAACTCCTGTGCTGAATGTCTGATTAATGGGCCTATAAGGATATTTATATATCATTCATATATGAAATCATATATGTTATAAAAGCATATATATTTCTTGCTGTCCCCGGTCACCTTAGTGAGAGGAGCTGCCACCATGTCCCCCCACCTGCAATGGATGGTCGTGCGGAATTGATCCTGATCAAAAGGGACAAGCAGACATAAAGCACCAAGCCCAACAGGCTTGCAACTCTTTCCACTACAATGGCCTGGTTTACCACAAGACTGCAGGCATGGATCCAGAGGCCTACAGCAAAAATGTAATGATGGTGACAAAGCAGAGATCTGACCAGTGAAAACCTACCACCTCCTACATGCATACCAACATCAATAAGAATGCCCTGGCCACCCTTAGCAGCATCAGGCACAGGATCCGCAAGAACATGGACCGCCCAGGTCTGTTCATGGCTGCCATTTGCAGAGCCAGCGCCATCCTGCACAGCCAGAAGCCTATGATGGTGAAGAGGAATCAGGCCTGCCTCACCAAGAGCTCCTGAATACCTGCCCCCTACCTCCAAAGCAACAAAGATGTCAATCACTTAAAAAAAAAACAAGCAAACAAAAAAAAACTTAATAATCGTAAAATTAACAAACTGGCTTTGATTTTGGCCTTGACAAGAGATTAACTTCAGTTTTCAAAGTACTTTTAATATAGCATGAAATTTTGGGACAATCCAACATGAAATATCAGGGCTGTACAAGCCTTTTATTTCTGGTTAATAACTGGCATGTTGGCTTATACAGAACCTCTGGTAAGCATAATTTTGATATTCTCAAAGACCAAGCTGTAGATCACTTGATGGGAGTTTCTGTACTTACAAAACACTGAACTAGAAAGTATCATAATGATTTTATCAAAGTAACATCACCCTATGGGGCCATGCATGGGGTACAGTCAATCAGCATCCTCCTCCAAGGGAACCCTCTGTCATCTCCCTCAAAGCAGTTATCATGGACTGGGTTTACATGGTTCAAATTACAGCAGGTGTTCTATGAATTAACTTTTTTTTTTTTAATTAATCATTAAAACTCAAGTTCCTGAGCCATGTCCTTCAACAGCCTAGACAAACGGAAACCAAAGAGGCTTGTTACAGTGAAAACCAAAGAAAAAAAAAAAAAAAGACTGAGGTCTAAATTTTCTCAAACTTAAATGTATGCTTGAGTCAGGAGGCCAATTCTGGTTCAGGAAATCTGAGGTGGGGCTTGAATAGCTGTGTCTCTAACAAACACCAGGTGATGGCAGCACTTTTAAGTCCAAGAACCTTGGCGTAGCAAGGTCAGAGAATTGAAGTCCAGGTGTCATATGAAGTTTGGCTTTCTCAGTAACTCAGCCAGAGAGCATCAAAGTAAAATTATCATAGTGAAGAGGTGATACAACGTGTTTTGTATACTTTTTTGTTGTTTACTGGGTATTAGGTTTACAGGAGAATACTTTTCTACTGTATCCTTTATTATCAGGCCGCAAGAGTGGGAGCCAAGTGGTTTATCAGTCTCTTGACAGGTTTTATATGCCTAAGCTGTGGGTTTGGCTCCGGAGGCAGAGCTACCAGCCCCCTGAGCGACACCAAGAGTCAGGACCAGGTAGAATGAGGCACCTTAATTTGAAATTTGCTGTGTGTCTTGGGGAAGAGTCCAAGGTGACTAAAGGAACCATGGATTTCAGGATATGCAGCTACCTCCATTTCCTGTCCACACCTACCCCTATAATTTTCAACAGTAAAGTTAAGCCTCCTGTAAGAGGCAACAGCCACAGGAAAAGTGAAGGTAAAAAAAAAAAAAAAAAAAAAAAGGAAGCAACTAGATGATGCACCAAGGTAGAGGTGGGTTTGGAGGGTTTCCTTGTTCATTTTTGCCTTCTTGGTAGAATTGTCTTATTTAATTGTTAAATTCCTGATTTATTATCAAGTTCAGTATTTTTCCATCTACAGGTTGCAGACCATTGGTGAACCCTGAAATCCTTCATTGTCAGGGGTCAGAGCCAGGCTGTTTTAAAACTGCCACAGGCATATCAAAGTTCAAAGGGGAAGGATCATTTAATCAGACTTCTCAGTTACATGCATCTGAGTTAAATTATAAAGTGCATTTCTTACTGGGAGTCAGGATCAAAAATTTGAAAAACACTCGACTATAGTTGGCTTTATGATAGAGGAGGGTTTTTTAAAGCCTTCACATTGTATCTAATCTATTTATTTTTATTATATTCACCTGGCATTGCCTTAATGCGATGAGGTCAAAGTAAGTAGCCACTTCAGTTATTTTTCTGCCCTTTCCACTGTAAATATCTTGAACTCGTGTAGCAAGTTTAATCCATACACATAATATTAAACCCCTTCAGGTTATACATCATGTTAATAGAGCACGTTTAGTCTACACTCTGAACTATTCCTGGATGGTATTTAACCCACTCCTCTACATTCACCCAGTTACTGGGAGCACTCACTCCCCAGCTTTCACCCTACAAGGGCACCATCTTCTGGTGAAAAATTTTGTCAGGAGAATGTTAAAGAGCTCTCGAAACAGTCCTGATCTTCCTAGCGAAGATTGCAATAGGCATCATAAATACATCGAAATTCTTTAGCACTCTGTTTTATCCAGGAGTCTCGTTCCGTTCCCCATCTGAGAAGGGTCTTTCTATTCCTTAGCAGTGAAAGGACCCCATCTGTCCTTCCTGGTTTTCCGTTAAACTGAGCTGGTTTCAAGTTTCAGCTCCTCCTTGAATTCCAGCCTGCTGAGACTTCCCTCTAGAATCATCCAAAATGGAGCCTCTTACAGCTTACCCTTTAAGATGTTCGGGGCCGAAAGCAAAGGTATTTGCAGTTTTACTGTCTATGGTTCTATGCACAGTAATGTTATTTCTTCTACAACTAAAATTCCTAAAACCTAAAATCAACAGCTTTTATGCCTTTGAAGTGAAAGATGCAAAAGGAAGAACGGTTTCTCTGGAAAAGTTTAAAGGCAAAGTAAGTTGTATTTTCTGTTTTTTGTTGTTTTTTTTTTTCCTACTGCCTGTTGATTTCTCTGTTTACTTTAATGGAATCAATTTTTCATTGACAAAGGGTCATAAGTTATAATTTAGTTTTCAAAGTAATGTAATTAGTATATCACTCTGACCATCAGAGTTCTCATTGTGTATATATACAGAACTTCTAATTGATAAGCTGATTATCCTGTTTTCAGAGGCATGCTAAATTAACACTGTAAGTTGTTTAGGAAATTTTTATAATTAGTAATGTGAATATGGAGACATTAAAAAATACTACCTCCATAAACTAGCAACATTAAAAAGCACTCTTATCAATGATCATATTTTCTTTTATCTTAAACGGTTGTACTTGATGCTTTTTTAATGGTAGTGATTTTTCAGAGTCTTAACTCATGCATCCAGGTTATGATTTTCAACAAAATTGGGTATGTCTAAAAATATAAAATAACCATCAGCTTCAAAATGGTTTAGGATTTTAACTACTTGCAGAATATTTTTTTTAAATCTTTTTATTTGCTTCACTTTCCGGTTGGATTTTTTTCTTTTTCCGGGAGGTTTCACTAGTTGTAAACGTGGCTAGTGACTGCCAACTCACAGACAGAAATTACTTAGCACTGCAGGAACTGCACAAAGAGTTTGGACCATTCCACTTCAGCGTCTTGGCTTTTCCGTGCAATCAGTTTGGAGAATCGGAGCCCCGCCCCAGCAAGGAAGTTGTATCTTTTGCAAGAAATAACTACGGCGTGACATTCCCCATCTTCCACAAGATTAAGATTCTAGGATCTGAAGCAGAACCTGCATTCAGATTTCTTGTTGGTAAATATCTACTTTGCCTCATCAAGTTAATGTTTTCAATTGCTTTTCATTTTTAAAACAAATGTACCAGGACCGTACTTTTTCTATTTCATGTGAAATGCTTTAAGTGGGAAAGTTTGGTAAAACCATCAGAAAGCCAGAATCTCATCCCTGGTGACTTTCTAGAAGTTATGCTTCTCTGAAATCAGTGTTTTAACTTCTTGAAAGGCAAAATAAGTCGACTCCGGTGTATTCTTTTCCTTATGATCACTTTCCTGAAGAATTTACCTGAAATGTGGTCATGGCTATCTTCACAAAAATACCTTAATTCCTCTCTTATTTAACTGGCACTTGGGGAAATGTCCCTCCCCATTACCAACGCTATCCATGTCTCATGAATATTGCTGGGCATTATTAGACATATCTTGGTGATTAATTTTAAGTTCCCTTGTCTGAGATATTGTCTTCATGGATGAATAATATCTCTGTTTTTGCTAAAATTCAAAACAGAATATAAGAATTTTTTTTTTTTTTGAGGATAGTGTTACGTTGTCTCTAAAATTAGGCTAGCTACAGAAATCTGTTTAAAGATTTTCCTGGGTCAGTTAGCATAATAGTAGTAAAGTATAGTGACTAGGGAAGTAGGTTTTAGCCGCAACCTACCTGGATTCAAGTCCCTGCTCTGTTAGTTTTACTGTGTGGCTTCAGGTACATGACTTAACTTCTCTGTGCCTTCTTCCTCACTTGTAAAATAAGATTATCAATATAAAATAATTTGGAGGATTAAGTGTGTTAATAGACGTAAAGTATTTATATGTTTCTTACACTGTGCCTAACACTATTCTAAAGAGCATTCAGGGACGCCTGGGTGGCTCAGTAGGCTAAGCATCCAACTTCAGCTCAGGTTCTGTGCTGACAGCTGAGAGCCTGGAGCCTACTTTGGATTCTGTGTCTCCCTCTCTCTCTGCCCCTGTCCCCTTCATGCTCTGTATCTCTCAAAAATGAATAAAGATTTAAAAAAAATTTTTAAATCATAACAGATAAAAAACAAAGGACATTCAGTTAATGTCCTCTCACCTGACTTATGTCCTCTCATCTGACTCATCTGACAGATGATACCCTCAGTCCCTATTCTCACTGCAGATAATTTGAGTTTTGATAAAACAGTGACCTCAGTCAGGCAATCAAGCTTCCAGTCTAGTAAGCCACTTAATGATGTTCTACAAAATTTAAGTGTGAAATCAGAATCTTTTTAAAACACTAAATTTCTGGGGAAAATCAACATAATGTTCCCCCTACCCTTGTGTAATCAAAAAAGTAAGTGATTTAAGGTTTCAATGAAGTTAGATGAAGCTCCAGAGATGAAGACTATGAGATCACAGCCAAATGGAAATGAGTTTTTTAAAACTAGCCAAAATTGACAGTAACTGATCATGTGATCACAGTGCACATGTGTGCAGGTGTCACTAAACAGGGCATCTGGGCGGGGAGGCAAATGCGGGCTGAAGCTCAGCCACAGCAAGGCATGTGCTGGGGGACTCTACCGGCCTGGAAGAGTGCCTTTTCCTAACTCACGCAAAGATGTTTACATCAGGTAGACAGAGCTCTGCCCTGGAGGGCATTATCTTTAGAGACACATTTTCCATTATAGAAAAGAGCAATTTTGCAAAATGATGTTAAGATGGCTTTTATGTAATAATAGGATGCTCACACGGAGTCCTTGATGTTTGCTCTAGTCAAAAATATTTTTCTCTAATAATGACATAAATTGAAATGCTTGGCACAGTACTCCAAGTAAAACACATATAAGTAATCAGGCTACTTTTTATTTTTATTTCTTAATTTTAACCTATGCTCCCTCACTGCTTCTTTCTCCCAGCCCAAAGCAAAGCATTCCACACCTTCAAAACTCTAGACAGTGTGTTCCTTCTATCAATTTCATCGCTATTTCTGAAAGAATAGTTAATACTTACAATTTCTGCCTCCCCGTCTCAATTACCTTCTTAGATGACTGTGTCTGGCTTCTTGCTCCATGAATCTCTTGAACCTAGCAAGTACCAGTGACTGCCACTCTGGGCCCTTCTCTTTCTTCTTTTCAGGTTCCTCTTTTCCATCCACCCTTAACTGTGCTGATTCTCAGGATTGTGCCACGGCCCACTGGAGCTCTTCTTATTCTATCCCCTTTCCCTGACTGAGCCCTCTCTCCTAAGCCCCAAAGCCTTATATTCACCTGCCTCCTCTGACAGAATGTCCCACATACACCTGAATCCCCTCCTGTAAAAAAATGAATTTGTCATCTTCCTCCTAAAATCTGCTTGGAGTAGGAAGTAGGAGTGGGAAGTATAGGAGTAGAAGGTCTAGATATCAGGGCTGGCTCTACCGCTCATTAGCCACAAGACCTCGAGTCTAAGACTCCATTTTTCTCATCTGCAAAATGGGGTTAATGATAATACCCATTTCACAGGGTTGCTGTAAAGATTCAACAAAAGGATCCATTTAAAGCAATGAGCATACATTCCTGGGCACATAGTAGACACTAGATACATTTTTAAGTAGTTGTTTATATTTTTTTCACATGTTAGTCAATAATGAACATCAATTCTGGATAATGTAAATGGAAAAAACATTACATTTCTTACATACATTAAGATGGTTCAAAAGGACCACATAATTTCTCAATATGATTTAATACTGTATGTTAACTAACTAGAATTAAAATAAAAACTTACAAAAAAATAATGTGGTTTAGAATTCCTTTCTGTTTTCCTCTACATAATATGTAACAATACTAAAAACATAGGTATATTTAATATGTAAAGAATTCCGTACAGGCCATTACCAAGGACCATAGAGTATCATTCTATCTTTAAAAATGTTAAGAAACTGAAAGTTGTGAGCTAGTGACAAGGTAAATTTTTTGTTGCTGTTTTTTTTAGTTTTCTTAATGTGTATTATTTTTGAGACAGACAGAGAGAGAGAGAGAGAAACACAGAACATGAGCAGGGGAGGGGCAGAGAGAGGGAGTTTGAAGCCGGCTCCAGGCTCTGAGCTCTCAACACAAAGCCTGATGTGTGGCTCGAACTCACGAACTGTGAGCTCATGACCTGAGCTGAAGTCAGACACTTAGCTGACTGAGCCACCCAGACGCCCCAACTTTTTTGTTATTTTATTTAGATCAAGAAATCCAGAATAAACCACTTTGTTTCATGATTCCGGACCAGTAGAATCATCAGTGAAGTCACCAAATGTACAGAAATATGGTTACTTGAAGCTTGAGTTTTGCCTTGTTTGGGTGTTTTATTTTTTTGTTTTGTTTTGCTTTTGACATTATGATAATCTTAGAACTTGATTCTTAAGTTATCACTTACATAGATACTAATAGAAATGAAAATCTTGATAAAAAATAAAATTATGCTTATGAAAATATATTCTGGTACTTTAGATTCTTCAAAGAAAGAACCAAGGTGGAATTTTTGGAAGTATCTGGTCAACCCTGAGGGTCAAGTTGTGAAAACCTGGAGGCCAGAGGAACCCATTGAAGTCATCAGACCTGAGATAGCAGCTCTGATTAGACAAATGATCATAAAAAAGAAAGAGGACCTATGAAAATGCCAGTGAGTCATTCAAATGCAGTAGTCGGAATATAGAAATGTCAAGGGGAGGGGGGTTTTGGTCTCATTTTAAATACTCTGACAATTAAATACAGCACTGATGGATTTTTCATTTGTTTGTTTTTATGATACCTTGCCAGTGGGTGGTAATGAATAATGCCCCCAGGACAGAGATGTTACCGAAAACAAAAATAAAGAGTATCTAAAGAATCAAAATGAAATATACTAAGTATTTCATCAGATCACACTAAATAATTCAAAATACAGTCATCAATGTGCTTCAATATCCTGTTGTTCGACTTGACATTTTTCAGGATTGTACTTAATGGAAATGCCAATCCACTAGACCTCTGTTTGAATTCAAGACACTGTGTGTTACTGAATTTTCTGGATTAACTAACTGTAAATGGCTATTTTTATGTAATAAAATAAAAAATAAACACTGAAAAAATGTTAAATATATAGAGAGATTCAAATCCTTATGTACTTTTGTTTCAGGCACAGGAATTTTGTTTCTTTAGTTGTTTTTTTTCTGGTTTTTTTTTTTAAGTACAGGTTCATAGTATGTTTTACTGTATCTGCCCAAATAGTCATTTATAAATGACATTATCCTAACATTTGAAAAACCTTCATCATTGTCAATATTTCTCTATTATTTTCAGGAAGAAACTCAAATTTTATAAATAGAATATTATTTGCTGAGTAAAAATCCAAAGAGTAAGAAAAAGGCTATGAGTATATGATTATTTAGCTCAATTCTTTATATATTAATACTGGTTGCTAATTTATTCAGATTAGATTAACATTTTGGAAAGAATTCAGTGCTGCATCGTTCTGATGGCTAAAATAATAAGAATCAACTCTAAATAGTCAAAGGTCTGAAGGTAAAAAAGGGAGGGACTAATTACACCAGTCTTAAGCATCAGCAATCACTAAACCTTTTGACAGAGTCACAACATGCTCTTTCTCCTTTTTCATAACCTTTATATTCTGTCCATCTTCTCATTATTGGCTGATAAAGCAACTTGCCAAGTTGATGAAGGCTAATTATTGCCCCACTAAATATATATTCATTTCATGAAATGAATAGGAAGACTAGGGCTAAAGAAAAAAAAAAAAGTAAAAAGGCAGTTATGTAAAATTTGGCCAAGAAGGAAGACCCAATCTAAATAGCTGTGAGCTGGCCCCCATATACTGTCCTGATTAATGAAAGTAAAGATTTTTTTTTATGGTGAAGTCAGTAATGCCACCTCAGCATATAGTTCTTTGCAAGTGTTTAAAGTCCTTGGAGAAACCAAAAATATTTCCTGGAACACCTTCTGCTTCAAAGCATATATCCAGCCACACAGCTCTGATTGTATTTAGTAAGATATTTGGGGGCTGGGGGGAGGCACAGTTTCTCTTAGAGGTCCAGAAGATTCACAAGGATAGCCTCAAGAATGCCAGGTTAGTGTGTCAGCAAACCTGCTTGTACCCCTCACCAGCTGTATGATGTTGGGCAAATCACACGACTACTTTCAGATTTCCTCACCCATAAACTTAGGGAGGTCAGACTGAACAAAGAGCCCTTTCCAACCTTCCAAGTCAATGATCGTGCTTGACAAGGTGTCTTACGTGATCAGGACTGGAATCAGTAATCTGAATTATTTTTGAAGAAATAAAAGCCACCTAACAAGCCTATGTGTCCTTTGCAATTTTGCCCCAAGAACATAGAAGCAGTTTGAATTCTGAGCCTCTAAGCAAAATTTTCTTAAGGGCAAATTTTCCAAGTATTGTTCTCAGAGCATTCTTGCCATACACCCCATTTACAAGTGCCACAAGACTGCTGCTGTGTTGGGGAATGACCAGGACTGTCCCAGTGAATGCAGTTCAGATGTCCATCCTGCCCAAAGTCACTAGTTCTCTCCAAAGCCATATAAAGGGGGTTTTCACTTACATATCTCCAATCCTCCGTGTTTATTCAACCTATAGTCAGTGCTTGGTTCTCTCCCTTTCCCCTTTGGGTATGCAGGGAAGGCAGGTGGGGATTTGAAAGTGTGGCAAGTAGGTGTCCATCCAGGGTTCTGTAACAATTAGCCTCTGTGTACTAAAGAGGGTGTGAAGCCATTTGCTGATGTACTGCTCAACCCATAACTCCAGTGTCTTATATGAATTCCGCCAGGTACATATACGTAAAGAGAAAAAATTGCATCTTTCTTGAATTGAGCCTCTCTTCCCTGTCTCGGCATCAAAGAGCCTTGGACATAGACTGCTACTGTCTAAATTGAACAGTATAACAGAAAAATAGCTGGCATCATGTAAAAAGGTACTCGTGGACAAAAGGACAAAATCACATTCATTTCATTGTGGTCAGTAGTTCGTTGGCTTGAAGTTTGTTTTGGTGTATTTGGAAGGTGGAAAGGAGTACTTCCTTCTAACTCCTGATCTGCATCTCGTAGCAGACATAGCCGTGGTGCTGGGAGATTGGAATAAATAGGAATTTGCCTGAAATATACCATGAAACTCATACTTCATTTTCAAAAATGCTTAATAATTAGTATAATCTTAATAATGTATATATGTGCCTATATATAATTCCTAGCGATTGTAGTATATATAGCCTGCACACAGTGGTGGCTGGGAAGTAACAACCACCTCTCTGGAGGAGGGGTTCCAGTTTGCAGCATTTGCCAATTTCCATGGTATAAATGCTCCCACATGGCCAACTTCCATCTACCAATGCTTTAATAACTGGCATGCCAGATTTCTGAAAATTTAACTCTCAGTTCGCACAAACCACTTTACGTTGGATCCAGAACACAAAAACTTTTAAAAATCAGACTTGATTAGGTTACATAAGGATCTCCAAAGGGCTCAATCTAGAGCAAAAACATGTATTATTTATTTTTATAAATATACTGTTTTGGTAGCTTATGTGAAAATGTGGAACTACAGTCCCTGAAATATGAAAAGCTGCTAACAATATGCTATATAATCACAGTAAAATCTAATGATTTCACTGGATTGTCTGCAGGTAGTCTCAGGTAGGAAAATACTACTGTGAAAAAAAAAATTGTAGACAAAGCCTAAGGAGAAAAACGAAACCTGTATTTCTCTATATTTTCAACATATTAACTCTCTTTCAAGACTACCTTGCAGAAGCTAAGAAGTCTTGGTTGGTCCCTGTACAAAACATTACATTCATTCATAGTGTTTCTTTGAGAAAAAAAAGGATGTTTGGGCGTGGCTATAATGTGAACACTTTATCCATGTGTATTCCTCACCTTGATTTCATCTTTCCCACGGAATAATAAAATTCTAGTAACTGTCACGCCTAAACATACCACACTCCTCCCCACTCTTCCTTCCTCTCGCTGAACTGGTAAGGCCATACCTTGCAGAGTGAAGCATTCTCTTTTTGGAGGAAAGGAATAGAGTGGCTTTGATGTCCCAGTTGTGGGTCCCTGTCTTTCCCTCTGACTCCTATGGAGACATTCTTCATTTGAATATATATATTCATTCTCCTCCTTACCCACTGATCTCCTTAATTCATCTTTCATACATTCCATTCTCTCTCTCTTTCTCATCATCTCCTGAATATGGAAGTGAAGAACAGCTTTAAATATGTATTGTTTATTGAGTATAAATGTTTGCATTTTATGTCTCATTCTTTAGTGTAAAAAAATTAAAACACAAAGGCCAAGCCTTCTAAATTAAGTAGGTTTTATTTTTATCAACAAGTCAATGGCTTTCCATAAAAAATAACATGTTGAAATTTAGCCTTGTAAGAAAATTGATGAAAACAGTATTACACGGGAGGGATCCTTAAACACACACAGAAAAATGCTGAAAATGAAATGGGCAACAATGAAAAGAGGATATGAAAGTAGCAAAATGCATAAAGAATCAAATTATAGGTATAAATCTCCCATGGTTGAAATGTTTAAACTTAAATAAGAATAAAAATTGTTAAATCAGTAATTTGTAATTCACTACAGTGGACTGTAATATATTTCTCACATCTCACTTAGAATATAACTAACTGACCAGACCACCTAAAGTCAGCTTCACGAACTTGCTGCAAATGCCCACATGAGGACACTGATGTCACTGTTTATCTGGGACCCAGCAAGATCCTGAACACTGTTGCATGGGTCAAAATGGCCTCTACAGGAATCAGAAAATATTTAAAAGCATATGGTACAGTTAGTTCTTCCCACTTCACAAGCTAAATATCATGCTCAAATATTTTATGAGTCTGTGACTTGACAGAAAATGAAGTGAAAAATTCAGGCAAATCCTGCAAACAATTCAACCACATCCCCCAACCACACCCCAAAATTTCCACTTTTCTTGATATTTCAAGTGAAAATGTTTGAGTTGATTGATTCATCTTCAAAGTTACCTCTCAATTCTCTCTTCAGCTGGTACATACACATGGTTACAGAGACCTGCTCTAATGGCATATTAAGAAGCTGATTATCTAGAAAGAATACTATAGACTTAGTTGAAAACTGGGGGAAAGAGTTTAGGCTTTCCATTTCAAATTGTCATTGTATTCTAAATTTTATATTAAAAATAAATATTAAAAAACATAATTTCACAAATACTTTTATACTGTGTACCCAGGACTCCAAAAATATTACCTGGAAAAAAATTTTAAGAATTAATTATATTGGGGGCACCTGGGTGGCTCAGTCAGTTGAGCATCCGACTTCAGCTCAGGTCATAATCTCACAGTTTGTGGGTTTGAGCCCCATGTCAAGCTCCGTACTGACGGCTCAGAGCCTAGAGACTGCTTCGGATTCTGTGTCTCCCTCCGTCTCTGTCCCTCCCACACTTGCATTCTGTCTCTCTCTCAAAAATAAATAAATATTTAAAAATTAAAAAAAAATTAATTGTATTGATTTCTTCACCATTTGTAACACTGTCTATGGTGTTATAATTGAGTGACTGAAGAGCAATTACAAGTATTATGGTTACCAGTGCCCTGGTTCATAGCAAAAAGTATACATATGCACCAAACACACACACTAATCACAGAATCAATGATACGCTGATGTTCATTGTATATGCAATAAGATAGCAGTTGCATGTTAGCTGATGCCATTCACATCTTCAACCAGCTAACAATACACTGCCAACCCATCACACACAGGAAACCAGTGCAGCTTGTTAGCAAGAAGAATTTATCCAGAAGCAAGTGGCAGGGTAGTTGTGGCTGCCACATTGACCCAAAGCAGCCAGCTAACAATACACTGCCTACCTGACTCAGGTCACTGCTGCTTTTCATGGCCCATGAAGTCACGGAAGCTACTGTATGCAATATGAAACACAGTAGCCGAACTGTAATCTTAATAGTCACAGGAAAGAAAACTCATAAATAAAACTTGTTACTCCAAAATTATTATAAAAAAAGAAAAATACTGTTTTTAAATCTCAGCAAAAATTTAAATATATATATATATTTTTTAAATGTTTATTTATTTCTGAGACAGAGAGAGACAGAACATGAGCAGGGGAGGGGCAGAGAGAGAGGGAGACACAGAATCCGAAGCAGGCTCCAGGCTGAGCTTGTCAGCACAGAGCCCGACGCGGGGCTCGAACTCACGGACCGTGAAATCATGACCTGATCCGAAGTCAGTCGCTCAACCGACTGAGCCACCCAGGCGCCCCAATCTCAGCAAAAATTTAAAAAGACAAACTTTCAGAATACTTGCACTTAGCTGTTCCACAGTAAATG
This sequence comes from Herpailurus yagouaroundi, assembly GCF_014898765.1. Classification (NCBI taxonomy): domain Eukaryota; kingdom Metazoa; phylum Chordata; class Mammalia; order Carnivora; family Felidae; genus Herpailurus; species Herpailurus yagouaroundi. The sequence continues at coordinate 116,592,473 of NW_024412377.1, read as the reverse complement.
CTTGGATATCAAAATACGGTTTTGCAGTACAAGTGAATTAACAAAGTTATACTTAACTGTAGCTTTTCCAATTATTTCTCTTTACTGAGAAATATTTTCTCTTTACTGACCAAAAGACCAATTGTCTGTATTAGGCAGGAAAATATTTAGGAGTCATGGAAGTGCATAATTTTGGTGTAAAAGAAAACTGTAGCTATTTTGGAAGGAAAAAAATCACTATTAAAGTATTTAGGGACTTAAGTTGTCATTATTTTGTCCCCCATTATAAATAACATTAGCCATTGCATTCTGAAAGGGCTGTTATGTGTTTGATTTACTGTGTCACCACTTAAATATTGCAAGATTTTTAAAAGACTAAGAAAAATCTGTAAAAATGTTAATGGGTTTGAAACTAGAATCTATGAGGAAAGTTTAAAGGAATAAGAACAATTTCGTGTAGAGAGAAGTAAGGTGAATGGTGATTATGAGAGATTTAAAGCATATGAGGGATGTTTATGTAGTAAAAATAAGAAAAACTCATTTATATTTGTTTTATTCTTACACTGATTAAGAGAGAAGCTACAGGCCTTGGCTTCAGACTTTGAAGGAGAAAAAGTAATACATCGGATCAATTTTAACGTGAGGATCGCCCTTGGATTAGGCCACTTCTCCCGATTATCCACAAGATGGCACCATTTCCATTTCTTTGGGGGGCAAGCTTTTAAATGCAACAGAGGAAAGAACAATTCGCAACTGTTAAAATGAAATAGTAACAGCCAGCTAGCAATGCGCTGCCTACATCCAAGCTTCATCCTTTTCTGTTGAGCCAAAAACTAGAAAGCCCCATGGATATACAAACAATTCCTCTTGTCAGGGATCTTCAGTGTCTTATAGAAATGTGGGGGGGAGGGTGTATAATTAGACTCTGCAGTTAGTGATATTTTAGGAGACTGATTTTTTAAATTTTCATATTCTTAGACCAGGCCGTACTTCCAACAAGTACCTTCTTTAGGAAAAATTAGTTTGTTCAAAATCAGAATTAAGAGAACCACAGTAAGCACTAGACACTTACCTTGGGAGAACCTTGACTTCTCTTTTGCTTCATGTCTTTGGCGAGCACCCGCATGACGTTCTCCTTGGAAAATATATATAACATATGGAGAGAAAAATCATAATGTTAGGCGCGGAATGTTTCTAGATCCTCAGCTTGTCCAACCCCATTTACTCATTTTCTCTACCAGCCAGGCACCTCTAGAACACAACTAAATTACACATCGCAAAATGAAGGATCAGGGTTTAGAGTCTGTCCTACCTGTTGGTCCTCAGCGGGCAGAGTCCCCTTCAGGGAGTCGGGGCTGGGAAACAAAAGGACGTTACTCACCCACAGCATCTCTTCTTCCGTCCGGACCCTCCGCGGGGCGGTGCGCTCCAGTTTCCACTCCATCTCAGGAGGATTTTCCCCTGCCGGGTGTTCGGCCTCGCCTCGATCGGCTCTGGTTTTCCCCCGGTCTAAGCCAGCCTTGACGCCTAATCGTCAAACCTCTACTCTCATCCCCCAGGACCATCATTTTTCGCTCTTAACCTCCATTTCCCCCATTCCTCCCACGGCTCCCAGAGAGTATTCCCCAGGGGACTGTTTAAAAAGCTGGCGGGGCGGCAGCGGGAGCGGGAATCCCCCTCTCCCGCTTCTCATTGGCCAGCGCTTTGGTGACGTCAGAGGTCGGGAGGGATTCCCCCCGGCGCGCCCCTCGGCCCGCCTCCACCTTCCAGCCCAGCCTCGCAGCCGCTTGCTCTTTGTCCGCGGAGGCGCGCACTGGAGCGCCAAGCTTTGCCGCGAGCCTTGGCGGGCCTGAGCTGGGCCCGGCGCCGAGGGCTGTCACGCCAGCAGGAGATGAGGGGGTTGGCGGGCGAAGAAGCGGGTTCTGTGAGTTCACGTTCTTTCCATTTGCCGGGGCGGGGGGGGGGGGGGGGGGTGGGGGGGGGGGGGTGTTTTTAAAAACGGGAATTTTGAAAAGTTGTAATT